>NW_012107497.1:2597603-2783492 GCF_000951045.1 Mandrillus leucophaeus
TGGCTGGATCTCAGCTCACTGCAAGCTCCGCCTCCCAGGTTCACGCCATTCTCCTGCCTCAGCCTCCTGAGTAGCTGGGACTACAGGCACCCGGCTAGTTTTTTGTATTTTTTAGTAGAGACGGGGTTTCACCGTGTTCACCAGGATGGTCTCGATCACCTGACCTCGTGATCCGCCCGTCTCGGCCTCCCAAAGTGCTGGGATTACAGGCTTGAGCCACTGCTCCCGGCCAATGGTTCTAAGTATTTTTAAAAGTCTTTAGATTGAGTAGTATTTAAAGTATTAATAATAAATACACTTAGTAATAACCAAGTAACCTAAATATATGTACCTTTTGATAAATAATTATTAAACATACTCAGTGGATATTTATTGAAGATGAATCTATTATAAGATGGATAGGTATTTGATGGTACCTTGAGTGAAGAAGGATTCCAGTAGCCAATATTTTGAATTGTACTTTTATTTGGCATAAATGTATCTTGACTACGATGCACCAGTGGGATAGGTCAGAGAAGTGTGCTTTTGTTTGTAAAGCTGAAGAAAGTCTATCATTAACCAATGAAGTGCCTACCATAGGAACAAACACAGTCAAATTTCTTATAGAAGCCAAAAATCTGGAAACTGATTCCATAAACACCATCTCTACCCACACATCCCTAGGAAAGTCTGTGTGCACCTCCAGGGACATATCCCAGAAGACTGCCACACTAGGAGAGATGATAATTCTATCAGAAGGAGAGAAGGACAGTTTAGTCCCTGACTGGACACTTGTTCAGCTGCCAAAACACTGTCAAGTTCATCTCACCTCAGTCCATGCCTTTAAGCATTGCCCAGTTACTCATTCCAGCATATTGGCATATCACACTGTTGACTCAGGCTGAACTTCATAGTGTCTAAAATCCCCAATTTTTTCCTAATATGTGCTGTTTCTAGGTGACATTTCCCTACCATGCCCTTGTGTCATCAATGTTTTGGAATTAGATATAAGGCTGTCAACCCCTTCCATGGCCTTACTTAGGTTTATCCACTGAGTCCCTGAACCTTAGTTTCAGTGCATTTCATTTCCTGATCCAGTCCTGACCAAGGCAGAAAACACGTAAGAAACCTACTGCCACTATGAGGAACTAGCCTTGCCCTTGCTGCCCTGGGACTGGTTTCTCACTCACTTCTAGTGACTCCAGTTCCTATCTTTCAGGGAAAACACTCTACTTCTACTGACTGCTTCTTCTACATTAATAATAGCCCGCTACTCCCCTACCACTCACTCTGCTGCCATCCCAGAAAGAAATTCTCTCTTTAACCCCCAAATACTTGACTGAAGATTTAATAAATTTGTCAACCCATCAATCCAGTTGATAGTAGAGATAAAGAGAAGGGAGTCTTTGGGTACTGATACTATCATCCGATGTACAGCAGTCTCTTAAAGTTTATTTTCAACTTTCAGATTTGATGTGTATGCCTTCTATTACTTCATCTATGTTGTGAAAAAAATCTCAGGCTGCATCCTATAACAGGGATCTATAGCACATCACTGGAGTCTTCCCTCCATTTTGACATTAATTTCTTTTGGCTATAATTTTTAAATTAGTTACCAAACTCTTAGTGCTTTATTTCCTACCCAGTTCATATTGTTTCATTTCATCAACAAACATACATTTGGAGATTTTATCAAATGTATTGCTGAAATATACATGAAATTTATTCGGACGCATCCCTGATCAACCTCTCTAGGTAAACCAATGAAATTTCTACTCAGTTAACAAGTTATTGATTACAAAGTCCTACTACGTTAAAGTGACTCTCACTCTAAATTTGCTTAGAGTGGAGTGGATGTATAAATACTCCTTAGTGTACTAAATGCAATCAATGTGGAAACATTTACAATGCAGTGTAGTGAGTGCACTTATAAGGTATCATAATAGCTCAAAAGGGCAATTCCAAACCAAGCCAGTGTACTGCTCAGTGCACAAGTACTAGAGTGTGGTTCCTCAGCATCAACTACAAAGTTCTTAGAAATGCAAATATTTGGGCTTCTCCACAGACATACTGAATCAAAATTGATAGGGATGAAACCCAGGAATCTATGTTTTAACAAGTCCTCCAGAAGATACTTGAGCAACCTCCTGAAGGGCATTATGCCTAAACTGCATCTTTAAAACATGAGCAATTGATAGAGTGAAATGTGTGTGTAGGAAAGGAAAAGGATTCCAGAGAGAAGAGGCAACAAGAGCAGAGATATGGAGGTGATTAATGGCATGAAGTGTGGGAAAAACAACAAATTCAGTGATGCTGAAATGTAGCTTATTTTGAGAAGGCTCGGTTGCCACTTCAAGAAGCTAAGACATTATCTTTGACAGAAGTGAACACCACTAAAGAGAGATGACTGGCAAACTCCTATATTTGAGGAGCACAGGACCTAAAGCAGAGAATAATTGGGAGGCGACTGATGTAGCTGAGGAGCAAAATGATCCTGGATTAGGACTTCGGTAGTAGGGATGAAGGAGGAAGAGATGATTTTAAAAACTGTTTTTCAAATTGTTGCTAGTGACCCATGTAAGGCTTTTGTATTGGTTTGAACCCCAAGAGCCAGCCAACAAACATGAGGCGGTGTGAAGCAACATGCTGTGTGTGTGTGTGTGTGTTTTTTTTTTTTTTTTTTTTTTTTTTTTAGACGGAGTCTCGTTCTGTCGCCCAGGCTGGAGTGCAGTGGTGGGATCTCCGCTCACTGCAAGCTCCGCCTCCCGGGTTTATGCTATTGTCCTGCCTCAGCCTCTCGAGTAGCTGAGATTACAGGCGCCCGCCTCCTCGCCCAACTATTTTTTTTTTTTTTTCGTATTTTTAGTAGAGACCGGGTTTCACCATGTTAGACAGGATGGTCTCGATCTCCTGACTTCGTGATCCGCCCGCCTTGGCCTCCCAAAGTGCTGGGATTACAGGTATGAGCCACCACGCCCGGCCGCAACATGCTGTTTTAATGAGCGCCTGGGTGCAGGCGGGCTGAGGCCTAAAATGGTGTCAGCCCCAAGTGAGGACGGGACAAAGGTTTTACAGTCTCCTGTAAACAAGAAGTCTCCTAGCCTGAGGTAACTGCTGCGTTGTACCTGGATGGCCTCTTTCTGGATCTTCAGAGATACTTGTCTTCTGGCCGACTCTCTTTCCTGCTTCTGCCATCTTGTGTGTGCACGCTGCTGACACAAGTAGCCTTGCGCCTTAGGACTGGGCCTGAGAAAGGAGTAATTCATCTCCTTAAGTTTTCAGGCCCTGGGGAGAATCTTACAACCCATTGATGAGTTATGAAATCAATTTAATGGGTAAATTAAAATAGAATAAGATAGCATAGGGTATCAAAGAATATAATGCTGATTATTACATTGTGTTACATGTGGTATGGTTAACTGTTGTTTTCATTTATATGATATTTCATTTTTGTTTCTAATTTTAAGATAGTCTGCACAGTTTTATAGAAAATGAGTTAATTAGTAATCTATCCGTGATGCCATACTGAGTTAATTATTACAAAGTTGGGGGTAAATTTATCCCTGTGTAACAAACTTTAAAAATAATATAAATAAGCCAGGCGCAATGGCTCATACCTGTATTCCCAGCACTTTGGGAGGCCGAGGTAGGTGGATCATGAGGTTAGGAGTTTGAGACCAGCCTGGCCAAGATGATGAAACCCCGTCTCTACTAAAAAAACAAAAATTAGCCGGGCGTGGTGGCGAGTGCCTCTAATCCCAGCTACTCAGGTGGCTGAGGCAGGAGAATCCCTTGAACCCGGGAGGCAGAGGTTGCAGTGAGCCGAGATCGCACCACTGCACTCTAGACTGGGTGACAGAGCAAGACTCCATCTTTAATAATAATAATAGTAGCCTGGGCGCGGTGGCTCAAGCCTGTAATCCCAGCACTTTGGGAGGCCGAGACGGGCCGGATCATGAGGTCAGGAGATCGAGACCATCCTGGCTAACACGGTGAAACCCCGTCTCTACTAAACAACAACAACAACAAAAACTAGCCGGGCGAGGTGGCGGGCGCCTGTAGTCCCAGCTATTCGGGAGGCTGAGGCAGGAGAATGGCGTAAACTCGGGAGGTGGAGCTTGCAGTGAGCTGAGATCCGGCCACTGCACTCCACTGCACTCCAGCCTGGGCGACAGAGCGAGACTCCGTCTCAAATAATAATAATAATAATAATAATAATAGTAATAATAATAATTTTATTATTTGTTGAATTGATGCTTTCTTCCAGTACAAAATTCAAAAACATTGAAATCCTATGTTGCATTGTTGTCTTTCAGTCACCCGGTTTCTCTCCCCATGTGCTGCCAAGGTTTTCAGTTTCCTGGGTAGCATTCCAAGAATAGGGGGTGTGTGTGTGTGTGTGTGTGTGTGTGTGTGTGTGTATTATTTTCTTCTCTTGTCCTCTTAAAATAAAGCCAGCTGTTAGAATACTATAAATACTGTTTCTGCATCCTTCAAAAGAGGATTCTTTTGAAGCCCTCTTCCTTGACTTGGTAGGGCAGAAGGAAAAGCACTCTTCTCTCTCTTTCATAAGAAAGGAAAGAATAAAATGCCTTTGTGTGTGTGTGTGTAGCACTCTTCTCCCTCCCTCATAAGAAAGGGAAGAGCAAAATGCTTGTGTTTATATATATATATACACACACACTGGTGATTATTTTTCTGTATTAGTAAGTAACTTTCTCTCTCTTTTTTTTTATACAGTTGTATAGTATTCTATTCTAAGGATATACCGTAAATCACTTAAGCAGCACTCCAATTAGTGAGCCTTTAGTTTGTTTCAACTTTTGGCTAAGATATGAAAATGTATAACTTTGTGCACATCATTTTACGCGTTGCAAATATATCTATGTGATAAATTCCTAGCCATCGAATGGCTGGGTCAAACTGGCATTTATCTTGTTAGTAAATTTAACCAAATTGCTCTTCATAGAACATCTCGTCAGTATTAGGAAAGGTTTCTTTTCCCCACACCTTTGCCCACTCAGTGTATCATCAACCTTTTTGATCTTCTAAACAAGAAAAATAACATCTGTCATTTTAATTTGAATTCTTTATTCTTTTTGTGAGTGAATTTGAATTTTTTCATGTGTTGCAGAATCATTTTTATTTCCTTTCTATGCACTGTTTGCTACATTTTTTTTGTATGTGCCAATTTTCTCTTTTGGGTTATTGGTCTCTTTCTTACTAAGGCAAATATAGTTTACAACTTGAAGTAAAAACATGGTTTTCTACAATAAAGGTTTTAATGAATGTTTTCTACGACAGATTCTAGTCTTAAGGTTATAACCTGAAAACATCAAAACTAACCTTTGAATTGCATGGGAATGGTATTTGCTCTTCTTAGCCATCGATCCCTGACAGAAGTTCAACATGATGACAAATTGTAGCACAAGTAGAGATTTAAACATTTTTTAATTAATATATAAATATTTGCTTTCATTTTCTTATTTATCTAACAATACATTGATGGCCAGAACAGGGTTTGTCTTTGCAAAGAGCCTGTATCAACTGACACCCGTTCTTTCAAAATTCATTACCTAAAGAAGGTTTGTGGCTTCTCTTTGCATTGCATATTCTAGCCAAATCTGAGATAACTATCTGGAAGCTTAACATTTTATTCCCACACTTATTTTTCCTTGTGAAAATGAAAAGTGCACTTTCCCATTCTTCATGAGTAGCCACAATGGTTTGCCATTTGACTTGCCAGTTGTATTAGCGTACTGAGATGTAATTTATCTGCATCAAGAGACTTTAATTCTCAGCAGCTGGGGACTTTCTAATCTCTTTACCCATCTTGGACACCAGTTCCCTCTCACTGCTATTTGTTTTATTCTTTGCAGTCAGAATATCATTCCTCTTGACATACAAGAAACAAACCCAATAGAAATTAAAAGGTTCCAATTTCTGTTTTCCATTCACCGATATTATACCATTTCCTCCTAAAGCAGTTCTACTCTCTCCTAGATCATTCTCTTGCTTGAAATAAACCTTAAAAAGTCATTTTTTCACCCTAAATATTTTTATACTTTCTTGAAATAATGCTTTTACTGCGTATTAGAATTGTAGTTTTTACTTAGCATTCCTTCACTGCTCCCTTAGAAGGAAATTTAGATAATACTTTGGAGGAAGTTATGAGAGAACATCAGAAGCCATGCTATCAGTTTTTTAAACGTACTCTAAAGAATACTCTGCTCTGCCCATGGATATCATTCATCTCTTTCTGATTCCGTGTGGAGGAGAAAAATGGGAACACTTCCAATCTTTTTCAAACAACCTCTGCTTACGTGGATGAATGGGCCACCTGGTTTACTAACTGTAATGCCCAGGGGATGGCTTTGATTGGCAGACAGAATGTGGTGCAGAAACAATGGAAGTTAAATGAGGAAGGTTTAGACTTGCAAGTTACCTCCCTTGGTGGCACTGACTGTTGGTAGAAAATAACACGTTGGGATTTCAGATACATTCAGACATGCTGTGTACTTACAATCTGCAATACTTAAAGCAACACAGTTCTTCTAATCATAACTTTTTAAAAAATTTGGCCACCTTTCTCCATTGTCTCATAAAGCTATATTCATGAAGCCATTTATTCACAAGGTTGTATCATGTAAAGATAAATGTTATATCCATAAGTATGTAAATGAATTAAAATCTGGGAGGCTAACGCTTATCCATTCCTTGTTCTACTATATCCTATCTAGAGCCATACTTCTTAAAATTTAATGTGAAACTGATATTTCTGGTCTGTGGAACCACAGTTTGAGAAACACTGTCATAGATTCTTAAGTAGATAAATTTTTACGCATACAATAAATATGCAGGAGAAGTTAAATGGGTATGTCTTGGAGTCAAATATTGCTTCTCAGCATGACAGCTTCTTCATTTATTTCTCAATGATCCTCATAACCCTTTCCCATACTGGGCAGTGAGAAAAAATTACCTCGTTCTGAAATAGTGATTTCACCAGTCTCTTTTTATGGGTTGGGACCTCATGGATAATGACCAGTCTTTTAGATTTCCTTGCTCTCCTTCTGCTCCTCTCCGAAATGGCAGCTGGATTGACAGATGAGGAAACATTATAAATGACCTAAGATCTCAATGCAGGTACTTGCAGTCTCCTCTGACCCTCTGCTCTCTGGAACAATGCCACTTGTCTGCCTGATAAGTCTCTACGCTGCTGACCTGGTGCCTCTGAGCTTGTATTTTCATCAGGAAAGATGGTGCTCTGCTGACTAAACTATGTTAGTTACTAAAGGGATTCTTAAATCTCTGAGTTACCGCTGAAGAACACTTAAAATTCTAAATGTGTAATTATGATACCTCTAAAAACAAGTGTGATTATCATTATGTGTAAGGATGTCTTCCAGAAAGTTGGAGCAACATGAAGCCAATTGTTACATTTTCATCTAGTGGGGGAGGGAGTGAACTTGGTGTTTCCAGGTAGAATACTCTATCAGGTGCTGGGAGGAAAAACGAAAGCAAGATAAATTGTGGCCATAATCTTTGTTACTTTATTTTCCAATGGGGAGAAAAAGACAAAACTGAACAGATCTTATTTGGACATTATACTGTGTATGCCATTATAACTATAATATATATATAATATATATATAAATTATTGAACACTAAAAAGAACACTTCAAGAGGTATCTATTTTAAATAAAGCTATTTCACTCTTCAGTTACCACCTCAAGAACTCATACCAATTTAAACTTCCACTCATATTTGAGAGTTGAGAAAAATTACCAAATGATAATAATATGATTATTATCTAAAAAATAATTTAAAGATGCATGTCTCTAACAAAACTATGTAACATTCTGAAGGGTTTTAAGTAATACTTCATATATTCAAATTCAGAATAAACTTAGGTGGTATCAATATGAAAATATATCATGAAGTAAAATGATTCTCTCCAATGAAGGTGTAATCATCCAAACTTTATGCATTGAATTTACTACTTAGAAATGCCATAGGAATATGTCCTCTTGAATATACAATTCCATATACTGAGATTTGACTTATTATATTAAGTTCTACATCACTGAAGAGTATATTGTAATTAACAAATACAATTCTATGTTATAGAAGTACCCCTATCATCTACTAGGCAAAATTAGCTGATGTTACTATGCATTTTTTTATCAGCTGTACTCAACTTAGAATAACTTTGTATTCCAAATACTTCAGAACTGCCATGTGCCTACTGTTTTCCTATTCATATCATTTTTTTCCCTCTATTCCTCCTGACCCTCTTTTGAGCAATAGTGTCAGTGTGATTAGACTCATGCATTCACATACCGAATGAATGAATCAGTATGTGATAAATATATAAGGTATTTATATTTTATATATCATATATATGATATATGTATCTGTGCATATAGGGGATATCAAACAATTCTATATATATCTGACATATATTTTGAAAAAGAAACACCTTAGGGCTAAGTTAACTGTTTAAATTATTATTTAGTGTAAATGCATTCAGTTTGCTCTGTAATTTTGAAATAACACATATAAAAAAGTAGAATTTGCATGTTTAATACATCTGAAGATACAGTTTCCAAATTCTGAACACTTTGGTGACCCCCTTGACATAATGAATATTTGGTATAATGAATATATGTTACTGAACATAGCAGAGCACAAATAATACAGTTAATGAAAACATCCACAATTATTTAAATTAGACTATTTTAAGAAAAGTTTTAATTTTAACATTAAACAGCTTAAAATCATTTATAATAATTGATTATGTAACATGCTGGTCATTAAAATGAGATTGGTACTCTGTCACCCAGGCTGGAGTACAGTGCTGTGGTCTCAGCTCACTGCAACCTCTGCCTCCCGGGTTCAAGGGATTCTCCTGCCTCAGTCTCCCAAGTAGCTAGGATTACTGGTGCCCGCCACCACGCCCGGCTAATTTTTGTATTTTTAGTAGAGTCAGGGTTTCACCATGTTGACCAGGCTGGTCTCAAACTCCTGACCTCAAGTGATCCGTCAGCCTCAGCATCCGAAAGTTATGGGATTACAGGCGTGAGCCATCATGCCCGACCAAGATTGGTATTCTTGACATTAATAATTTTGGTAAACATTAAGAAGGCAAAACATAGAAGCACTCACAATAATGTATAGGATCGAATTAAAATTCTCCTTATTGAAACATGAAACTACAATGCCATGTGTACATACTTTTAATTTTTAAGATGTTTTTGAAGGAACTTTTGTGAATGACAAGTAGAAAAAATGTGGATAGATAGCATCTCTGTCTTCAAAATTATTTGATGAAATAGGTGATAAGAAACACAAAAATTAATAATTCATGTGACCTTTATTACAATACATCTTCTGATATTAGCATAGTAATAAGTATTAGTGATTTACATAATTGGATAGATAACACAAATACAAATTATGCACACACACACACATACATACACCTCCTATGCTTCACTCAAAACTGAACAGATGTTATTTCGACATTGTACCATGTATGCCATTGTAACTAAAGTCAGATCTGTTAGAGACGGTATCGTTATTTTATTATCTTTAATATCTTCAATGAGTCCATTATGAATAGTGGCATTAACTTTGCTTATGACTAGCTTAAATAGAACTTTGGACTCCATAAAAGTAAGAACAAAGATTCTTAATGGCTTTAGAATACAGAAGTCATCTGGTAAAAGTATTCTTGATTTTAATAGAAACAAAACAATCAATGTGCTTGTTAGATTAACAATGAATAATCAGATTGTCCCAGTTTTTCACTAATGTAAACAATGCTGCTGAAACAACATTCTTTGTAGTCCTCCTCAGATAGACATATGAGAACACCTAGAAGTGGAATTGTTACCTCATTAGAGTATTCACATCTTTAATTTTATTATATATTGCAAATTGCTTTTCCACCAGCAGCAAGAAGTGGCTGGAATTTATTATTTTAATTCGCATATCCCTGGTTGAACACATTTTCAAGTTTGTTGGGCAGATTTTTCCTTCTGTGAGTTGACTCTTCATATATTTACCCCAGTTTTCCATTGGATTGTTTACTTTCTCTTACCGATTAATATGAATTCTCTGTATATTCTAGATTCTAGTAGAGTTCTAGATTATATGCACCTAATATATAAGTCTACAATTCCTTATCCAAAATCTTATCAATGACTTTTCAGGAGAATGGTGAAAATGGCCACTCAGTGGAATATATGGAAATCATGAGTTATAAGCGTATAAAGGCTAAGTGCGACAGGCTAAAGACCTGGTATCCCAGATGAAGACTGACATTGAGTAAACCAGGAATTGGCTTTATTACATGTATCATTTTCCTTGATTTCAGAAACCCATATATTTGCTGTTTTCTGTACATGCTTAAGAAGAGTATTCAGAAGAGAGAATGCAGATATATTGTTGCTGTTTTTTTAAAAAAAACAACAACAAAAACAACACGAGTGTAATTCAGTTACCCATTTGATTGCTTGAGTTTATAAGTTATGGTAGCACTTAGAGTTGTTTTACATAATGACTATAATTTTGGTACAGAACCTAATAGTAAAAACAAAACATCTTTAATTTTATTTAAAGTGCATGTCAGTCATGAAGTCAGAATTGAATTGCTCTTTTCTTTGCTTTTAATGAAAATTAGCCTAATTGCTGTTTTATCTTTAAAAAGAAACTTCTACTGTTTAATAACAGATTTAAGTAAATATTCTATTAAGACTTAAAGAACCATGTCCAATTACTATATGGATAATAACTTACAGATGCTCTATATTGGTTTAAAATAATGCAAATATCACTGGCCACTATTCAGAGATATGTCAAAATCAATTTTCTTTAATATGTGCCTTTCTAGTCCTTAGATCTACTGTATTCCCTAATCCTTTTGGGATATATAATCCAGAGATATTAGGACCAATTCAGCCAGAAACTGAAACATGCCATGACAGTTCAGAGTTCATCAGAACCACACTCAAGTGAATGTTGAGACATAGTGTGATAAAAGTGCATCTGAAAGAGTGTATGAACAGATGACATTGCATGCAATATTATATATAAGAGAAAGGAAGGAAAGATATTCATATCATGTCATATTGATTCATGTACACTGAAAATACAGACCGTGAACAGACATTCTTTCATTTGTTCCTTCATGTATTCAATAATGGAATACTTCTCAACCACAGATGATTCCAGGGGAATTTGGCAATTGCTGGAGATATTTTTGGTTGTCACACATGGGGGAGGAGAAAGTGCTACTGGCATCTTGTGCATAGTGACCAGGCATGCTGCAAAACACCCTACAGTACACAGGGTAGCTCCCGACAAGAAAGAATTATCCAGTCCCAAATGGCAATAGGGCTGAAGCTGAGAAACCCTGATTTAAACTCACATTACATCCTAATCGAAACTACTTTGTTCCGTTCTGAGCCATAGGATTCATCAAATAAAACCTGTTTTTACTGGCACAATATTTAAATCCAGAGACCCAGTAGTATAGTAATTATGTATGCAGAATTTGCCTCCGAAAGACTAGGGTTCAAATTTCAGATTCACCATATGTTAGCTTGTGCCCTAGGCAAGTTTCTGACCTTTCATGACTCTAGTTTTTTAATATGAAAAAATGATAATAGTATTGCTGAGAGGCTCTGCAATGAAGATTGAGATTAATTAAGATGATTTATGTTAAGTGCATAGCAAAGTGTTTGCACTTAGTCAGTTTTCAACAAATGGTAGCAGTTAGTATTACCTTTACATATACTAAATCATTTCATCCTGACCTGCTATGAAAAGCCTGGTCACTTTCCATATTTTACTGTTTTTAAGATACCATTGATTAGAGTATGCATCGTTATTTTTCACCAAGAAAAATGTGCTGCCAATTTAGACTGTGACATGCTATCATTTATAAAACGTGTCCCAATTTCAGAGCAGCCAACCTGTTGAAATAAAATGTGAGTCTTATAATTGATTACTGTAAAACACAACGGTAAGTCTTCTTTGATTAGGTGCAACTGAACAATACTATGACTGACCATATTCAGTATCAAAGTCACTTAGAAGGATACAGGAATATAGCTTAGCAGGAAGGCAGCATCAGGTATCTCTCTTTAGTAGGATGAGTATGCGTAGCAATATCTGAAGCACCCAGAGAGCTATCCAAGAGCTATTCACTTTGCAGCACCTGTCCACTCTCACATGGCATCTCAGGTGCACAGGAAGGAAACAAATGGAGATGCTGGGTCAACCCTGGCCTAGAAGCCTTATGCATCCCAGAGGCCAATGCCTTGTAACATAGTTTCCAAGGTCCTCAAAAAGGACATGCTTAGTTACAAGAATGGTTGTACTTGGGGATGCCCCGAAATTATGGTTTTCCATTAGGCATTTATAGTTCATATATGGAACACCTAACCAAGGTGTAATTTACCAGTCTCGATCATTTTTTTTTGTTTTAATCTGAAGCAATGTTGCCTGCTCACGCATTTGACATTCCAACTTTATCAGTTTTCTAGGGAGAAGGAAGCTAGAAAGTTGATTGAAGGACAAATTCTCATGCAGATGGACAAAGAGTGTTTTTAACCCTTTACTCACAATAATATCTGTTAGTTTCATTTATTTTATATTTAAAGATACTGAAAGTTAGAGCAGTGAAATGACTTGCCCCCAACTCGGGCCAATAAGCCTAGAACCCAGGTGTTCTTATTTCTGGACTGATTATTTCCAACACCGCTGTAATGTCCTAAAGCAAGAGTCAGCAAACTATGGTCCAAGGGCCAAATTTAGCCCTGCACCTATTTTCATAAATAAAATGTTATTGGAACACAACCACATTTATTTGTTCATGTATTGGACCTGACTACTTTCATGCCACATTGGCAGAATTTGGGTTTGATCCACCAAGTCTAAAATATTTACTATATGGTGTTTTATAGAAAATGTTTGCTAACCTCTCTTCTAAAGTATAATTATAAATTGGCCGGGTGCAATGGCTCACACCTGTAATCCCAGCACTTTGGGAGGCCGAAATGGGTGGTTCACTTGAGGCCAGGAGTTTGCGACCAGCCTGGCCAACATGGCAAAACCCCATCTCTACTAAAAACACAAAAATTAGCCAGGCTTGGTGGTGCATGCCTGTAATCTCAGCTACTCCGGAGGCTGAGGCACAAGAATCGCTTGAGCTGGGGAGGCAGAGGTTGCAGTGAGCCGAGATCACGCCACTGCACTCTAGCCTGGGTGACAGAGTGAGACTGTGTCAAAATAATAAAGAAATAAACAAATAAATTGTAATTATAAATTGTTTAACTCTTTCTATGAATCTATATAAGGAGTTAAAAGAAAAGCATTTGTTTCTAATGTTTGATTATTAAAAATACCCATGTATTTTTTATTTTATTTTTAATTGACAAATAATAATTATATGTATTTTTGAGGTACAATGTGATGTTTTGATATATATTTACTTTGTGGAATAATTATGCATACTTGAAGGATTTTAGAGCCACAAAGCCTGAACCTAACCATTTCTCTACATGAGTGGTTGGCCAACTTTTTTCTTTAAAAGGCCAGATAGAAAGTATTTCAGTCAACTTTTGAGGCTTTGTGGGCCATTTGGTCTCTGTTGCAAATAGTCAATTCATGCTAGGATTGGAGCCTAGATAACCAGACTCAAGAGCCCATACTCTTCACCAGTAAGGACTTAGGAAGGCAGCAAGACCTGGGAGTACCAGTTTAAATGAATGTTCTGTTAAGCAGTGTCCTATGCTGCTATTAAACCAGACCAGAACTTTGGCCCTTAGTTAAGAACTGTATGTATAAAGTTTTCCGAAATAGGGGCTTCAGGTTTTCACAAAGCCCTTCCATCCAAACAACGCAGATTTTACCCCCTTAAGAATCTGTTCTTAACTACCATCTGTTCTCTGCATTCCTAAAGTCTAATCTTAATACAGCAGCCAGAATGATCTATTTAAAAATAAGTCAGATCACATCACTCCTTTGCTGAAAACCCTCCTATGGTTCCTAATCTCACTCAGAATAACAGTCAAAATCCTTCCAAAGATGCAGGACCTATCCTCTTCCATCCCCAATTCTATGGCTATCATTCCTACTACCCTCCTCTTGTTCATTCGATTCCACTCACCCTGGTGTCCTTGTTTTTTTAATTGAACCTACACATACACTCCTGCCCCAGGGCCTTTGCACTTGCTGTCTCTGCACAGATTGTTCTTTCCTGAGATAGCTGCTTGAATCGTTCCCTCACTTCCTTCAGATCTTTATTTAAATACCACCTGCTCAGTGAGGCTTTCCCTGCAGGCACTTTCTAAACTCTCCACATCCCACCTCCCTTTGCCCCATACATAAGTCTCTTATTCCCATCCAATGCTTTAAATTTTGTTCTTTAGCACTTTTCACTCTTCAAAGCACCGTAATTTCTCTTTTACTATACATTATCACCATTAGAATGTAAGTTTTATGAGGACACAGAAAGTTTGTCTGTTTTATTCACTGTTACATATCTAGTACCTCAAACAATGTTTAGCACATAATAAGTAATTGGTCAATATTCACGAAATGACTCAAGTGATTTTTTTGGAAGTGTTTTGGTGATATTTCATTTGTCAAAAGAATTCTGCCAAAAAAACTTTGAAACCCCCACTTTAAGGTGGAGAGCTTCCATAGAGGCTTCTGGATGTTACTTGATGGTCACACCTGTGTCCACTCTTTCACTGGCCTTGAACATTTCCAGTATGCAGCTTAGCTTATATCTTCACAGTTCACAACACTTGCCAGTTTGAAAATCAATACTGCATTATGCTTTGTATATTCGGACAGATTATTTTTGAAATCCATAAATCTCTAAGTCTTTTTTTAAGTCTCCCTTTGGTGAGCTGCCCTTGATTAGTTCAAAATGGAAAGAGAGAACCTGTCATTCTTTGTCAATCAGCTTGGCATGTACTTGACAGCATGTAGTTGTAGTGAAAGCGAGCTGTGTTGCAGTGGTCTGGCAAACCTAATTGTAGATAAATAAAAGAACAGTCACCCAACATGAGAGGAAAGACAAAGAAACTCAACGGAACAATGTTGTGTTTTTTCCATCCATCAGCCTTCATTTGTCAGAGTCTTTGCCTGACAATCTGGGCCACAGAAATCAGGCTTTAACACAATATTGATTCCATTTCATATTTTGTTTCTTGCTACCCTTTTTAGCAAACAGTTTCTATATGGAATGAGAGATAGTGCAGTCAATGTATGTGCCCAAGGCACATTTATATTAAAGGCTTACTTTGGTCTTTTCGTCCCAGAAATCACATATTTTTTTGTTTGTTTTACTATAATATTGTAATTGTCAGCTCTTGCTGCAGTAACAAACAATGACAAAATTCCAGTGACACATAACAACAAACATTTATTACTCACTCATGTGTCTGCAGATCAGCTGCAGCTTTACTCCACACTATGAATCAAGTTAAGGTCTTTTCATTCTAGACTATGGATCTGCTCTAAATGTCTTCTCATCCCAGGACCCCAGCGGAAAGAGCAGCTTTTATATGGCATATTATTCTCTCATGGTGGAAGATAAGAACAAGGGGAACCAGCAAATCTTGAATTGCCTTTAAAGTTCCAGCTAAAAGCTGCCACACAGTCCTTTCTGCCCACAGTCTATTGATCAAAGGTACACAGTCAAGCCCAAAGTCAATGGGAAGGGGAGTATATTCACTGCAGGGAAGCCATATTAAGAGAGGAAATGAATAATAATGGACTAACAAATCAATCATAGTATCCACAAATATCTTAGGAGTTCATTGATTACAAAATGCATTTTTTAGTATTTCAACACCTCTGAACTTGAGATATGTCGTACAATAGATAGTGTTTACAAAGTCTAGGTGTTTTTGTGTGTGTGTGTGTGTGGTTTTTTTTTTTTTTTTTTTTTTTGGCTTTCTTTGTTTATATAACAATAGTGGCCCTTATCATCAATGATAGATTAGATAGAAAAACTGCTGATTGTGAGGATTGACAAAATAGCCAAATGGCAGAAGGCACTCTTTATAAATAAGTAAATTATCAGTGGGAGCTGAGTGATGAGAACACGTGGACACATAGAGGGGAACAACACACACTGGGGCATATCAGAGGGTGGAAGTTGGGTGGAGGGAGAAAACCAGGAAATATAACTAATGGGTACTAGGCTTAATATCTGGGTGACAAGATAATCTATACAACAGACCCCCATGACACAGTTTACCTATGTAACAAACCTGCACATGTACTTAAAATAAAAGTTAAAAAAATTAAGTGAATGGAAACTTGTGTTTACAAAAATGTTGTCATTTTTATCTTGAATTTCTTTTTTCAGTAGCAATATTTATATCTCATTCAGATCAACTCATTTGATTAGACAACCAAGCATTAATAGTAGATCCTATGTCTACTTATTCATATATTCATATACATTCATTTATAAATATGCATTCATATATATTTAGAAGACCAATTAGAATACATAAGTGCCATTCCCTTATTTAAAACTCTTTTGTAGCTCCTCCACTACAGTTCTGAGGGTGGTATACAAGATCCTTCTTTCCTCTGGCTTTTGTTTTCTATTTCTACTCCATTACTTCCCATTCCCCTACATGATAGCTCCATACTGCTTCTGCTTCCTGTCTTTGCATATTCCATATTCCCTCTTGGAATACATTCCCTCTGCCATCCATCCCCTTATAATAAGGTGCATGAGCTGTTTCTGCTACCAGTCTTTCTGTCCTGACCTTCTCGTCTATCAAACACAAAACTAATCAGTTCCTGCTCTGTGCTCCATTGTACATTGCATTTGACTAGTTGTTATACCTGACACGCTCTAAGTTTAATATGTATTTGTGTGTCTGCATTCCCCATTCCTACCCCAGGCAGTGAAACATAGTAAGCATTGAATAAATGTTTGTTGAATGAACAAATAAATAAATAAATGTTTGAACATACATGGAAAGGTTGTTTATGTCCTCCTTATAATGTGCTTTGAGATATATATTCTTTATATATAATCATATATTCTAAGGTTATTAGTAGGCAAAATGAAGAAAATTTAAAGATATTAAGTACAAGAAAGGAAAATAAGGAAGAATTTTTCCCTGCTGTACTATTTCTATGAACACCAAATTTCTAGTTAAACACATGCACACACAATCAGCATGATGTTGAATTAGAAATATAATGTTGAATAAATCAATTATTAGAAAATGTAAATATATATTAATTTGCCTCTGACTTGATACTTTTACACTCAAAGGTTTTTGTTTTTTGTTTTTGGTTTTCTTTTTTTGACCTCTTTTCATCACTAATCTTTGCTTCACTGCTTGTCGGATCAGTAACTGCCCATTATTAGTAATGCCATTTAATAAGAAATAAATAAAACTAAAGGTGCTTAGAGTTACTCCATTTCAAAAACCTATCAGGGCTGAATTTCAAAAGAGACTATGATATTCTCCTACTGTTAGTGAACCATTACTCCCTATTACCTAATTAATACAAGTTATTTTCTTAAAGTTATACCTGACATTGCAGTGAACTATCAATACTATGAAGAAAATAAAACTATTCTTGTATCATAAGGATCTTTACACCTGGTGCACAATCTTGCATTGGAGGGGACATTAAGAATAAGGCACAGGGAAAAAAAAAAACCTTAATGGAAATGTTCTATTATTAGAAATGAGGCTTTTTGGTGGAAATCCCTTGACGACTTTCTTGTCTGAATGTTCTTTGAAGTTGAACACTTTCTCCTTACAAAAGCCGGCCACTATAATTAGCTATGTTTCCATTTTAGTGGTGGCCTTCTTCACCTTATCTGAAATCATATAAAGATGTGAGGCCATTTGTGAGATAAAAGGTTTTCTCAAACCAATTTTCTGACCTGGATATCAGAGGTTTGGCAATCAGAAACCCACTAAGAGAAACCCTCAGAGCATTTTCAAGGCTATGTAAAAATTTATTTGCTTTTCTGTGAAAAGAGATAGGATTTTCTCTCATTTATATTCTGTAAGAATATTGTAGAATGTATTTGAGTTCAAGAGGAGGAGAATTAATTAACATAATATTAAGAAGCATGTCAATTTTGGAAAGAAATAAGCATATATGTACATGTGCATACATGCATGCATACACACATACACACAGTATACACAATAGATTAAGAAAGGAAGTAGAGATTTGGTGACACATACTTCCTGGATATAATCTCAACTCTGCTATTTGCTAGCCACATGGTCTTGGATAATTGACCTAATCGCTCTCAATTTCAGCATCTGTGAAATTAGATACAACTTTTTTTGTAGGAGTGTATGTGTGTGTGAAAAGCACAGTGTTTGACATATAGTAAGTATTTTAGCAACTGTAGCTTGTTAATATTATCATAGCAGTTAATATCACTATAGCAGTTACTTGCCATTTTCAGCGCAGCTAATGATTTTAGTACCATTTTCTAATCTTTCCATCTCATGTGGTTTCTTTGGAGTTGTTTCTTGCTTTGTTTTTTAGCTTTTCTATGTCACATTTTATTTGCATGGAAAAATAACAAATTTTTAAAATTTATTTTACATATTCTTTCATTTTTAGCATAATTGTCAGTTCTTATAGTTTATTTTCCTTAAACTCACTTAAGAAAATATATAGTAAAGATATTTTCAGTGAAGTTAATTGGATTTACTACAGTTGACCCTTCAAGCAATAATATCTTACCCTTAATAACTGACCTATCTTTGAACTAATAAATTCAACCTGCAAATAAATGTAGTGAGGTAAATTGTAGAAATTTATCTTCAAAATGGTCTTTCTAAAGTGATCTATCAAAGGTGCATTTAATTAGAGGTCCAGTTCTCCAAAAATGTGCCAAGGAAAAGTAACCACAAAGAATTTAGAGCTGAAATGAATTCTTTCACCCATTGCTCTATTTCTATAGAACTGAGAATAAATCTCATCTAGGTACTTAAAATCTGTATTATGTCATTGAAGGATGAAAAGATGACAATAGTGATGATAGAAGGACACGGTAATAGGAAACATTTCAATAGAGGGAAATGATGTGACTATGCAATGTTCATTCACCAGAGGACTAAATCTAGGGCTATTTTGGTGACTTGAATGGGGAATATTCTACTTCCTGCAAGTGAAAAATATGGACATTTCATTTGGCATGCCACCTGCTCTTCAGTCCATCATCTAGCAAGCACCTGCTTAGTACTTTGGAGCTCTAAATAATACTTGGACTACTCAAATGTCAGCCTTGTTGCTATTTCTGTTTATTTGCCAATAACAATTTTATTAATTAAAATTCATATGTGAATGTCTTAAGGAAATTCCTTGTAGTAGTCAAAGCAGACTCCTGATCCTATCTATCTGCCAGTGCCTTCTGAATAGTGGTATCTATTCTTCATGATTTTTGGAACTATTTATGGGTGATTGAAGAACATGGGGTGGATAGAGAAGGATGCTAGTCATTTGGCTGCATACAGGAAACACAGATGAAATTATTGACTATTTCTGTTCATTTGCTAAAGGTATAGAATTTACAGTGGATTGTACATATAAGCATTTTAAAGGAAGAAATATCAAGCCTTTTGAATTTGTTACAGTGTTGCAGGACTTTTTAAAAATCTTAAGAATTTTTATCATAGAGAATGAATTAATACCCTTATAATTTTAGGTTTGTTTCTTACATAATAACTATCCTTAAAGATTGTGTGTGTGTGTGTGTGTGTGTGTGTGTGTGTGTGTATTCCTTGATTTTCCAGAGCAAACATTCACATTGATTTGTTTTACTGACCTTGATATAGTTGCTCCCGTTGTAAGATATATCTAGTAAGTTTACTGTTGTTACCTAAATCTGTTTGCTGAATTTTAAAAATGGAAACATGTAGTAAATTTGGGGGAGCAGAAGCTAGTATTTACAAAGTAAACCGAGAACATTGGATATAAACCCTCATTTCATTTTAACCTCCAATGAAGGATATATTCAGTGTTAGTATTTCTATTATCTCTTTAGTTTCCTTGCTAATCTGTAATATATAACATGGTGGCACCCCTTTTCATATAATTCTCTCCTCACTTCTTTTTTGGGTTTTTACATATTCTTGTTTCAATCTCTTCTGCTCTTTCTATTTTTTATTGGTTCAACTTTCTTCTCTTATCCTGTGGAGGTGAATACCTAATTCTGGCTCTGTCCTCAGTCACTCTACAAGTATCACTGGGACAATATTGTCCAACTACTGTTTTTACCTCCAAACCTGTATTCTTAGCTTTACCCCTAATCTGCACACTACACTTGTTTTTCCAATTACTTTCTGTACATTTGCATCAGTGTTACTCACAGGCACCTTGACTCATGTGTCCAACCTGTAAACATTATTGCTTCCATGTACAGGCTCATCTATCTTCCCTATTCCCCTAGACAGTTTCTCCCATGTTATAAAATCTTGGTGATTCTGAAAATTTTCTTTTTCCCCATCAAGTCCTGCCAGTCCTGTATCCACAACATAAGAATGATACTGCCTGAACATCCATGCTGCTCCTGTTTGTTCAATAAGTACTTGGACTTCTAAAGGAATATCCTATGTTTCTTCCACCGGCCCCTTATCCTTAAAATCTTGCCTCCAATCTGCCGCTAGAGTTATCATCTTAAAAGAGTCAAATCAGGGTTGGTATCCAAGAAATATTACAAAGTACCAAGTTCTTGGTGTATACAATCAACTTGAGAGAAAGAGAGGGAGAGAAAGAGAGAGAGAAAACTTTATTCTGTCCTCTACAACACCTGAATGATTCTGTACATATTTATGTTAACAGAGCATTGTACTACTTCAAATCCTTATACAAGCCAAACTCCTCGCCGCCTTTTGGCAATTGAACTGGCTTTTCCCTCTGCCTGAAATAGTCTTCAGTATGTTGACATGACTCATTTCTTCACTTCATTCCATTTCCTGAAGAGAGGAGCAGTCTTCTGTGCTTACAATGCCTAAAATAGAGCCCACTGTCACTCTCTACTTACTCTTTTTAGTCTTTCTTCATAGCATACATATACATATACATATACATATACATATACATATACATATACATATACAGACATACCTCTGAGACACTGAAGGTTCAGTTTCAGACTACCATAATAAAGTGAGTCACATGAATTTTTTGGTTTCTTGGTACATATAAAAGTCATGTTTATACTACACTGTAATCTATTAAGTATGCAATAGTGTATGCCTAAATACTAATGTACATGCCTTAATTTAAAAATATGTTATTGCAATGTTCAAGCTGAGAGCCAAATCAAGAATGCAACCTATTTACAATAGCCACAAAAAATAAAATATCTAGGAATACATCTAACCAAAAGGTGAAAGATTTCTACAGGGGTAACTACAAAACACTGCTGAAAGAAACCATAGATAACACAAACAAATGGAAAAACATTCCATGTTAATGGAAAGGAAGAATCAATATCGTTAAAATGGACATACTGCTTATAGCAATCTACAGATTCAATGCTATTCCTATCAAACTACCAATGTCATTTTTCACAGATTATAAAAAGCTATCCTAAAATTCATATGAATCTAAAAAAGAGCCTGAAGAGTAAAAGCAATCATAAGTGAAAGGAATAAAGCATGATATTAACCAACTTCAAACTATACTATAAGGCTACAGTTACCCAAACAGGATGGGACTTTCACAAAGACAGAAACTTAGACCAATAGAACAGAATAGAGAACCCAGAAATAAAGCCACATACCTACAGCCATCTGATCTTTAACAAAGTAAATGAAAAAATGGGGAAAGGACTCCCTACTCAATAAATGGTACTGGGATAGCTGGCTAACTATATGCAGAGGAATGAAACTGGACTCCTACCTTTCACTATATACAAAAATTAACTCAAGATGGATTAAAGGTTTAAAAAAATAAAATCTCGGCTGGGTGTGGTGGCTCACACCTGTAATCCCAGCACTTTGGGAGGCTGAAGCAAGCAGATCACGAGGTCAGGAGATCGAGACCATCCTGGCCAACATGGTGAAATCCCGTCTCTACTAAAAATAGAAAAAAATTAGCTGGGCAAGGTGGCGCGTCCCTGTAATCCCAGCTACTTGGGAGGCTGAAGCAGGAGAACCGCTTGAACCAGGGAATTGGAGGTTGTAGTGAGCCCAGATAGCATCACAGAACTCCAGCCTGACAACAGAGCGAGATTCTGTCCCTAAATAAATAAATTAAATTAAATTAAATCTCAAACTAGAAGAATCCTAGAAGAAAACCTAGGAAATACTATTCTAGACATCACCCTTGGGAAAGAATTCATTACTAAGTCCTTAAAAGCAAATGTAACAAAACCAAAAATTCACAGGTGGGATCTAATTAAACTAAAGAGTTTCTGCACAGCAAAATAAACTATCAACAGAGTAAACAGACAACCCACAGGATGAGAGAGAATATACACAAACTATCCATCAGACAAAGATCTAATATCCATAATCTATAGGGAACTTAACAAGCAAAACACAGATAACCCCATTAAAAAAGTGGGCAAAAGACATGAACAGATAGATACTTCTCAAAAGAAGACACACAGGTGGCTAACAGATATGAAAAAATGCTCCACATCACTCATCATCAGAGAAAAGGAAATCAAAACCACAGTGAGATACCATCTCACACCAGTCAGAATACCTATTATCAAAAACTCAAAACATAATAGATGTTGGTGAGACTGCGGAGAAAAGGGAACATTATACACTGTTGGTGGGAGTGTAAATTAGTTCAGCCACTGTGGAAAGCAGTTTGGAAATTTCTCAACTTAAAATGCACTATCATTCGACCCAGCAATCCCATTACTGATTATATATCCAAAAGAAAAGAAATCATTCTACTAAAAAGACACATGCACTTGTATGTTCATTGCAGCACTATTCACAATAGAAAAGCCAAGGAATCAACCAAGATAACCATCAATGGTGGACTGGATGAAGAAAATGTGGTACACATACAATATGATATACTACACAACCATGAAAAAGAATGAAATTATGTCCTTTGTAGCAACATGCATGCGACTGGAGGCCATTATCGTAAGTGAATTAGTAGGAACAGAAAACCAAATACCACATGTTCTCACTTATAAGTGGGCCTAAACATTGGGCATTCATGGACATAAAGATGGCAACAGTACATACTGGAAACTAGTAGGGGAAGAGATAAGGAAGGGGCAAGAGTTGAAAAACTATTAGATACAATGTGCACTATCTCAGTGACAGGATCAGTCATACTCCAAACCTCAGTATCACCCAATAAGTATATAAATGTAACAAACCTGCACATGTACCCCTTAAATCTAAAATAATAGTTGAAATTATTTAAAAACTACTTTGTTGCTGAAGCTTGCTAACAATCATCTGAGCCTTCAATGAGTCTTAATCTTTTTGCTGATGGATGGTCTTGCCTTGATGTAGATAGCTGCTGACTGATCAGAGTAGTAACTGATGAAGGGTGGAGTGACTGTGCCAATTTCTTAGAATAAAACAACCATGAAGTTTGCTACGTTGATTGATTTTTTTCACAAAAGATTTTTATGTAGCATGTGATGCTATTTGATAGCATTTCACTCACAGTAGATCTTTCAAAAATGAGGTCAAGCCTCTCATACCCTGCTGCTGCTTTACCAACTAAGTTTACAGAATATTCTAAATCCTTTGTTGTCATTTCAACATTGTTTATAGCATCTTCACCAGGAGTAGATTCTGTCTCATGAAAACACTTTGTTATGTTCATCTATAAGTGGCAACTCTTCATCCATTGAAGTTTTATTATGAGATTACAGCCATTCAATTACACCTTCAGGCTCCACTTCTTATTCTAGTTCTCTTGCAATTTTTTCCACATCCACAGTAACTTCCCCCACTAAAGTCTTGCACCCTCATAGTCATTCATGAGGGTTGGAATAAACTTCTTCCAAACTCCTTGTAATGTTGATATTTACCTCTTTCCATGAATCACAAATTTTCTTAATGGCATCTGGAATGGTGAGTCCTTTCCAGAAGATTTTCTGTTTACCCAAATCCATCAGAGGAATCACTGCCTAGGGCAACTATAGCCTTACAAAATGTACTTTTTAAAGAATAAGACTTGAGAGCTGAAATGACTCCTTGATCCAAGGTCTGCAGAATGGATGTTGTGTTAGCAGGCATAAAAACAAAATTAATCTCTTGGTACATCTTCATCAGACCTTTTGGCTGAGCAGGTGCATTATCAACAAGCAGTAATATATTGAAAGAGATTTTTTCTTCTCTGCAATAGGTACGGCCAATGGGCTTAAAATATTCAGTAAACCATGCCGTAAAGAGATGTGCTATCATCCAGGCTTTGTTGTTCCCTTTATAGAGCACAGGTAGAGTCTATTAGCATAATTGTAAGGGCCCTAGGATTTTTGGAATGGTAAATCAGTATTGGCTTTAATTGAAAGTCACCGATTGCATTAGCCCCTCACAAGAGAGTCAGCCTGTCCTTTGAACTTTCAAAGCCAGGCATTGATTTCTCTCTAGCTAGTCAATGAAAGTCCTAGATGGCATCTTTTTCCAATAGAAGACTGCTTCATCTACACTGAAAATCTGTTGTTTAGTGTAGCTACCTTCATCATCTTAGATATTAACTTGATCTTCTGGACAGTTTGCTGCAGCTTCTCCATCAGCACTTGTTGCTCCACCTTGCACTTTTATGTTATGGAGAGAGTTTCGTCCTAAAGCCTCATGAACAAACCTCTGCTGGCTTCCAACTTCTACAATTTCCTCACCTCTCTCAGCATTCATACAACTGAACAGAATTGATCCTTGCTCTGGATTAGGCTTTGGCTTAAGAGAATGTTGTGGCTGTTTTGAACTTCTGTCCAAACCACTAAGGCATTCTCCATATTAACAACAAGGCTGTTCTGCTTTGTTATCATTTGCATGTTTACTAGACTAGCACTTTTAATTTTCTTCAAGAATTTTTCCTTTGCATTCACAACTTAGCTAACAGGCACAAGAGGCCTAGCTTCCAGCCTATCTTGGCTTTTGACATGCCTTCCTCACCAAGTTTAATCATTTCTAGCTTTTGATTTAAAGTGAGAGGCATGCAACTCTTATTTTCCCTTGAACACTTAGAGGTCATAGTACAGTTATTAACTGGCATAATTTCGATATTGTTATGTCTCAGAATAGGGAGGCCCAAGGAGAGTAACAGAGGTAAGGGAATGACTGACTGGTCAGTGGAGAGTTCAGAATACATACATTAATGGATTAAGTTTGCCATCCTATATGGGCACTGTTTGTGGCACCCCAAAACTATTAAAATAGTAACATCAAAGATTACCAATTACCCGTCACCATAACAGTTATAAAAATATTGAAAAAGCTTGCAATATTGTGAGAATTATCAAAATGTGACACAGAGACATGAAGTAAGCACATGGTGTTGGAAATGTTGCTGATAGACTTGCTTGATGCAGGGTTGCTACAAACCTTCAGTTTGTAAAAACTGCAGTATCTGCAGAGCCAATAAGGCAAAACTCAGTAAAATGAGGTACACCTGTACATATACATACATGTGTCTAAATATCCATTCACACATATGCATATGTGTATATGTGCATATTATACCTATATGTTGATATGTGTATTATATGTCATACCTAATACACATATATATGTATATACATGTATATCACACACATATATTCATATTGTAAATTGAAAAGTTTCTAGTGCTGTATCCCAATCTTTATGGTGGGCCCTCCAAATCATTTGATAAATATATTGAATAGTGATGCAGCAGCTATCTTTTGAATACATACTCCATTTTTAGAAATATAAATCTTTTTTAAAAGTTGGAATAATATATGAAGTTTGGTGTTCAGTGCAAAAGGTTTTAACATATAAATACTATGAAAAGCAAAAGTTGCATCAAGTGTATCAAATACAAATTATATGTATTGGAGGACAGAGGGACACATTAAATTTAAGGGAATCTGAGGAGAATATTGACTTCCTGTGTTCAATGAGTGAAAAAGAAAAGTGAAGTGGGAGTGTTTGAAAGGAAAGATGAGCTTTTCCATGCTAGGACAGCACAGGTTTTAATACTCATAGAAGTTTTTAGTTTTGTATAGGAAGTATGATCCTCCAGCCCTTCCAAGTTTACTCTTCTACTGAAATTACAAATGAAAATTAATAAATGTTTACTATGCTTCAAGTGCAATAGTTATAAAGTGTCTGATTAGCGGTCCCACATTCAGATGTTTGTTATGTAAAATATTCATGCTAAATAATATAAATGCTAAAACATTTGTATTTATGATTTTCCCTTGGTTTGCTAGATGGAGATTAAATTATCCAAATTCAACTGAGAAGAAAAATACGGAATAAATGGAATTTTAGTTTAAAGGAAGTCAATGAAAGGATTAATTAAGTATAAAATAATCCCATTTTAATTTATCATAGAAATGGGTTTTCTGAGACATTGTTGTAATCAATAATGTGAAGATGTAAAATTTCCCAAAAAATCGCTAAAGGAAATCCAAAAGTAGAAAAGTAGACTCTGTATTTAACTCTAGCGGATTATTTAGAAAGAAAATAATCTGTGCCATGAACCTTTCAACTGTCTGCATGAACAAATGTCTCTAGTAATACACACTCTAACTCAATTCCCATAGGCTAAAAGTTGCAACAGTATTTATTTGCCCATTCAACAATTTTTTGTTTAGCACCTACTATGTGTTAGGCACTTCCAGGGATGTGAGTGAACAAGGTAGTTATGGGCCTTACTCTTATAGAGGATAATTCTTTAGGAATGGTCAACACTATACATATACACATAGTTTGACTAATTGTGATGTGTTTTGAAGGAGGAAGCAAAGGAATTGGAACAGTTTAAATAAGACTGTAGGTTGGCAGTGGAAACAATAGTCTTTGCTATCATTTTTCAAAAATTCCAATGAATGGGAATGACTACTGTTGCATTAAGTTGCGTGTCTCCCTCTGACCCATAGTGATTCTCCATTATCAGAGAGGTAGGACATGTTTTTCAGCATACGTGATAATGTCAGATTCAGATGGTGAAAGTAAAATTCTTAATGCTTAGAAATCACATAATTTGATCAAGTCATTTAGATATGTTATTAAGTTGTTGTAAGATACGAAGAAGTAGCTGTTACTACTGCCAATAGCATAAACTTTGGATTCAGACCTAGCCGTGTTTGAATATTAACTGTTCTACATCCCACGAGGTTGTGGGCAAGCTATTCACATCATCGTCACTACCATCACTACTATCCCATCCACCCTTGATTCATATTCTTATCTGTAAATTGGCAATCTGTTTGAATCAGGGTGGGGGAAGGGAAACAGTACTCATTATACAAATGGTAACTATGCTATCATCAATAATATAGTCTACAGCTATGGTGAAGCTAATCAGAAAACATTGTCTATTACCAGTAATTAGCAATATCAGTAAATATCACAAGAAAAGTCCCAGCTGTCAGTGAATAAATAGAAAATAGTGGTTTGTCTTAAGAGAAACACATACAAAACGAATGGTGGTGACAGTGCTTTAAGTTAACTCATCAGTTTATATGTGTAATGCATATATAATTTCAAATGTATAATTTAGACATTGTACATGGATTTGGCTTGGTACTTTATGGTATACATAAATGATAAATGTATAGGTTGAAAATTCAGTTACTTTTTTTCCTTTTCTTAAATCATTTTTACCTTGGGGAAGATACGGTCTTTTGTCTACTTCCTTAGAATAATATGTTTTATTTTCTCTTAAAGTATTTTGAGACCATATAACCATTTACTACACCAAAATGTTTTTTTTACAAATGGGGTATTCAAGGGTGAATTTATAGTGGCTGGGGACCTATTCAGAATTCAGTAAGTAAAACTAGATTTTCTGATCTGAGATCGGAGCTATTTCTACCTCTAGCAAAGACATACAGTCATTCCGGGTGCTGCATTTTCAGGGAACAATGTGTTTTCTTGGCAAGGGGCAGTAAGACCATCAATTAGTAGTTCTACATGTAAAGTAGTTAAACTCCTGTTATAAAGGAACTGAAATTTGCATACATAACCATTAACACATGAAGTTAGTTATATACAATTTTGACCAAAGTGCCTGTTTGCCGCTGGTATTTAGTATAATAAGAACTGGAGAAAAATAGTCTATCTCAAGAGTATGTGCTGAGCACCCATAAGTTGCAAGACAACGTACTGGGCAGTTTGAGATTATAGTAATTTGGGATTTCCTACTGATGAACTGAGAGGGAACAGGTACAAACACAGTATACAAAGGAAACAGTGGCATGAAGACACTTACACACAGCAGTGCTGGGAGGCTCCGGGATAGGAGAGGGAGGAAGAGAGATGTGGGTTCATCAGGAGCTGCTCTCTGGGGAAGATTGTCCAGGCCCTGACTGATGCCTGACATTGATTAATTGATGCTCTATCCTAGTGTTTAACAAGTGTTCCATCCATAAAGTCTTCTGTAATATTTAACTTCACTTCCGTCAGCTTCAATTTCTGCACATTTCTTTTGTCCTCTTGTCAAGAGAGCTAGGCAGCAGATAGTAACAAAATGCTTATATTCATATACCTAAAGGATTTTTTTGTCATGCTTCAGCCTTCTCCAGACTGAAGAAAAGCAAATAATACAAAAAAAAATCATTCTTCGAAAGGCCTATTTGTCTCATTAATAAATAATAAGCTTTGATACTGTACTTTAAGTGTTTACCCTTTGGAAAGAAAATAATTTTGACAGTGATGTAGAAATAATTATTTGATATTTATTTCAAAACAAAATTTATACCCAATACTCAAAACAGAATTTTGTAAAACAATAAGTGTATAAAGTCATATGAACATTAGGATTATTGAGATTAATAAAGCTAAAACTAGTGTCTATTCATATAAGTTATGTTAATTGTACTGTCATTATTGCATTTTACTTTTTTGAAAAGTAGAAAGTTAACGCCTGTGTTTCTCTGTGAGTATTATTATATAATTCAAGAAGATATTGGATGAATTTTTTTAACTTTACTTTGTTTCACATCTCTGTTTCTTTTCTCTGCATCAAAAGCTACATTTTTGTGCCCTTATGTACCCAGCAGAAATTGATCTGCAATACATGTGGTGTCTCCAAGGGTATATTTAAATTTAGTAATTTTATTGCTAACTGTGAAGTTAATCTGCACTCTATGGGTTCTTTTCCCCAGGAAACTGAAATCGCAGTTCAAGCTAAACAACCGGATGTGGAAGGGATTTTGTCTAAAGGGCAGCGTTTGTACAAGGAAAAACCAGCCACTCAGCCAGTGAAGGTAATGAAGCAACCTCTAGCTATATCCATTACCTCATAATGGGTTATGCTTCCCCTGTTGTACATTTGCCATTGACGTGGACTATTTATAATCAATGAAATAACTTGTAAGGAAATACTGGCCATACTGTAATAGCAGAGGCAAAGCTGTCTTTTTGATCAGCATATCCTATTTATATATTGTGATCTTAAGGCTGTTAACGAGTCATTGCATTAAAGAACTCATTTCTGTCCTGGTGTGCTGCCATCAATACAAAAGTAGTCCCACCTTCAAGGTAGATTAAATTCTTTGGGGTTTTATTGCTTTGCTTGCCAGCCTTGATGCTTTTCATATTGTTTGGTTTAATTCAAATCAAGCTACTGCATCATAGTGTCTGTCTCCAACAGCTGTAAAGAATCACAATATGGTCTGTGACCTTTCTTTCCTTTGTTGCTCTTTCTTATAAAAGAGGAAAATCGGCACTGAGGCTTCAGTATTTCATTGGGTCAAGAATTTTTAGTGAAATGTCATGTAATTGTTTATTTCTTTGGCAAAAAGCTGGCCTGGGATAAAGCTTTCTATTTTGTTTTCTTCTCCATATACATGTTGAAGTCTAGGTCACATTTATTCACAGGCTATTACATAAGGAGGGAGATGGAAAGCCAGGTCAGTTTTCAAAAAATAGCTAATCAATGGCTTCCATTTGCAAATGAGAGACCAGTGCTAAATACACGTTAGCAATAGGTTACCTGATTCTCTGTACCTGACCGAAATTATAATGGTTCCCATTATGATGAAGGTTCCTGAGATCCTGTAATTGTGGTTGTTTATTGATCAGTCTTAGTTTCTCAGTGAATGTTGCAGGCTTGGATACAATGAACCTCGCCCTCATGTTTAAAACTGCTTGAAAACAGTTCAGGTCAATAACCTCATTATACAGAACCAGTTTGTCCTTGCAAACAACATTACCATGACTTAGATTCTGTCTCTAAGGTCACTGCATAGTTTCCCTTGCACTTGGCCCAAGCTTAATTTCTAGAAGATTGTTTGTTTTCCTTACAGCTTACAAGAGACTTTTCCTTAGGTAAAGTTGAAGTTTGCACTGAACTTAATGTCCAAACACCAGACACTGAAAATCACAGGTTTCTCTGTGGATATCAACATACATTTATTCAGGAATATATTGCAACCACTCCAAAAATCTAGAAAAGTAATTTGTATACAGTTCAAGCCCAGTATAATCATTTTTCATAAACTAACAAAACTAACAATGTGCTCAGTATTTAATTCGAAGAGCTAGAGAAAGTCCTGAAAGCAGCAAATTTCAGAGTTTCTGTTGATGTTCTGAAGAAAGCCAGCCCCCAGAGCAGTTAACAGGGTGACTTTCATTGTAGCAAGCCATGAAATGCACAAATGGACAATTGCGTACATTTCTGTCTACTCTTTGTTGATCCTCAAAGACTTTATGCCTTATGGTGTATGACTATGAATTAAAGTTTGTCACTAATTGTTAGAGATCACAAAGGTGCATGTAATTTGGCTTTTACTTTTGTGCCTTTGTAAAAGAGAGAGAGAGAGATCTTAATTAAAAGCCAGTGAGACAATTTTTGCTTTCATTACGTACAAAACAATCCAAATACTTGATACTAACTTATCACACCTCCACCCACACACTCAACTACTGGGCCACTTGGAGATAAGAAGTGGGATCTGCCATGCCTGAGCATATCTGCTTCCTGCTAATGCATTAGTGATGTAAAAGGAGAATTACTTTTCTGGAATAAAAGGAACAAACCAGGAGCTGTTGCTTTCCTTCTCTCACAACCCTTAAAACCATTTTTGTAGCAGACAGCACTGTTCTTTCCTTCCTTCTTTTTTTTTTTTTCTCCTTGCCTGCTTCCCCATTTTCTCTCAATTTGGCACATTGGGAGAAGCTGAACTTAAGGGAAATTTTATTCCTGTTTTCCCATTTTTCCCTTGGATTTGGAGAAGAATCAGCATATCAAGTTGGCTGGGCATGGTGGCTCACGCCTATAATCCCAGCATTTTGCGAGGCCAAGGCAGGCAGATCACCTGAGGTCAGGAGTTCGAGACCAGCCTGGCCAACATGGCGAAACCCTCTCTCTACTAAAAATACGAAAATGAGCCAGCTGTGGTGGCAGGCGCCTGTAATCCCAGCTACTTGGGAGGCTGAGGCAGGAGAATCGCTTGAACCCGAGAGGCAGAAGTTGCAGTGAGGCGAGACCACGCCGTTGCACTCCAGCCTGGGCTACACGAGCAAAACTCCATTTCAAAATATATAGATATAGATATAGATATCAAGTTCATAGGGGCAAAAATGCAAGACTGATTTGGAAATTATGGGGAGTAAAAAAATAGTTGACTCATGCAAAACTTTTGCTATGGACCATGACCTTGGAAACATCTGAAGATTAGCTGGGGTTTGTGGTAGCCTGAAACAACTAGAGGCTCAAAAAATGACCTCACAGTTTTGAACATGACACCCAGCAATACAAGGTAGAAAGCTGTGAGGGCTGTTTAAATCTCTGCATGGATCAAAAATTTATTTTTAAAGGTTAGAGTGATTTTTCTGAAGGACGCTCCATTGCTCTGACAGAAAGTGAACAAAGCCTTTTTCAACTTTGAGTCCATATATCAAAATTTAAAATGTGTCCTATTTCTCATGCCTCTTCTTCACTCTGGGTCTTGTTACCTCTTAATAGAAGAGGAAACGAGTCTGAGTAGCCTGCAGCACATTTTCATGAGAGAATTGTGTTTCTGTTTTGTTTTGGGGGCGGGTGCATTTGGAAACTGTAATAATTATGAAGAAAATGATATTCTTTAAAAAGAAAATGAAAATCTCTCATGATGTATATGTAAGATCCAGTATTTAAATGGATAATTAGTATGTCCACTGCTTACAGACATTCTAATTAAAGACACATCAGGGAATTATTCTGTTTCTTAGGAAATTGACTTGTCTATTGGCACCTCCGCATTCTGCATCAGACAGCCTGTCTGTTCAGCTCCTACGCTCACCTCCCAAGCTGAGTTCTGACTGGAAGCTGGGTTAATCCCTGTTCAGTTTCTTTCCTCTTTCGTCTTTCCTTCACTTCATCAACTTCTTTAAGATTTCTTTTATTTTCAAAGATGGTATATTTCTGTTTTCTTTTTTGAAAACTCTGACTAACCAACTTCTTTATTTTCTTTGAGGAATTCCTATAAAAGGTCAAAATTATGAAATAATACTACTAATGACATATATATAGTACTAATCTCTGCTGCAAAATAACTGGAAAAATCTTAGGATCATATGATCAAATACCTCTCCATCTTTGTTTAACACTTCAACTCTCTCTCTCTTTTTCTCTCTCTCCTTCTCTCCCTCTCTCTCTTCTCTCTCTGTCTCCCTCTCTCTCTCCCCCTCTACACACATACTTTTATTTATTTGTATGTTATTTCTTCATCTTAACTTCAGAAATTATTGAAGACTGACTATATGAGTTATATAAATTGTTTAAAATTTTGCTAAAGTTATAGTTTTGGTGTAATGTATTACATTAATGCCATAGATGAAATAGTTTTTAATGTGTTCCATTTTTCCATAGAGTAATAACGAGGTCCTCAATAGCACCCCATTTAGCAGTTTAAAAGCAACAAAAACTACTGCTATCAGTAACAACAATATAAACTACAAACGAAATGAGCCATTTGTTGTTTGGTTTTTATTATAAAATTGTATTTTTAACTGTCTTGAACTTAAGCATTTAGGCGCCATTTTCTTGTATTCATACTCATTTTTAACTTAAGTTAGAAAACTACACTTTCAGTTAACTTTTAAAAATGTGTTCATATACTTTCAATGCTTACATCACCTGCCATGTATTAGAACTGAGAGCGTTAATGGAATTTTAAATGTCTTGATTACTTTCTAAAGTGATAAAATGAAGCCAGCTGGTTTGCTTTGCTAACTTTTTATATTATCAAAAAATGTTACTTACATAACCTAATTTTACTTACTGCTCTTGAATTGTTTTTCAATGTAATAGAAAAAGGTGTGAGGACCTTTCTGTGTTTGGCCAAAGGGTTCCATCTCAACCTTTAACACAAAATAATTGCTGTAGACAAATGGTCAAGAGGGCAATTATAATCTTCCAGGCATCATTTCCTCAGATATGAGCTGCAAAATGACAGCATCATTAGTCATTTTCAATTACAGTCAATCACAACCAGGGATGTTTCATTTTCCCAGCTGTTTTGTTGTTAATTAACTAGATTAAGCTGTTTTTTTTTCCTTCCAATGAGTTTGTTCTACTGCCAACATCAACATCTTAACATTTTTCAAAACTTCTTTAGGGTTTATTTTTTGCCTAACAATCTTTAATATATTACTCACAACAGATGTGCATCTCAAGACTTATTCACAGTATAGCAGGTCGAATGGTATTTCATTGGTCAAAATGTTGCCGAAATCAATATAATTACCATTAAAACAATACTTGGATTTCATAAATCATCTGTCATGCATACAATCTCGTTTACCTGGTGTAACTTCACTTATAGCAACAGAAATCAATAGAGAGATAACAGATAAAAATTGTCCCCTCAAATGAACAAGTCTATTTTGACTGACTCATTTAGTGAGTACAATTCCCATGCCAATAACACCAGAACAAGTTGGGAGAGGACGTCTAGAAAGAAGATAACAATGTTAGAAATACTTAATAATTTATAAGTAAATTCATAGTAACATTTTATTTTTAAAAAATATAAGTTTGCTTTACAACTGAAAAAAAGTCTTGGAGTATAAGAGGTTGAATAAATGCTAATCCCAATGCATAAACTTAAGGAGAGCTTCACTTTCCCAATGAGAAGAGAAAAAAATTATAATAGATTTTTGGGCAACTTGTAAACATAAACATTTAGAAATATGGATGAGATTGTCAAATTTCTAATTATATTCAATTTCTTAATTGAGTAGCATTTCCATATTTCTAATCTTACATTTTATAAAATAACACACTCATTTAGAAATACCTGGCACATGTATATTTTATGAAACAATTTCATTCAAATGCTCCGTGTGTATATTCTAGAATTCTAGAGCTCATCACCTTGCTAAGTTATTTGTAATATGGCACTGTTTGAATCCCCACATAATACTCTGAAAGCCCTCTGGCCAAGATTACTAGCAACATACCTGTAATCAACAAATTAAGAATATTTACCTTGTTGCAGCAAGAGCGTAAAACACTTCAGACAGAGTGTGGGCATGTCAGTAAGAGGGCGTTGGAAAAAGCTTCTCACAGAGCTCAGCTGGCTGCATGATTCTAAGGAGGAATTCAGAAAGCAGAAGCCATTTCTGGATTAGATGCTTTCAAGAAACAGAATCAATGTAGTGATTAGGTATCTTAGTGTTTATCTAGAAGATGAGATTAAAGTAGGGCTAGACACGTCATTGGTAAAGGAGCAGCAATGCCTCATATGAGTCATTTCTGTGATAGCAGAAAGGCCTTGTCTCTGTCTTGTTTCAAACACGGCCATGGGGTGGCCTTGTGTCTACCTAGTTTATTTCTATGAGTGTTTTTTAACATCCAGCTGGGACCATCATGGCCTAGCTAGCTGCCAGCTGCCAGCTACCAGCAGGGCCATTTTTCACGTTCTCAATGCTGTAACTGAAATTTTTATCCCAAACTTCAATACCCATTCACAAAATATTAGGACAACTGTTTTTTTCATTTTTCATAGATATGAGTTTTGTTTGTTTGTTTGTTTGTTTTTGAGACAGAGTTTTGCTTTTTTGTTGCCCAGGCTAGAGTGCAGTGGCACGATCTCGGCTCACAGCAACCTCCACCTCCCAGGTTCAAACGATTCTCCTGCCTCAGCCTCCCAGGTAGCTGGGACTACAGGCATGTGCCACCACGCCCAGCTAATTTTGTATTTTTAGTAGAGATGGGGTTTCTCCACATTGGTCAAGCTGGTCTCAAACTCCCGACCTCAGGTGATCGGCTGCCTCGGCCTCCCAAAGTCCTGGGATTACAGGCGTGAGCCACCGCACCCAGCCAGATGTGATTTTTTTAAATTTTCCCAATAGACTCACATTTTGTTTTTGCTTTTTAAATTGTTTGGCTTTTTAACAAATTCTTTAAAAGACTTGTTTACAATGGTCTCCGAGTGATTGTGAAGCTATACATTAGGAATGATTGCTCAAGATTTATCAACTTGCTTTGCCTCCCTTTTTAATTAAGCAAATTCTGTCAGAGTACTTATATAAGCATCACATCTCTTGAGGTTATTTCAGGCTAATATACAACATTGTGGTTCAGAATAAAATAATTGAGACATAAGAGGTAGTCTTGAATATGAACCAACTTTCTTTTCTGAGAGAACATTTCAGTGAAAAGTCTCATATGCTCAGTAGCTCATGCTGAAATTAGGGAAGTATTTTAGAGATTTGAATTTCACCTCTTGTCCTCAGTTGTATTAATTACACTTAAAAAGACAGACAAAGAGACATAGATGTTTCAATTACAGTATTCAAATGTATGCCTGTATATGTACAGCCGTAAGTAGAGTCCTTTATTTATTCAGTAGATATTAATTGCATGCCTACCATTGACAGAAGATATATTTTTAAATTTTGAAAATCTCAAACTCAGAGTTTAAACTATATTCTAGTTTACTTTTTTAAACAAATGATATTTTTATGATTGTATAAAACAAATACATTATTTTCCCTTATTCTACATCAAATAATATTTCTAGAAGACTTTTTTCCTTATCTTAATGATAGAAAACATAAAAATCGTTTAATATTTTTTAAATATCCCAAAATATGAGGCAAGAAAGCACCCACAATTGTAGCTATCTTAGGAAACTGTTAATTTCTTAAAACATTTTTTATATTTAATTTTATGTATGTATAATTGTACATATTTATATGTGGGGTACAAGTGATATTTTGCTTATTTTTTGTAATTTCAGTAGTTTTGGGGGTACAGGTGGTTTTTGGTTACATGGATGAGTTCTATAGTGGCAAGTTCTGAAATTTTTTCTGTATCCATTACCTGAGTAGTATACACTGTACCCAATAAATAGTCTTTTATCCCTTACCTCACTCCCAAGCTCCCCACTTAGAGTCCCCAAAGTCCATTATATCACTCTGTATGTCTTTGTATCCTCAAAGCTTAGCTCCCACTTATGAGGGAGAATATATGGTATTTAGTTTTCCATTCCTGAGTTACTTTACTTGGAATAATGGCCGCCAGCTCCATTCAAGTTGCTGCAAAAGAAATTCCTTTTTATGTCTGAGTAATATTCTATGGTATATAGATACCACATTTTCTTTATCCATTCATTGGTCGATGGACACTTGGGTTGGTTCCGTATCTTACAATTGCAAATTTTGCTGCTATTTTTGTGCTGCTGCTTTCTTTTTTGTACGTCCTTTTCTGGTTTTGGTATTAGGGTGATACTGACTTCATAGAATGATTTAGGGAGGATTCCCTCTTTATCTTTTGAAATAGTTTCAGTATAATTGGTACCAATTCTTCTTTAAATGTCTGGTAGAATTCAGCTGTGAATTCATCTGGTCCTGGGCTTTTATTTGGCAATTTTTAAATTACTGATTCAACCTGGCTGCTCATTATTGATGTGTTCAGGGTTACTTTTTTTTTTTTTTTGAGATGGAGTTTTGCTCTTTCGCCCAGGCTGGACTCCTGTGGCATGATCTCGGCTCACTGCAACCTCTGCCTTCCGGTTTCAAGCAATTCTCCTGCCTCAGCCTCCCAAGTAGCTGAGACTACAGGCACCCACCACCACACCCAGCTAATTTTTCTATTTTTAGTAGAGTCGGAGTTTCACTATGTCGGCCAGGCTGGTCTCAAACTCCTGACCTCGTGATCTGCCCGCCTCAGCCTCCCAAAGTGCTAGGATTACAGACGTGAGCCACCGCGCCCAGCCGAAGTGTTCAGGGTTTCTATTTCTTCTTGATTTAAACTAGGAGGGTTGTATGTTTCCACGAATTTATCCATTTCCTCTGGATTTTCTAGTTTGTGTGCATAAAGGTGTTCATAGTAGTAGTGAATGATCTTTTGTATTTTTGTGATGTAGGCTGTAGTGTTTCCAGTTTCATTTCTACTTGAGCTTATTTGACTCTTCTCTCTTCTTTCCTTGGTTAATCCTGCTAATGGTCTATCAATTTTGTTTATCTTTTCAAAGAACTAGCTTTTTGTTTCATTTACATTTTGTATTTTTTTGTTTCAACTTCATTTAGTTCTGCTTTGATCTTTGTTATTTCTTTTCTTCCGCTGGCCTTGAGTTTAGTTTGTTCTTGTTTCTCTAGTTCCTTGAAATGTGACATTAGGTTGTCAATTTGTGCTCTTTCAGAATTTTTGATGTAGGTATTTAACACTATGAGCTTTCCTCTTAGCACTGTTTTTGCTGTATCTCAGAGGTTGCAATAAATTGTGTCACTATTCATTTCAAAAAATATTTTAATTTCCATCTCAATTTCATTGTTAACCCCAAAATCATTCAAGAGCTTAATTTCCATGTGTTTGTGTAGTTTTTTCCTTTTGGAGTTGATTTTTAGTTTTATTCCACTGTGGTCTGAGAAGATACTTGATATGATTTTGATTTTCCTAAATTTATTAAGACTTTTTTGTGGCCTCTTGTATGACCTGTCTTGGAGAATGTTTCATCCGCTGATAAGAATGTATATTCTGCAATTGTTGGGAAGAATGTTCTGCAGATATCTGTTAAGTCCATTTGTTCTAGGGCATAATTTAAGTCCATTGTTTCTTTGTTGAGTTTTTCTTTCAATGACCTGTCTAGTGCTGTAAGTGGAGTATTGAAGTCCCCCACTATTATTGCATTGTTGTCTATCTCATTTCTTAGGTCTAGTACTATTGTTTTATAAAGCTAGGAGCACCAGTGTTGGATGCATATAAATTGAGTATTGTAGTAAATATCTTCTTGTGGAACTAATCCTTTTATCATTATACAATGTCTTTCTTTATCTTTTGTTTACTATCGTTGCTTTAAAGCCTGTTTTGTCTGATATAAAGCTATTCCTGCTTGCTTTTGGTTCCTATTTGCATGGAATATCCTTTTCTGTCCTTTTACCACAAGTGATATTTTGATACGAGCATATAATATATAATGATCAAATCAGAGTGATTGCAGTATCTATTACCTTAAATATTTATCCATTTTAAATTTTAAAAGGAAAGTTATATTCAGAAATCACTTTTTCTTGTAACTAATTCCTGTTCTTCATAAAGAAGAAATTTCATAGTTTGATATAGTTGTCTTAACATTTAATGAATATTTTCAAGCAAAGTATATACAATGGAGAATAATGCTCAGCTGCAAAAGTCATCTATAATGAATTTAATTTTTCCATTTACAAAAAAAGTACTCCCAAAGTTTATCCATTTTGGTGGAACATGAATTCACTCTGATTGTTGAGTTTGGAGCTCTTGTGCAGAAAACCTTGGACCTGCAATTTAGTTAGCATATTCAAAGTTTTAAAATTATAGAGATGTAGTCAAGAACAGGACTTGATAGCTATTATCCCACTGATTTGCAATTTAAATAAGTTGGGACTTAAGTACATATTTGATTTCCTTAAATTTGCTTATAGATGATTAACATGTATAGCAAAATGTTACCTTTTACAGATTTTTATTGAGCATTGCTTAAAGATTATTATATGATGAACACCTGACTAGTTACTACAGCCAAACATTTTTCTGTTATGCAGATGAATTTTACAGCTTGAATGATGAGAGAATTGAAAACATGGGCAAATGCCAGAGAAGTGAAAAACAAAATGAAGCAAAACAAAAAAGAACTTGCATAATATATAAATAATCCATTTCAACTCTACAGTACACCAAATTCTTGGAAAAGTAGCAAGATTGTTTTTGTGATTAGCTAAATCAAAAACTGTAGTCATTTCATAAGTATTTGCTAATAATTATAAAAGATTAGAAATTATACAGTTCTGAGCTTATTGAACCTTTGACCCATTGCAACATCCTCAGACATTTGTGGTACATTGGGAGTGCCATTTAATTTTAAAAATCCACCTCTACATTAGAGATTATAGTAACCCCTCATTTACCTATCTGGAGATAAGAGTGGGAAAGATAATATTTGACCAAATGGACAGATGGGAGTGCCATTTAATTTTAAAAATCCACCTCTACATTAGAGATTATAGTAACCCCTCATTTACCTATCTGGAGATAAGAGTGGGAAAGATAATATTTGACCAAATGGACAGACTATTTAGAGTTTATGTATTAATAAAAGAGAAATTGCATGCACAAACATGTTATTTTCTAGGTAACTAAAACCTAGTCCTTTAATAAAGCACTGAAAAATTTTTATTGTAACTATTTTAATGAAAACTTTTCTTGAATATCTTCTGTTTTGCTTCATTAAACAGTGCATAATATCTGACCAACAAATTTATAGTGCTTTCCAGTTCACAGCATTTTTACCATATAAAATATCTCATTTAGTTTCTCCAACAAAGCTATGAGTTACGTGGTAGTATTATATCCATGTTTCAAGGATGATAAATCTTAGTGACCCATCTGATTTTCCAAGGTTCATACAACCAGTGAATTAGGAATGAAACTCAAGACTTCTGATTCTAAATCCTAATGTAAATTAACTTTTCTTAATTTTCAGGGATGTCGTTATCACATCAATTTTTGTTCTGTTTAGTGATACAGTGATATATGAGGAACATGAAATTCAAAGCACTGTTTCTTCAGTTGAGACCCAGTTGAAGTGGTTGATTTGCTTTTAGAAGCTAGACTGTAAGATAAATAAATACCTTTAAATATTAAAGCAAACTCAAATCACTGAGATACTTACACCATGAGAAGAAAGTGGAACCCAAGTCAACTGGTAGAAACAACGAACTTTGATCTCTCTTTATCCACTCATTCTGAGGGACAATATGCTTACTGAGTAGAAAGATGGGCATACCCCCAGCAGTAATTAAATCAGTCCTAAATCTATCACTGTCTCTCCTTTTCTCTCTCTCTCAGCACATATAGGTGATTTCCTATAAATTAAACGGCATAGGATGAGATTTCATCACATGTTGAACTGTCATTTCATTGATAAATGACTAAAATTACCACATTTCTCAGTTTTAAGTTTTTTATGTTCATTGTCTCCTATTGCTACTTTCTGTTATCAGAATGGTTACTTCTCATTGCTTTTAGTATTCTGTCTTTGTAGAGTTATAGAAACTTCACAGGGAAACCAGAAGATCAAATATATTACTCACTAGTGTCTTACAATATTTAATTTTTAGTGTTTAGGTTCTGATGTCAGGACAGAAAAATATCTTCCATGAGTGATGACTTTCAAGGGTGGCTTTCCTGACTAATCAGAGGCATTATATTTTGTTTGCTTTTAGGTTCAAGACTGATTTTTAATAAATAAAAAAGTTACATGTATTGATATGCTAGTAAATGTTAACATCATGCATTCTGGATAAAAACATTGAAAGCCTTGATTTGACTTGATGTCAGACACAATAGATATAATCTCAAGAGCACTGATGATAGTTAAATTAGGAAGTGATGAATTCTTACTATATATTATGTTTTGTTCTTAGCACAGTTTTATATTTATAAAATTTAATTTATATTAATGGTTATGTTTAATAACCAATTAGCAAAATTACTGAAATGTGACAATATCTCTATTCCCATTTCTTTCCTGCTTTATCCTTTTAAAATATGTAATATTATTTATAAGTATATTTTAAATTTATAAAAGCTACATTGTACTATAAATCTTGTTTTTTAGCTTTTCAAACGTTCATAATTGTGTTTTAAAATCCATCCCCTGCCAGGCGCAGTGGCTTACGCCTGCAATCCCAGCACACTGGGAGGCCAAGATGGGCAGATCACCTGAGGTCAGGAGTTAGAGGCAGCCTGGCCAACATGGTGAAATACAAAATACAAAAATTAACCAGGTGTGGTGGTGCCAGCCTGTAATCCCAGCTACCGGGAGGCTGAGGCAGGAGAATCACTTGAACCCAGAAGGCGAAAGTTGCAGTGAGCCAAGATCACACCACTACATTCCAGCCAGGGCAACAACAGTAAAACTCCATCTCAAAAAAATAAAAAAATCCATCCACATTGCTCTACATATACCCTTATCCATGTCTTTCACATACACACCCATGTTGTCCTCAATTCCCCACAATGCAGCAACAAACTTTCTTGTACTTCCTTATGACCTTAAGAATGTGAGAGAAAGTTCTCCGGTATACACTGATGAGGGAATATGATCAGCCAGGTTTTTTGTTTGTTTTTCTGTTTTTTGCTTTTAAACTTATGCCCACTTTTCTGTTGGCAGTCAGCAGCCACATCTGAAGTTATAGCTCTCTGTTTTAGACAAGGTTTATTCTTCCCTTTGTTACAACCTAGTCCCTATAGGGACCTGAATTTGTGACCCTAGTTTGTGAGATTACTTTTTAAATACAGTTTGGTTCAGGATTTATAAAAACCTAATAAGGCTGGGTGTGGTGGCTCACACCTGTAATTCCAGCACTTTGGGAGGCTGGGATGGGCAGATTGCTTGAGTCCAGGAGTTTGAGACCAGCCTGGGCAACATGACAAAACCCCATCTCTACATAAAAATGCAAAAATATATATATCCAGGCAGGGTGGCATGCACCTGTAGTCCCAGCTACTCAGGAGGCTGAGGTGGGAGGATTGCCTAGGAAGTCAAGGCTGCAGTGAGCCGAGATCTTGACACTGCTCTCCAGCCTGGGTGACAGAGCAAGACCCTGTCTCAAAAGAAAAAAATAAGCCTAATAAAATGATTGCACACCTGGAAAACCTACATAGGCTTCCTTAAGTACCATATATATATATATATATATATATATATATATATACACACACACACACACACACACATATATATATACAGTCATTCATGGTGTGTAGTTCACATTGAAGTCAAGTTGGGGAAAAAGAAACTCATTTATCTCTTTCTCTTTTCCTTTATTCAAGTAGCCATTTTTATTTAATTTTATTCAATTCAGAAATATTTACTGAACTCCTCTTATTAGGAAGCACTGGATTGGATATAAAGAAAATACCATACAAGGCATAGAAGACTCAGTCCTGCCTTGCAAAGGGCATGTAGTCTTGACTGGAAAGACACACGCTCACAGGGTAGACTGTTTTAGGAATAAGGCTCAAAATCCTAAGGAAATTGAACACTCGAACAAAGAATTCTTAGCAAAGCAATTTTACTTCTGTGCAGAGGGGTGCCTCCTTGGCCAGTTGCCATGAGAACACACCTGAACAAAGGGGCACGAGAGCCTTTATTCCTGATGCAAGTCCTGTACCCTTTCCCCATTGGCCGGGGTTGGGTCATACAATCTAAACTAATCCCAGTTGGCTAAACATTTGACTGTTTAAGATAGGGTGGGCACGTAAAACCAAGTGGAGAGGAAGGGGAAGGGGTATCTGTAATGAGCTAGAAAGTTAGTCCTCTTTCCAGATAAGTAAATGAATGTGAGCTGGTACTGATAACGCTTGGTACTGAGGCGTGCCTGGGCATCTAACAAAGGCAAAAAGGAAAAAGGAGAAAAAGTGTGTGGGGGGGGGTGTACTATGAATTAAAGAATAAAAGATTGATCAGATTATTTGAAGAGAAACCTCATATCCCACAACTGGAAAAAACAATTTGATGGAAAGTTTTTCTTCGTCATTTACCAGCTCAAAATCTCAACTATCAAAGGCAAGAAAATAAACACACACACCCCTCTACAGCTTTACCTTTTTCTGTATGGCCAAAGCCTTCAGTCCAGCGGACCACTTCCCACTCCAATTACCATGTTAGCCTTGCAACTCACATCTCTGCACCCTTCTGATAAAGCCTCCACAATGCAAAACACGAATCGTATCATATTGCTCTACTTCTCTAAACACTTCCATCTACTCTGTGGTTTTAGAAGAGAATCTGATAACCCCACATTACAAAGCCTTAATAAATTGCCTTATTGCAGCTCTGTATCATTACTTATAAACACTGTAGTCTAGATAGCCAGGACACACTGCATTTTTTTTTTTTTTTTTTTTTAAGGCTCAATACCTCTTGCCATTTTGCACGTGGTTTTCCTTCTGTCTGAAATGCCCTTTCTCCACCTGGCACTTGAATGGCCCCTTCTGAAAACTTCTTAGTTATCTTTCAAAATCAGTTCAAATGTTAGCTTTTGTGGGTAACCTATTGACCTCTCCAGGCTGAGTTACGGTGTTCCCCCAAGGTGTCTTGTTGAAATCATTATTTTTTCCTAAAATCTCTGTTCTAATTTACTTACATGCCTGTGAATGCTTAGAGGTTACTAACTTCAGTTTTGTGAACTTAGTAACTGGCACAAAGTCTGGCACTGAGTAGCACCTGAACAATTTTTTCTCTGGAATAAATAAAGTAATGGTTTCATTGAAATGATTAGCATTAAATTAATGATTAGCATTAAACTACAATGTGTGTATAAAACATTCCGGTTAGGTTGGGTTCATTGCCATTCCTATTTACTTTAAAGAGTTTGTAATTTCTGGCTCTTTTCCAACTCTGATTCTTCAGACTAGAAATGCAATTTCTGCTAATATATTTATTTTAAGCAAACCCAACATCAATAAAGTTATTTGTATTCCTTATAACATAAGCATAAGAACGTACAGTGATATAAAAATGCAGCTATTATCTCTTACAGGCACTGGTAAAGCTTTTGTGACTAGCGCTACTATACTGGCAAGGTATTGCTGCTTGTAATGAACTAAATATTTCAGTGGCTTAACACAATAGGAGTTTTTCTCTTGCTCACATGGCAACCCAGCGTATGTTTTCCTAGTCAAGCAGCCTTCTTACATATGTTATTGCAGAAACCTAAGTCCTGTTCATCTTCTTCCTCTGCGTGCCATTCCCTTGGTAGCTTTTCTTTGCTAGGGTTTCGCAAGAGAATGAAATCCTGTTGAAAATGATCTGAGGGTCTGTTATGTTCTCAAGAATGGTACATAACTGGTCTGTGATAAATGCTCAGGTAACTGATTAGGTATTATAGATACTTAGGATTTTGTCATGAACAATCAGCATCAACATCATCTGGAAAATTGTTAAAAATGCAGATTATTGGGCTCCACCCAGTATCTACTAAATCCAGAACTCTGGGGCTGCTCTGCAGCAATTAGCAAGGCCTCCAGGTGATTCTGTTGATCCTAAAGTATGAGAACAACTGCTCTAGGGCATTAGGACTTAATTCTCTCCCCAGTAAGTTGTAAAGATTTGCTGTAGGACCTAAGAGTCTTCTGCTTCCAACAATGGAAAGGAAAAAAAGGTAGAAACCTCACTAAATTTTTCAAAGCCTCAGCCCCAAACTGACAAACACTTCTGCTCACATTCTACTGGCTATAACTTCTCGTATAGCTAGCTGAACCAGTGAGGTGGAACCAGCTCAGGACGGCCTACTGTTATATTGCCAGGCATTTTTTGAGGCACTTGATGTTATCTTCTTGGTAATTTAAATTTAACCGTGGTGGGAATATTTACACCACAGAAATTGGCAAACACTAAAAACAAGGTGTTTTTAAACACCCTGAGATCAGAGATCCAGTTGATATACATCTACCAGCACACCACTGGCCAAATACAGGCTTGGCTTATGCCACGGAGAGCTCTGCAGCTGAAATACCTCTTCAAACGTGTCCTGCTTTAAGCCAAATTAGTCAGGCCTTTATACCTTCACATTGATCAGTCACTGAATGAGGGCTGCCGGGGAAAAGGCAAGACCTTGGACAAGGCAGCTCTCTGCAGCTCAGGCAGTCCCTGAAGGGACTGACAGCTGAAGAATGTCTAGTGACATCATTTCCATCATCTAGAACAAGAGTCTTTCCTTGAAGGGGGGCTCTAAGTAGCATCGTCCCATGTCCACTGCAGCCCCTCCCTTTAAGAGATTCTGATATAATCGACCGGGAGTGAGCCAGTACATTAGGATTTTTCTCAATTTATCTGGATAATTTTAGTATGCAACCACAATAGATACTCTTCAAGAATTAAGCCAGTTGCTGAGAGGGAACTGTGTTTTGTTGGTTTGTTTTCATTAATGTTTGCACTCTACTTCCTTTTAATAAAATTATGCCTGGAGAGTTTATATGGAGCAATCGATAAATATTTGTAGGGTGGTTGGCTAAAATAATTATAATTCCTTTAAAAGAAATTCTACCCACTAAAGTTAATTTAGAAGTAAAATATAATAGAAATTCAATAATATATTCACCAAATGAATTAAGATGTTCATGAATTAAGTTATCTTCAGAGTGTTAATCGAATAAGTAATGTGTATGCTTTTCTATTAAAGAGGAAGTTAGAAGACCTGAGCTCTGAGTGGAAGGCGGTAAACCATTTACTTCAAGAGCTGAGGGCAAAGCAGCCTGACCTAGCTCCTGGACTGACCACTGTTGGAGCCTGTAAGTATACTGGATCCCATTCTCTTTGGCTTTAGCTATTTGTTCAAAAGCACAACTATGAAGTGATGTCTGGATGAGAGAGAAAATTTGTTTCAATTCTGAAGATAGAGATAAAGCTTTGTGTTGTTGACTATGCAAAAAGTCTTAGAGTACATTCCTTGGAAATTGACTCTGATTCAAAATGTTGTATGACAATGGGATATGGGGAGTGTTCTCTGGAGATACACCCATAAGGAAGAGAAGAGTACCAGGGAGATTGTGGGAGAGTCTGAAACATGAGTTGGCTGCAACAGAGGCCTAAGCCAGTCTCACAGGAGCCCTACATCTGGGCTGGCTCTGCAGAGCTGTCCTGAATTACAGGCAGTGGGCCTGGACTTTGTATTTCTGATCCAGCCAGCCATTGGCCATGGGCTGGCTGCTGCCTGACAGTGGAAGGACAACTTGGACAAGTTTTCTGAGGCCGAAGGCAATTCTTAGTAAGAAACACCTTTAACAACCGATATTCCTAGCATCCAAGGATGTGTGCATTGTCCCTGAAGAGAGATTCAGGGTGGACTGCCAGATTATCCACTAACACTACATGAAGATGCCATCTCAACAAATCCTATATCATTTAGACAATATTCTTCAAATATGGCTACAAGAATCATAGAAACCACAGAAACACACACAGTCCTACTAGCACCTCTCCCTGTCCCATTTGCAAACAATTTAAGAGCTCTTCCATTTTTAGTTCAAGTAAAAGAAAAATGGATTGTGAGGACCACAAGCTGACTTGGGGGAGGAATATTTCTTCGTTTAGCTGTAGTTTTAACTTTTGTTTTCACTGCATATTTTCAGTCTATTTTATTTTCCTTCCTATTCAATTGTTGATAGAAGGTATTCATACATTCTCATGTCTATGTTAATGCTGGCTTTGACTCTCAGGGGAAAAAAGCCAGAAAACTTCTTTGCTGTACCATTCTATAATTAGCCAGAACTAAAAACATCTTTGGGTGTTTTTTTTTTTTTTTTTTTTGTTTGTTTGTTTGTTTTTTGGCCTTGTCTACTTTTCAAAGATCAAATGATTGAAGCATTAAAGCATGGTGACTGGTTCTTCAGGTAAAGTTGATTTTTATTTTATGTCAAGTAGAAAAATACTGAACTGGAAGAATCACAGCTGGGGTAGCACAATCATAATTCATTAGAAGGCATAGTGCTTGGATTAAAAGAAGCCCTACAATCTGAGGACAGTGCATCTCATGTGTCCCCTGGGATTTCTCAGAAGTCATCAGAGTTAGATTTAATGACTTTGGAGACTTGAAAAGATATGCAAACATTATGGTTTTGTTTTGTTTTTTTTTTTCTTTTTGTCAATCTGGGACACTAAAATTGCTATATCAGGGTTATATTCAACTAACTATGTCAGGTTTATTTCTTTTTATGAGCTCTAATTTTTGGTTCCCTCAGCGAATATGCATAGTTTGTTCCTATATTATCATTTATTGGTGTCTGTTTTCTGGCTGTCCCTGACATGTTGAGCCTCAGACTCAGACATAAACTCTATGAAGAGATTATGTTCCAACGATTCTTTATAAGTTTGTTAAACTCTGAACTTATGGGTTTATGTCCCATATAAGCCACTTTACACATGGTAGGAAGGCTTCAAAACCAGGGCACCGAAATTCATTTAATGTGTATTTTATCTAAATGTAACAATAATGTTTATAAGAAAAAGACATTCAAAGTTCCAGTTTTGATTTCCAGCAACATATATAATTCATCCACTTAATAAATATTTATTAACTTCCATGTGTTGAGCATCATACTGGTGCTGCGAGTACAGCATAGAATAAGATAAGTCCCTCCTTTCATAAAACATATATTGTAATATATGTTTTATGTAATATATGTAATAAACTAATGAAGAAAATATATACTGTCTCAATAATTGTAAGTACTGTAGAGTGTAGTCTACAGATTGATGTCAGTGGGTATTTGTTAGACATGTAGAATCTGAGGCCCCTATCCTAGACCCACTGAATCACAGTCTGCATTTTAATAGAATCCCCAAGTGAATCCCGTGCACATTGACGTTTGAGAAACACCATTACAGAGAACAACTAAGCAGGGAGACATCATGAGGGTATTATTGTCTATCGTGTGGTCAGGGAAGCTTGTCTATTAAGAGAACATCAGAAAACTGATGTAAGTGAGGAAGTGAGCCTGGTGTATTTCTGGGAAAATTATTACAGGCAGGGAAAGAAAAGACTGAGCAATGATACTGAAGTAGGAACAAGATGGCAGAATATTAAGGAGATCAGTAAAACTAGAGGAGCAGGTCAGGGGAAGTGTGATGGAAGCCATGAGAGATATTCATCTTTCATAGCACTGCCCTACTTCCTTCTCCCCAACACGAGGGTCTCAACACCCCCTACCACTCTTGTCTTCTCCTACGCCCTCCACATTGCTGCCAGTGTGGAGAGTCTGGGAATGCCCTCAGCTCAAAGCTATTGGTGACAGCTGGCAGAGTTGTGGTAGTAGCTAAAAAAGAATTAAGAGAAAGAGGAATTTTTCTCAAAAGCAGGTGCTTTTCATCCTCTTTAGCACACTGAAACAGATCTGGGCATAAAGTCAAGATGTTAAATACACAAATGTTGAATGAAAAAAATCAACAGGTAGTCATTTAGATCCAGAGCCGCTTTTTCTTTTTTCTTTACTGTGGTGGTTCAAATATCAGAATAAAGAATTGTTTCTATTCCTGACTTCCTGACTTGCAGGAGGTTAATCAGATATAAATGCAATATAAAAAAAGAAAATCTAATTTGTATTATGCTTCTTGTGTATGTTTATTATTTCATGCACTATATTACAATAGAATAGAATTTATAATTCATTATAGTAAAATTTTTCCATTGCATTCCTACTATTGAATGTGTAGAAGCTACACATATATGTGTAGCTTTAACATATATGTCTTTATCCTGAAATAATTTCAAAGAACATATGGTTATAGTTAATTTTTAAAGATTAAGGACCCCAAAGTTTAGAGGGGAAATAGCTAGATTAAGGCCACACAGCTGGAAAGCAAGCAAGCAAGGGTTTCAGTCCACGTGTGTCAAGCTCCAAAGCCTGTGTTTTGTTTTGTTGCTATGCTTTACACTATCTCTCTGTCCAAGAACCTAATGGAAAATTACAGATACGGATGGAACTGGCCAGCAGTTAATATAATTTAACTCAATCTTAAACATATCTGGAGTGAAAGTGATATATGTTTCTGTGTCCTCTCCTCTCCCGTCTCTCCTCTCCCCTCCTCTCCCCTCCTCTCCCCTCCCCTCCCCTTCCCTCCCCTCCCCTCCCCTCCCCTCCTCCCTCCTTTCCTCTCCTTTCCTTTCCTCCTTCTTCTTTTCTTTTTTTCAGACGGAGTTTCACCCTTGTTGCCCAGGCTGGAGTGCAGTGGTGTGATCTCAGTTCACTGCAACCTCTGCCTTTCAGGTTCTAGTGATTCTCCTGCCTCAGCCTCCCAAGTAGCTGGGATACAGGTGCACCCCACCACACCCAGATAATTTTAGTATTTTTGATAGAGATGGAGTTTCTCCATGTTGATCAGGCTGGTCTTAAACTCCTGACCTCAAGTGATCCACCTACCTCAGCCTCTCAAAGTGCTGGGATTACAGGTGTGAGCCACCATGCCTGGCCTGTTTCTATGTTTTTTCTACTTAAGAAGTAGAAAAAAATGGTTCACTCTATTTGAATTTCTTAGAACCATAGAAATCCAAACTTGGAATAATTACTGCAATTATTATCTAGTTGAATATTCTCCTTTTATAGATGTAGAAGCTGAGGCCTAAAGTTGCTTGTTTTGTTTTATGAACACTAAACCAAACTACCTTGTGGCTGCTTACTTAAATTATAAATTACAATGGGGTGGCCTTGCCTGAACAGTATAAATTGTTTTAATTTTCAGGACAAATCAACATGCTGGAAAAAAAAAACCTTGCAATTCTTGTTGCTTGGATACCTGTCCATATCAGTTTATATTGTTGCATAAAAGCACCCCAAAACTTAACAGTTTAAAACAAGAGTTATTTATTGCTCATAATTCTGTGCATCTGAAGTTTGCTCTGTGATTAGCTGAATAGTTATTCTGATGGTCTTGCTTGCTGTTATTTATGTGGATGCAGTTATCTAGCAAGTGAACAGGAGCTAGATGGTCTAAAATGGACTCTCTCAGATATCTGACAGCTGGCTGTTGATTGGAGAACCTTGGTTCTTCATAAAGCCACTCATCGTCCTGTAGGCTAGACTAGGCTTCATTACATGCTATTCTCAGGGCAGTGTTCCAAGAGAGGGAGAGTGGAAGCTACAAGATCTCCTGATGCCTAGGTTTTGAAACTTGTACATTACTTCTGCTAAGTTCTATTGGTCAAAGCATGTCAAAAGATCAGCCCAAATTCAAGAGATGGGGAAATTACTTCATCTCTTGAAAGGAGGAGCTGCCACATCACATGTCAAAGGGGTATGCATGTTGGGATGGAAGGTTTTATTGTCACCATATTTATACACAAATCACTACATTGGGGAAAAGGGGGGAAACTGGAGATCAAAAGTGTTGGTCTGAATCCAATGCTCTATTTCAGTGATTCTCAAAAATTACCATGTGTTACAACCACCCAGTTCTTAGCGAAGTATAGATTACTGGGCTTCAACCCCAGAGTTTCTGATTTACTAGCTCTGGGGTGAGACTTGCATCTCTCTCTCTCTCTCTCTCTCTCTCTCTCTCTTTTTCTCTCTCTCTTTTTTTTTTTTTTTTTTTTGTGTGTGTGTGACTGAGTCTTGCTCTGTCACCCAGACTGGAGTGCAGTGGTGCAATCTCAGCTCACAGCAACCTCTGCCTCCTGGGTTGAAGTGATTCTCCTGCCTCAGCCTCCTGAGTAGCTAGGATTGCAGGCACCCGCCAACACGCCTGGCTACTTTTTGTATTTTTAGTAGAGACAGGGTTTCACCATATTGGTCAGGCTGGTCTCGAACTCCTGACCTCAGGTGATCCACCCACCTCAGCCTCCCATGGTGCTGGGATTACAGGTATGAGCCACTGTGCCCAGCCAAGACTTGCATCTCTGAAAAGTTCCTAGGTTATGCTGATGCTGGACTATGCTTTGAGAACTACTACCACAGACATACAGTGAGTGGGTAAGAACAAATTCATCCCTTCTGCTGTGTTCAGCAAGGAGTGGGATTCCAATGAGGTCCCGTGCTGTGAATCTAAAGGGAAATCCATCTTATTTTAGCACCTCTACTCTGCATCCCCCCACCCCAAGGATGTTATAGCTTAGAAGTTATAGCTTAGAAGTTCCATGTCCAAGGAGATGGACAGCACACTAAACCAGGCAGTATTTGCCCTGCAGAGCTGTTCAATGTTCCTGGATGAGACCTGTGAGAAGAAAAGCCATAAGTTCCTCTAGAGACTTTCAGAACCATTGAGGTAGACAGGACTTTGCATGGGTCTGAAGGCCTGCATGGCAGATGGAGGCAAAGAGCCAGCAAATCTGGTTGTAAATATCAATGTGAATCCCTTCTTATCCACAAGCTGCTGGTTCTGAGAACATTAATGTTCTACAATACCCGATTTAGCATTTTTGAAAGAAATTGCATATAGACATGCTTAATGTGAAGACTCCAAATCAGGATATTTGATTCAAATGTCTCTTGGTAATAACTATGGAATGAATAACCCATTGTATGTAGACATATAGAAGAGCCAGTTAATAGAGGTTTCTAGTTGATTAAACACTGGTAAAATCATCTCTTCCTGTAATTACGTTTGGAGAGAGCAAGTCTCAAGTGTAATTAGGAAAGCACAGCACTGGAGGTCAAGAAGCCTAAATTCTAATATCTCAGTTGTGCTACCAACTATATAAGGGATCAACACACTGTTTCTGCAAAGGACCAGATACTAAATATTTTCTGCTTTATGGGTCATGTGGTCAACTCTGTCATTGTATACTAAAAGCCACAGACAATACCTAAATAAAGGGACACAGCTGTGCTCCAATGACACTTTACAGAAACGAAGCAGGTAAGATAGATTTGATCCTGAGTGGACTACGCATTTGCCCTTAGCACTCATCCTTCCTGTAAGCCGTGAAGCTTCTAACTACAAGTACCTGTGACTCTACCTGAGTCCTTTCACTGGCTGTAGGAGTAGCTCTGCCTCTTGCAGAGCAGGCTGGAAGCTGGGGAGGAGATATCTCTGGAATGGCACTTAACCAACGGACAGAAGCTGGAGGATAAATGTGTTAGTCTTCATAGTTTTCAAACTGCTATGAAGAAATACCTGAGACTGGGTAATTTATAAAGGAAGAAGAAGTTTAATGGACTCACAGTTCCACATGGCTGGGGAGGCCTCACAATCATGGCAGAAGGCGAAGGAGGAGCAAAGGCACGTCTTACATGACAGCAGACAAGAGAGCATGTGCGGGGGAACTGTTCTTTATAAAACCATCAGATCTCATGAGACTTATTCACTATCAGGAGAACAGCACAGGAAAAACCCACCCCCATGATTCAGTTACCTCCTACCTGGTCCCTCCCACAACACGTGGGGATTATTGGAGTTACAATTCAAGATGAAATTTGGGTGAGAACACAGCCAAACCATATCAAAATAAATATCCCACCTTCTTCTCCCCTTGGGTAGGACACCTCCAAGCATGTTCCACACTAAAAATCTCCAGTGCATTGGGCAGTTGACCACAATGATAAACAGGCTTCTTAGCATGCCTTGTATAGGCTTCCTTCCCATGTATAGGCTTCCTTCCCATTTTGGCAGAATCTGGACCCAACCCCACATCTCCTGAGTTTGATTTCAGTGCTCTTCAGTATTCTTATATATCTCAACTTTGTTCCCTGCTTAGACACAGCTGACAGATATGTATATCTTCAGCTCTACAACTCTATCTTCTCCTCTACCATGGCTTTCTGGGATCAACTCTCGATGAAATTATTTGTATTTAAATCCTTGTCTCAGGGTCTACTTCTGGGCAAACCTAAATTAATACAAGTCTTAGAATTAGTGCCACAGTTATACCTTTTGAGTAAGTTATGTTGGAATTCCCATTTTATAGATGAGATAACCAAGGGTCAGAAAGGTTAAATAATTTGTCCAAAGTTACACAGTTAGTCAGTGACAGAGTAGATACTCAAAAATAAGTCTCTTTGACTCCAGAGCTTATGCTATTAATCAGTACTCCATATATCAAGCAGTGATTTATTTATCTTCATTTGAATTTTTTGAAGTCTCTATTTAAATTAAATATCAAATACTCACATATAAGGTTATTTATACATTTTAATTTGAACTTCACTCACCTCTTCAAAGTTAAATAAAGCATTCCATTTCCATTTCAATAATACCTTAAATATCTAGGCAGTTAAAGCATGAGGTTACTTGGCACTTAAATGTACTCTTGTCATACTACATTTTTTTGGCTTAAATTGCAAAAAAAAAAAAAAAAGATTAATTTATTATGACAATATCCTACATTTATCTGCAATGATCATATTTTTTTTGTGAAAATGGCCTTCATTTATCTGCAGTGAAGGAAAAAGATGACAATTAGTTCTTGCATTCTTATTCCTCTCTTGGGTCCTGATCCTTCTCATTAATAGAAACATGGCAGGGGAGGGGTGTGTAACCCACACCCTTTCCTGTTTCGGTTATGTTTCTACTGTTGATTCTGCTTCAGGTGAATCTTTAGGATTAGGCAAATAAATTTCAGTGGAGTCAAATCTTTTTCTCCCTCACTAACAGATGATTTCCCTGCTAAAAACACTTACAACATGGCTATACTATTGTCGTTTTTCTAGTTACAGCCTCTAAACCTTGAAAACTTCCTCAAAGTCTAATACGTTAGGAGCAAGCTTTTGTACAAAAAAATATGAAGACCCTTAATCAGTTGTAATAACAAAATAAATCAATTTTACACCCTATCCCAAGATACTTCAAGGCCTTGAGCAGCTAGGGAGACTCCTTAACTCTTGGCATTAATTAACTAATTAATTAATTAATTTAAAAATTCATATTTGTATGTATCAGTGAGGTAAGAGTGCTTGAAATTAAGGAGATGTATCACACTGTCGAAAGGGAAGAGACAACAGAAAGCCCTGGCTGGTGAGGCCCCAGCACTGCTCACACTCATCAGAAGGAAGTCTTTCTATGTAGGCAGTAGTGGGTCCCTGGTCCCAGGCCAGGTTCTTCAACAATGCTCACTGGTTAACAGGAAAGGCACTACAGTGGCATCATTGTTAACATCCAAGACAGTGATAGAATGTGAAACCTCTACTGTTTAGTATTTAGTATTCAGCATTTAGATGTTAATTATCCATTTTATGATGGAGTTCCCTTTCTTCTCCCTCTCTTAACCTTTTGGCAGTTTTATTGCATGGTTACCATTTCCAGTTAGGGTTGTGCTTTGGGATCTGAACTGATGAAGGAAGGGAAGCTCTAATTCATCATTTCTAGGAAAAAGAGAAGGCTAACATCAATTCTGATGATTAGAGATTTTTTGATTACCTATGTCCTGCATTTTAACAGAAATAAAGTGTTAATTACAGTAAACTTACCTTAACCTTCTTTTGCTATTTAACACTCTTCAAGAAAGGACTTCTGCTTGAAATCACTATAGAGTATACCATAATCTTGACTGTCATACTCTGATGAAGAAGCCAGAACTATTTAGGTATATTCATGAGAATACGTACCCTACTACTCAAAATGGAAGGCTTCAACATGTATTCCTAATATTTCCTAAAACTTCACTGAATAGTTTTAAAATTGAATATAACTTTACCTTCAAAGAAACAAGATTTCAAAAGGAAATTGTAGCAGTTTTGTACTTCAATTGTCGATTTTAAGATTGTGGTCTGAAAAGTATTTGAGCAGTCATTCATTCTTTTCCACTATCTCAGAAAAGGCTCTCATTCTATTAGAAGCAATCTGAAGAAGGGTAACTGCCAACTCTCTTCTTAAAAAGTGACAAGCAGATGGCGTTCCACCAATCTGCTATACTTGACAGTTTTTCAACTACCTAACCTAAGTTCCAGTTACTGTCTAAATTATTTTTATTCAAATAGGAAAAGTCCATTTATGCTTACTGTACATTTCGACAGTGTTCCTTCATTCTTTGAGGTCTGTTATTTAATCTCCTTCCCACTTTTCTTTTCTATCATAAATCAGATGAGTCCCCATGGTCTGGCAACAAAAAAAGCTGTTTCTCAAATTTTTAACATCTCCGTGGCCCTCCTCCTACCCTCCCAAGTGTTTTCCATACAATTTTTCTGTTGTGGGCTTCAGAATTGGAAGCTATTCCATAATTACTGGTCTACCCATGACTCTGTCACATCATAAAGTCTATATACCCTTTTTCTACCTTTACATGCCAAATACCAGGTGTGTCTAGCTTTAATTCAATGACTAGCAAATGGTAGGTATTGCACTAATATTTTTTGGTCAAATGAACAAGTACATTTATTTTACAGAAAGATCAAATACATCAACCTTCCTATGTAATAATAGTAATACCAAGAAGATTAAGTGATTGCATGCTTGACCAGCTGTTTAGTGGCAGCATGTGGACCCAACCCCACATCTCCTGAGTTTGATTTCAGTGCTCTTCAGTATTCTTATATATCTCAACTTTGTTCCCTGCTGAGACACAGCTGACAGATATATATATATCTCTTCACAATCTCAGTAGTAAGTCCTATTTTTTTTAAGATTACAGTGCTGATCAAAGAGGGATATTCTATGGCATTGATGAAAATCTTCCAGGCTAGATATAACCCCTATCTCGTTCTTAAACCCTCATTCTTGACTGTGTCTTGAAATCCAATTTGAGAACCTCTGATTTACATGCTACCTTCCTCTTAAAATTCATATAGTTTATTCCTTCTCTCATCTTCAGTATTTTTATGAAAATATGTTTTAATCTTATTTCCAAAGTGCTTGCCAGCCCATGCTGAGTTCATTAGACAAACAATCTAGGTATCCTAATATTTAGGTAAAATTGCTAGCAGCGCTAACTACACCAGTACCCACTTAAATTACAATAAAAACCTACAATAGGAAAAAAAGTCAAAATTATACTACTTTTAATTCCTACTTCTAGAATAATTATCACACCTTCAAAAAAACTCATAATTGTTCTCTAATATTAAAAACCAGGAACTAAATTACATCACTATATATATATAGATATATAGACATATAACTATATATAGTTTATATATATATTACATGTCACTCTATATAGTTTTATATATAGATAGCTATATATCTATATAGTTTTTTATAGGAAACTATATAAACTCATATGTGTGTGTATATATATATAAACTCATATATTATTTATATATGTAAACTCATATATATGAGAGATATCTATATATAAATATATAGATATAGGAGACGATACTGAAATAAAACAAACTAGCCAATCTCCAATGTCACTTTATTTTCCCAGGACTCTTCTTTATTCTCAAATAAATTTATGAATACACAATATAAATCAATGTTCTATAATGCTCATTATGGATTATAATAGTTTTCTTGTCATACTGAAGTGAATGAGAATTGTTTCTTTGATTATTAGCATACTTTTCATAACCATATGATTTGGTGATAGGCACTTTTGCTTACTAAGTTCAGCATGATCAAAACAGAACTCCTATTATTTTTATTGCTGATTCTTATATCTTTAAGGTAAAATATGCCCTTTTCCTTTGAACCTGCACACTGTGTTTAACAAATAAGCACATAACTCAGGACTGAATTGTGCACTTCGATTTGAGCTTTTTTTCAAGGTCAGGACCCAGTCTCACAAGAAGTTTTATTTTTTCCAATACAGCTGACATCCAATCCCACCAGCTGAAAGACAAACTTGTCTAATAAAGCTTTCAGATTCAATTTGCCACCTGCATACAGCTTGAGGAATCTCTGGAGGTCACTCACAGCATGTGTTGCAACCCCAACAGAGAGAAGTAATGAAAAGATTCTGGTTAAAAAGCTGACACTGCCCCTTCCAACCTCTTTGAATGTGAATATAATAAGCCAGTTTATAGACGCAAATCTCTATGATTCTGGGGATTTCCATCTTGATCTCTGACTCCAAAGAACATTTGAATGCATGGATTTGTATCCATTATCTGGGTGAATAAATGCTTCATATTGAAAAAGGGATGCTTTAACAACAAAAGTCTGATGTAAATCAGGCAAAACAACATTGTCACTTCATGTTTAACTCTCCTGGAGGGTCTCTAAGGTCTCACAGTTTGGTTCTATTCCAGTGATATATAGGCACATCATAGCCATTTTCAAAAATAATACCTGCTTTCATTTCAATTATTCCCCCTAGCTTTTGCATTGACCCGAACATACCTAATATTTATCTTACAGCTAACATGCATTAATGCCTTGCTCTGTACCAGGCATTTTGCTAAGAATTCTTTGTGCATTTTTCTGTTTAATCTTACAACAGCCTTATGAAATAGGTACTACATTATTATTATTTTTCACCATGAGAGGAAATGAAAGCCTAGAGAATGGTTATCCAAAGACACCCAGCTACTAAGTGGGCACAGCATGGCCTTGAACCTGAGTCTTTCTAAAGTTCATGCCGGTCTTTTACCTTTATGTTAAACATACTGGATCTTGGTCATGCAGTCTGTGAATAAAGACTCCATATACTGTAGGATCAATTCTACCATATTGTGCATGCTTTTGTACATGTTTTCCAAATGAAAATAAACAACAACACTCTCTTCCCCCTTCTTTTCTGTTTTGCATGACATCTAAATTTTTTATTAAATCTCCATGGGTGGAATTGGGCCTTAAGTAGTAGTAGCTTTGAAGCTTAATACTAACCTCAGAGCTATGGAAGTGGTTTCAATATGAGGAAATATATAGATTCTGTTCTTTTCTTTTCTCTTTTATTTTTCTTTTTTTTTTTTTTTTTTTTTTTTTTTTTTTTTTTTTGGCTCCTCTAGAATAGAAGGCAATCAGGACAGAAAAAGACATTGAGATGATAGGCTTGATTCTCCCAGTGTTACTACTTAGCTTTATTTATTCTCCCACGTCTGTAACTGTCAATTCAAGGTCAAAAAGCCAGTACAGCGGCAGAATTATAAAAAGTAGATCTGGAAAATCTATAGGGTACCATAGTCCAGCACCCTGCTGCAAGTCAAAATCAATTAAATAAATATATTTAAACAGCACTTCATTTAATCTTAAAGGCACCACAACTCCCTTGGAAAATTATTTTTTGTGTTGAGACCTGATTCTCTGAAAGTGTTTTCTAGTGTTTTCTGTGTTTGGTGGCTCTGGTGAATAAGTGTACCCAATTGCCTACAGCGTGAAATCATAGAAATGAATATGGGCTGGAACTTCAATCAGTCATACAAACCAGAAGCCTAGAGTTCATCACCTCTTCTGGAAAGCATCCCCTTCGGCCCTTAAAAGGGTAGAGTTTCCTCCAATATATGTTCATACTTCCCTTTGCCTCCCATCTGTAATTTCAACCAGTCTGTTGCTCTCGACCTTTTTTGGCTTCGCATACTGGATTTCTTCTTAGGAGTTCACTTGAAGAAAGGGTTGTATGCTTTAAAAATACTAAAAGTCACTGGACTAGATGATAATGAAATTCCTGTAAAATAAAAGGGAGTTAACAGAGGTGTTACCACTCATCATAATGGATATTGTTGACCTTTCCTCTAGCCAGTGTCCCACTTAAGCATGCTTCTTGGCTGGAATTTATTTTTCTCATCTGGATAAATCTGAAGTATTATAGTAAAACCCAGTGTGAGCAAGGCCATGGATGCAAGTGGATTGAGATGAATGAGTGGATAGACCTGCGTGGGCAGAAATAATGAGGTCAGCAATAAACCATACCAAGGGATGCACACTCAAGGAATAAATTGGAGGTAGCAGAATAACTAAACAAATGATAAGTTTGGTCAGACTATCACATGAATATCAACTAAAACAACTTATGGCTATAGTTAGTGAACCCTAGAGTGAAGAAAACAAAATACTGATATCCATCTGATCAAAAAATAATAAAATTGTTTACATGTATATATTATCTAAAATTTCCCTTAAGAATCAAGATTATAAATTCCCGCAGTTAAGGAAATTGAATAAGAGGAGATTCAGGACAGAATCTTTTCTCTTCCTATTCCTAGTCCATTTTTCTTCTAACTACAGTAGTGAAAACAATAATTTATTCACCAAATCATAATACATTGCAATTAGGGGATGCCATTTGAATCTTGGAAGACATGATTTGAGGCAAATCAAAAATCCGTATTTATAAAGTCAATTATTGGTTTATTTAATTTACTGTTTCAGCAGGAGGTATAGGTTAGTAATGTAAATCACTTCAAGAAGGTTTTGGTCGAAGTTTTGCCAATTTTTTTCTGTAAAAAGCCAGATAGTAAATGTTTTGGGTTTTACAAGCCAGAAGATCTTTGTTGAAGTTACTCAACTCTGCTAATGAGGTGTAAAAGCAGCCATAGGCAATTTGTAAATGAATAAACGTGGCTGTGTTCCAATAAATGTGTATTTGCAAGAACAGGCCGTGGGTTGGATTTGGCCCACAAGCTGTAGTTCACTGACCCCTGTTTTAGATAAATACTAGCCAATAGATTCATTGTAGCTAATAAAGGGAATATAGATAGTTTAATGTATTTCCCTAATCTTCTTCAGGCTTCCTCCAGGGGAAAAATATTTCTTATCAACAGTGTTATTAATGCTTACTTGGAACAAAGAATTCCATTTACTTAGCATAGAATGGACATTTGTGAAGCCACTCATGGAAAGAATAAAGAGATGTGAAATACTTGGTACAACTCTTAAGAGTGTTCCACTATCATTTGAAAAAATGATAAGTAGTAGTTATATAAGAGGGCTTGAGCCTAAAACATTTGTTCTCACTTACGTTTTCCTATCTCAGCAGCAAAAAATACAAAGAAAGGGGATAACTAGATGTTAGATTTTCTAAATTCTTATCACTATAAGTCTCGTATACTTAGATATTGAAGTACCCTTAAATATACCTAAGTAGAGGTAATAATTTCTATATTATGGGAAATCTAATTACTACTCATAGAGATTAAAATGTTATACATCGCTTCTGAGCTTTCTTTGAAACTTGATATGGTGCACTTGGACAAAGGTAGAATGGTCTCCCAAAGTAGCGTCATAGATTAGCAGAAAAGAGCTATGATAATGCCACTTCAAGTGACTATCATTTAAATAATGAATTAAGAGTTAAGTTATATAGTTACAGGCAGTAGGAGATGTCACCATCAGGAGGATAAGAAGCCATTTTCCAGCACATTATCTGACTTACTGGTGCAGTTCCTTCTTTAACTGTAGGTTACTCATCTGTATCCTTAATGTATCAATACACTAATCGGACAAATAATTTATTAAGGATTATTGTGTACCCTCCTCTGTGTTAGATTCTAGGGATACAATATGGATCAAGATAAGCATGATTCCTAGACTCCTAGAAAGTAAGAAAATTAAATAACTGTATGTGACAAATACTAGGATGTGAAAAAATGCTAGGGAAGAATCAGGAAGAATCACCTAACCCAGTCTGGAGTATTGCAACAGAGCAATGTCAGAGGAAACATTCTGGGAAAAAAAAAAGGAAATTTGAAGATGGGACTTGAAGGATAAGTAGGTATACCTAAGCAAACAAGTAGGGGAGAGTGTTCTAGGCAAGAGAAACGAGTAACAGTTGGAGGCACAATGGAGCCTAGCACTTTCTAAAAGTATCAGTATGGCTGAAGCACTGAGTTGGGGTTGGGAATGGGTGAGGAGCGATGTGTCAGGGAGGACGTTCCAGATGACACTGGAAATGCATGCATGTTCTTATATTGCATTTTAAGACATGTTAGAGAAATCAAACACATTTTATTTGAAGGGTAATTGAAAGCCACTGAAGCATTTTAGAGAGACTAGTGACATGAGCATATTTGGATTTTAGAAGGATTACTCTGGCTGAAGAATAGATAATTGATTGGATAAAAGCAACTTTGGAGGCTACTCCAGTGGTTCAGGTGATAGATAATAATGACCTAAACTAGAGAAGTAATAAAGGGAATGGAGACAAAGTAGACAGATTCAAGTGATACTTGGCACGTGGAAACAACAGGCCCTGGTAACTGACTGGACATAAAATGGAGAGATACAGAGAACGCGAATAGAATACCCAGGCATTTGGCTTGATAAACTGGGTAGCCTGTGGTAGAAATTACTAAACTATGGACTGTTTTAGGGTTCAGAGGAACCATGAGTTCAATTTTAGATGTCTAGTTTTGCAAGGCTACTGAGGTAACTGAGCATATGAATCAGGAGAGAAGTCTAGGCTAAAAATATGGATGCCAGAGTTACCAGCATGTACGATAAAGCAAAGCTGAAGTCTCGAGGGCAATATCACCTAAACATCTGGCTGGAGAAGGCAGCAGATAAAAAGTAAAAGGAGAGGCCAGGCAAGGTGGCTCACGCCTATAATCCCAGCACTATGGGGGTCCGAGGTGGGTGGATCACCTGAGGTCAGGAGTTTGAGACCGGCCTGACCAACATGGAGAAACTATGTCTCTACTAAAAATACAAAATTAGCCGAGTGTGGTGGTGCGTGCTTGTAATTCCAGGCATGAACCCAGATGAACCCAGGAGGTGGAGGTTGCAGTGAGCCAAGATCGTGCCATTGCATTCCAGCCTGGGCAACAAGAGTGAAACTCTGTCTCAAAAAAATAAGGAAGGAAGGAAGGAAGGGAGGGAGGGAGGGAGGGAGGGAGGGAGGAAAATTCAGGAGAATGATTACTTCTAGGGAGATGGAGGAGACTGTGCTGTAGGGAACACAAGGGTGGGGTCAACGTATTAGCAATATTCAATTTCTTGATTGGGGTTGTATTTACATAGAGTATTGCTTTATAATTATTCTTCACACTTTATGTATATGTTCTATGTAATTATCTATAGATAAGACAGATTTCACTGTAAAAGAAAATAAAAGGCTTCCAACAGATTATCATCACAATTGTAACAGATTCCCCTGCTGCGTAGAGTCACACGCCATTTTCCTCCCTTGAGTTGCAGCTGCAGCTGCAGTGGACAGCCCTGTGTGAGTTCAGACTTGCCTTTAGCTGACGGCATCCCATGTCAAGGGAATCGCTCCCATTTTTCTACTTTCTATCTAAGGAACTTCTCTGACATACCAGGAGCCCACAGATTTTGTGAGCTTACTCAGCCTTGAAGTTGTAGTGAGTGAGCAACCCTCAACCAATGGAGATGGGAGCCCACGGATATATTTTTAACCACTATTCCTTCTGGGGGCAAGGGGAATTCTCTGTGATTCTCAGGAACATACAAAAGTTCTGTCAAAACACAGTCCCCATGGTCCATAGGCATGACCTTGATGATAATACATTTGATGGGCATTTCCTCCCCATCTGTGTCACTCTTTTAGTTTTTCATTCTTGCTTCCTAGGGATCAGCTTCCAAATAAACTAGCTGTACCCAAGTCCTCATCCAGGCCCTGTTTTCAGGGAACCCAAAGACAACAGTAAGAATAATGGAACTGAAAGAGGAGAAGACTTTAAGGCATGCAGAAATTTCCTCTGTATTCCAGACTGTATATTTAACTGCCTACTCAACAGTTCCACTTAGATGTCTCAAAAATAATTTCATGATCTTTTACTGTCATGAAATGCATGACCTTCCCTTGATATATTCCTTTCTTCAGGTTTGGTAGCACCACTTAGCTATCCAGTAACAAAATCTTGGAGGTCATTCTTAAAACCCTCCCACCTCACCCCTGCTGGACATCCACCACTAAGTTCAGTTGATTTTTTTTTTTTTTTGCTCGTAAATATTTCTTGGTTTAGGTTTCATTTTTAGATTTATCCTGCATACCCCTGCACAATCTCATCATCTCTTTCCTGGACTGTTACAGTAGTCTTATATTAGGATGATCATAGTCTTAATTTGTCTGGAGAAAACATGCTTTATATCATTGCCTCAGTGTGACTAATAGTCCCACCTTTCACTTGTAACATTATACAGGTTATTAGGTTAAATAATATGGTCATCCAAGCCTAATGTCTCCTCATTCATTTCTTCTTGCTTACGTATCATAGCTGTGTGAAAATTCAAAATGTAAATTTAATACAGACAGAACTCTGTTTAAAATGCTCCAGTACCTTACCATTGATCTCAAAATAAAAATTTCCAAAAAAAAAAAATGATATCTCACAGGACCTTGTATAGTGTGACCCTTTCTATTTCATCATCCTTATACCAGATACCATGAACTACTTACTCTCTTATCTCCACATTGACCTCCCTCCTAGTCTTATTTTGTCTATGAAAGTGCTTGTTTTGTTTTCTAAAGCCATGGCACCTATTAGTCCCTCTGATTGAGATACCATCCTTTTGAATTTTCGACCTCATACCTACTCACTTTTCAGATCTCAGCTCAAATGTTATACTCAGGAAAGACGCTCCTTACTTCCCAAACCAGGTTGGTGTAAATGGCACTATTTATACTCCTCTTCGAGAGTATATACCAAATCCTATATTTATTTGTGAGACAATTTGAATTCATGTTGTTCCCCCTACTCAATTGTGAGCTTCTTGAGGACATACTCTGCCTCCCCCTCACCTAGCTTTATTGAAGTATAATTGAGAAATAAACACTATATGTTTTCAAGGTATACAACATGATGATTTTATATGAATATATTGTGAGATGATTACCACTATCAAATTAATTCATACATCTATCATAAGAAATAGTTACTATTGTGTGTTGCGGGGGATGAGGACACTTAAGATCCAGTCTTGTAGCAAATTTCAAGTAAACAGTAAAGTATTCATAACTATAGTAACCATGATGTACATTAGATCCCAAGACCTTATTCATCTTATAACTGAAAGTTTGTGCCCTTTGACCAATGATATGGTTTGGCTGTGTCCCGACCCAAATCTCAACTTGAATTGTAATCCCTGTAATTCCCATGTGTTGTGGGAGGGACCCGGGGGAAAGTATTTGAATCATGGATTTGGTTTCCCCCATGGTGTTGTCGTGATAGTGAGTGAGTTCTCATAAGATCTGATGGTTTTATAAGCATCTGGCATTTCCCCTGCTGGTACTCATTTTCTCTCCTATCACCCTGTGAAAAGGTGCCTTCCTCCATGATCATAAGTTTCCTGAGGCCTCCGCAGCCATGCAGAAGTGTGAGTCTATTAAACCTCTTTTCTTTATAAATTACCCAGTCTTGGGTATTTCTTCATAGCAGCATGAGAACGGACTAATACAGTAAATTGGTACTGCAGAGAGTGGGGTATTGCTATAAATATACCTGAAAATGTGGAAGTGATTTGGAGCTGGGTAACAGGCAGAGGTTAGAACAGTTTGGAGGGCTAGAAGATGACAGGAAAATATGGGAAAATTAGAAACTTCCTAGAGACTTGTTGAATGGTTTTGACCAAAATGCTGATGGTGATGTGGACAATGAAGTCCAGGCTGAAGTGGTCTCAGATGGAGATTAGGAACTCCTTGGGAACTGGAGCAAAGGTCACTGTTGCTAAACTTTAGCAAAGAGACTGGCAGCATTTTCCCCTGGCCTAGAGATCTGTGGAAATTTGAACTTGAGAGAGATGATCTGAAATTGGAACTTTGTTTTAAAGGGAAGCAGAGCATAAAAGTTTAGAAAATCTGCAGCCTAACAATGTGATAGAAAAGAAAAACCCATTTTCTGAGAAATTCAAACTGGCTGCAGAAATTTGTGTAAGTAAAGGAGCCAAATGTTAAGCACCAAGACAGTGGGGAAGATGTCTCCAGAGCATGTCAGAGGTCTTAATGGCAACCCCTCCCATCACAAGCCCAGAGGCCTAAAAGGAAAACATGGTCTCATAGGCCAGGCACAGGGCCGTGCTGCTTTGTGCAGTCTCAGGACTTGGTGCACTGTATCCCAGCTGTGGCTAAAAGAAGCCAAAGCACAGCTCAGGCTGTTGCTTCAGAGGGTGCAGGCCTTAGTGGCTTACATGTGGTGTTGGGCCTGGGGGCACACAGAAGTCAAGAATTGAGGTTTGCAACCTCTGCCTAGAATTCAGAGGATGGGTGGGAAAAGCCTGGGTGTCCAGGCAGAAGTTTGCTGCAGGGGCAGGGCCCTCATGGAGAACCTCTCTGCTAGGGCAGTGCAGAAGGAAAATGTGGGGTTGGAGCCCCACACTGAGTCCCCACTGGGGCACTGCCTAGTGGAGCTGTGAGAAGAGGACCACCATCCTCCAAACCCCAGAATGGTCAGAAATGCTGATGGTTTGAACCGTGCATCTAGAAAAGCTGCAGATACTCGATGCTAGCCATGAAAGCGGCTGGGAGGGGGCTGTACCCTGCAAAGCCACAAGGGCAGAGCTGCCCAAGGCCATGGGAACCCACCTCTTGCATCAGCATGACCTGGATGTGAGACATGTAGTCAAAGGAGATCATTTTGGCAGTTTAAAGTTTAATGACTGCCCTATTGGATTTCAGACTTGCATGTGGCCTGTAACCCCTTTGTTTTGGCCAATTTCTCCCATTTGGAACAGGTGTATTTACCTAATGCCTGTACCCCCATTGTATCCTGGAAGTAACTAACTTGCTTTTGATTTTCAGGCTCGTGGGTGCTTTGTCTTAGATGAAACTTTGAACTTGGACTTTTGGGTTAATGCTGGAATGAGTTAAGACTTTGGGTGACTGTTGGGAAGGCATTATTGTGTTTTGAAATGTGATGACATGAGATTTTGGAGGGGCCAGGAGTGGAATGATATGGTTTGGCTGTGTCCCCACCCAAGTCTCATCTTGAATTATAATCCCCATAATCCCCATCTGTCATGGGAGGGACCCAGTGAGAGGTAATTGGATCATGGAGGCAGTTTCCCCCATGCTGTTCTCATGATAGGGGGTGATTTCTCATCAGATCTAATGGTTTTATAAGCATCTGGCATTTCCCCTGCTGGCACTCATTCTCCCTCCTGACACCCTGTGAAGAGGTGCCTTCTGCCACGATTGTAAGTTTCCTGAGGCCTCTCCAGCCATGCAGAACTGTGAATCAATTAAACCTGTTTTCTTCATAAATTACCCAGTCTCCCGTATCTCTTCATAGCAGCATGAGAACAGACTAATACAACCAATATCCCCTCTTGTTGCTTTTCATTGAATCCCCTTTACCTGGGAATGAATGAGGAAGGCAGAAATAGAAATCAAGGCATTGTTCAATATAGAAATCCTGAAGTTACACAAGTAAGACTCAGTACAGAGAAGGAACCCTTGACCTGGGGATCAGAGTCTTCTGGAAACAAGGAGTACCAAAGGGGAGTGAAAAAGAAAAGTGGAGAATGAGTAGTAGCAGTAAAAGAGGAAGTATGTAAAGAAATGGAAATAAAGATGTAATAAACTGTTATCTTGTTCCAGAGACAAAGCTAGCTAGGGGAGCTAAGGAAACTTAAAGGGATAAAAAGCCTCATCCAAACCTTCATAGTGAGCTAAGGACTAGTTTTTCATAGATCCTAGCCCAAATTGCAACCCTCTCACTGTCTTACTTTTTTCCTGGCTCTACTTTGCTTTATTGCCTTTCATATAATCTAAAATGATTTTAAATGTGTATTTCCTGTCTCTTTTCTATATCACAATATGAGGCCATTGGCTGTGCCACATTTACCACTGTACTCCCAGTGCCTAGAATGGTGCCCAGATCAAGTAGGCTCCCAGAGTGTCTGCTGTCAAATGATTCTCAGTCCAGTGATGTTTGCACTACATGGTGCTGCCACTTTATTTTTTCCTTCATTCCATTTGGAATTTGGATCATTTTGCCAACTTTAGGGTTTATACCTGTTTATTTCCCCTGTCTTTGCTGAATATCTGTCTACCTATTTTTCTCAGCTCTCTTCTCCTCACATTTTGCCTCCAACTTCCTCTCTGCTACAATTATACTCAGCAAAAGACTGGAGCCACTTTTCATTGATTTTGATGTCAGTGCTTTGAGTGACAACTCCATGTGGAGAACTTTGAACCTCCTGCTATCTCATTGTTTGCTTTGAAAAAAAAAATACTCATCTTCTTCCTGAATCCACTGGGTAAATTTATGCTCACAAAAAAGACAAAACTTCTAGAACAAAAACTGTATAAGCATCAAAAGTATTAGTTTTCCCTTGATTTTGAGACTCAAAAGTACCATAGAAATTTTAAAAGGTGGATGAAGTAATTTTATCATTCAACCTAATATATTTTACAATTTGAATGTCAGAACCATGAAATGTCTTTTCAGTGTACTATCATCCTTACTATTTCCACATATAAAAGAAAAGCAAAAATATTGTTTGAGAACAAAAAAATATTGCAGTAGCAGAAAAATTCACTTTAAGTCTTTTTTTGGAGGTTGCCACATCACGTCTGTCTTCAGCTCCTCTCACTGAAGATTCTTTGTTTTCTTGAAACCAATTGGTCACTTCCAATTCTTACCACCTATAAATCTTCCTGGTTCTTTATATTTCACTGAAACATGTCCCTTGTCTCCTTTGATTTTTGTTCCAGTCTTTCATTTTTTATGTTCTTTATCATCCTCTATGTCAGAAAGGATCTGCCACTCCAAATTCCTTAATATATTTATCTACCAGTGTTTATTTCCCTGTCACATGTACTCTTCAGTAATCCAATGATTTGAGAACTTTCCATTCTGTCTTTCTTACTTTATAGTTTGTTTCTTGAGTTCAAATTATTAATATATTAGATCAGTTAATTCTACTTGTATGCACATTTTACCTAGCATTCTTGGTATAATATAATTTTTTTAATTGCATCAGACTGTGAGTATTAATTTAAGACATCATTTGTATTAATCTACTGGACAAGATTTTATTTATTAACTATTTTGCCCTTTGCTAGGGTTCTATAATCTTACCCTCAGTGCCTTTGAATAGTCTTACCCAAGCATCACCTATCCCTCTTCAATTTAAATTCTCTATTGTGTTAGTTTCTGAGATTGCACATTCTCTGGTTTGGTTTGGTTTGGTTTTTCAGTGATCTCTGTGGTCACTTCCAAACATTTCTACTTAGTTTCCTTTTTTCCCTGTTAGCCCTCTTCAATGTTAATATCACCTGGAAGTTAACCCATTCCTAGTCTGCATGGCTTTATGGCCAGCATCTTGGCTGATTGGCCATCACCTATACTGTACTTATTGTCCATGTTTAAAAAAATTTTTATTGTGGCAAACAGCACATAACAGAAAATTTACCCTCTGTCTTTTTTCATGTATGTTGCTATAAAGGAATGTCGGAGATTGGGCAATTTATAAAGAAACGAATGTTTATTTGGCTCATGGTTCTTCAGGCTGTCCAAGAAGCATGGCACCACCATCAACTTCTGATGAGGGCCTCAGGCTTCTTCCCCTCAAGGTAGAGGGCAAAGGGAAGCTGGTGTAAGCATAAACAAGAGAGAGAGGGGAAGTGTCAGGCTGTTTTTTTAGCAACCAGCTCTTGCAGAACCTAACAGAGTGAGAAGTCACTCAACCTGCCTCCAGGAAGGGCATTAAGCCATTCAAGAAGGATCCACCCCCATGACCTAACACTTCCTGTTAAGCCCCACCTCCAATACTGGGGATCAAATTTCAGCATGAGATTTGGAGGGGACAATATCTGAACTATAGCATTATCTTAATTCAAATAATTTTACTACCAATTCCATTTATTAGAGAATCTAAGATTAAGATTACTGAAAATATGCCAGTGATTATCTCTAGTTCCGGCTTCTCTTGTCAGTTCCAAACTCGTATGTTTACCTGCTGACAAGCTACCACGTAGATGTTCCACAGGTATTTCTAACTCAGGATATGTAAAATTGATGTTATCATTATCTTCTGAAAATCTATTCCTCTTACTATATTCCCTATTTTTGTGGATGAAACAATCTAATGGACAGACCAAGTTATAAATCAGGAAGTTTTTCTGGCACTTTCTTTATTCCTTAATACTAAGTACCACAATAAATTACCAATCCTTTCAATCTTATTAAGACAAAAAACCTTGAAAGTTCTCATCTCTTATTTAGCACTGCAATTTTGTATTTTCATTCATTCAGGTAGCATCTTCTACAAAACCTCTTCACTAGTTTTTCTGTCTCTCGATTCATCTTGTACACTGCAAATCCACTAAAAATACATTTTTTAACATGCCAATCATAATATATTAGTAAAGGTTGTATAATAGTTCTCTTTCTCTTCTAGGATAAAAACTAAATTTTTCAGCTTGGTACACAAGGCCTTTCATGATTTGGTACCTACTAGTCTATTTAGGGTATTTCCTACATCTTCCCACCTCTCTCTTGAAAAATCAAATAATACTAAACTATTTGTAACTCCCTAATCACCAATTGCTTCCTTTATACTTTAACATATACTCTTCCCTTTGCTAGAAATACATTTGTCACAATAGACTCTTTGGTAAACTTATCATTACATTCTCAGTTCATAATATTATTTGTGTAAGTACCTTTTTTCCTACTTTGGTCCTCCAGGGGAATGCATGTGCTTCTCTCTCCATATTATCATTTTAAAATTTACTCCTATTTCAGCAAGTATCATAATATTTTACTGACATTGTTGGCATATTGATGTAACCCTGGTGACATATTTAATAGTTAAGACACTTTGGACTGCAAGAAAGAATGCACTTTCAAAGTGGTTTCAAAAATAAGAATAATTCAACTCATATAACTGGAAGTTCAGAGGTTAAAGCTGGCTTCAGATGAAGTACAAGCAGAGCTCTGTCTCTCTTTCTCTATGACTTTCTTTGTCCTGATTTTTAATCCGTGTCAGCTTTGACCTCCTCACTAGTTGCCCTCCCGGTTCCAAGATGATAGCCAGCAACAAATAGGTAACATAATTTTTCATTACAGTGAGAGACAGAAGCACTTACCTCACAGATTCAGAGTTTTCACCCTCCGATAAGAACAATCTAAATTTTGTATCTACTACTGTATCATTAGTATATGTATTAGGTATTCATATATATCTACTATTGTACTAAAGATGATTCAGAATGATTTCATAAGCTGGTTGATTTAAACTTTGCTTCCTGAACCAAGAAGATGAGATTATCTTGACTGGCTTAGAATTGAAGATTTAGGCGAATCTAAATCCATCTGTAGAACTGAGGATGGATTCCATAGAAACTTGAAGACAACTGGAATTCTCCTAGAAAGTAGAATTTCAGAGTGGGTGTAGGAATATCTTTGAATCGAAGTTGTTTAAGTCACCAACAATATTCATTCCATTGGGGTGACACTGGGCGCAAAGGTACCCAGTTAATATTTGTTCAGTGAACCTATAGGAAGACAATCTTTTCTGCAAGCTATTTATAAACTAAAGGACAACAAGAAGTATCTTTAGAAAAGTTAATCATATACAATTTAGTCATTCACATAGGGAGGCTCTTCCTAAATTTCATGTCTGATCCTTATCTTGATCTTTGACGCAATCATATCTTGGCCTACATCTAAAGGTCAGTAGAAGCCTGTGGCCATTTTTTAAACAATTGGTCTAACAACATTTACTGGAATCTATATAGCTCAACTAAAAAGAAAAGGTGAGGGGGGAAACTAGTTTATCATAATACAGTATTGTCAAGGAAAGTGATGCTTCCATGCAGCTATTCAGCGTTTGGTGTATTCTTGGTTTCTGCAGACCTAATAAAAAGAGATTATCTCAGCATCCTGTACGTTTAATTTTGAAAAACAAGAAACCATGAATAATGAAAATGATTTCAAAACATCTTCACTCACATCTAAAATATGAAATAGCTAGATCAGAGGTTCTTAATAATTTAATCGGTGAAGCATAACTGAAGGATTTAGAAAAAGCGCCTAAACTATTAAAAGATTCTTCAGCTGCTGCTTAATGTTGATATCAAGTTATTTTTTACACTGGCAAACAGCTAAGCCATTCCCTGATCACATCCACTTTTCAGCATTTAGTGCTACTCTTAATCATCCTGATCACAGCCCCAGGAATGTTTCATGGCAACTCTGCAATAATAGTATATTACTATTGGGTCCTGAATTTTGAGGTAGTTTATCTTTCAGAAAGGATATGAATAGAGCAATAAGTCCAAGTAGAGTAAGCTTTATTAATGATGCCCAAGATTTTAGACATATACTATAATCTTCAATCAATTTTAACACTACTTCCCTTACCCTAGTTTTAGTCTAAACCAGTCCAACTATGCTATAGTCTCAGATAATACAATGTTAGAATTTTTTTTCAAAATATGGAATTGTCAGGAAAACTCGTATGTAACCTATACCAATCTAAATTTCTTAGCATTCAACTCTAAAGAGTAAAGCTTTTAGCACTTTCTGTGTAATACAAAGGCAAGTGCTGATTTCTCTGAATATAATTTTCCTTTGTTAGCAAATGTGTTCACTGTTTAATAAAAATAAGTATGCTTCAGTTATCTCCTTTTTTGAAGGGCCTGAGAAATAAAGAAATACACAGAGGATCCCAACTTAAAAATGTTTTGATTTACAGTGGTTTGACTTAGGATTTTTTTATTTTATGATGGTATGAAAGTAATATGCACTCAGTAGAAATCATACTTCAAGTACTCATACAACTGTTCTGCTTTTCATGTTCAATACAATATTCAATAAATTACATGAGATATTCAACACCTTTCATAAAATAGGCTTTGTGTTTGATGATTTTGCCCAGCTATAGGCTAATGTAAGTGTTCTGAGCATGTTGAAGGTAGGCTAGGCTAAGCAATGATGTTCAGTAGGTTAGATGTATTAAATGCATTTTTCAATTTATGATGCTTTCAACTTATGATGGGTTTTTCCATTTATGATGTTTTCAACTTATGATGGGTTTATCAAGAAATAATCCCATTGTACGTTGAGGAGCACCTGTACCAATATATGCATTTACACAACTCTCGTACTGATACAGGCAGGAGGTAGAGAAGCTCTAGGCAGAAAAGGGTGGGTCCCCTGTAAAAACCCCACCCTCAAGTCAAAAAGTCTGAAACTGCAGCTCAAAGTGAGAACTTATATCCCAGTTTTCCTGCTCGAATGTTGCCTTTTTCTAAAACACCCATGGCCCTACCCCACCCCATCCTGTGCCTATAAAAACCCCAGACTCAGCTGGTAGACAGGACTACAGCTGGACATCAGAGAGAAGCAGCTTGACTTCAGAGGGACAACTTGATAGCGTAACTTTAGAGAAGAATCTGGCTGGACTTCATGGGAAGATTACTTGCCACCCCCATCCCCTTTTCAGCTCCCCTTCCTGCTGAGAGCCACTTTCATCGGCAGTACAATCCCTAACATTTACCATCCTTCAATTTGTTCATGTGACCTCATTTTTCCTAGATGCTGAACAAGAGCTCAGGAGCCACAAATGTGAATACAAAAGGCCCTTTGCCCTTGCTGGTGGAGGGCAGCTGCCTTGTGCGAAAAGACAAAGGGCCCACTGAGCTGTTAACACCTAAGCTGTCTGTGGATGGCAGAGCTAACAGAGTACTGTAACACACCCTCTGGGGCTTCAGGGGTCACAGACACCTCCACTAGATGCTGCTTCAGCGCTCATGCACTCCAGTTCCCACCTCGTTTGCTTGCACACTCCCTCCAGTGAGGAGTTGAGAGTGGTGGGCTAAGTAAATAAGGCATCCCTGTTGTGAGTCCCACAAAGGGGTCAGGGAAATATCCTGCTTTGTTACGAAGTAAGTATAAACCCTTTACTAAGTTAGTAATTATTCGGTAATAATACTTAAATGAAAGCTATTCTGTTAGACTAAATTCAGATTATCAAAGACACAACAGAAAAGCTTTCTCATTCATGAACCCATTATTTCCTTTTGGAAAATATATTAAATAAAAATGCAATCGTCATGCTAATTTCTAATGGTAGAACATATTTTGAAATCTCGTTTATGTTTGGAAGATTTTGCTTTAGTGCAGATAATCAGAATGATGTGATATACTAAGAAATATTTTTTAAAATGAGATGCAACATTTCTCATAATCTAAACAGGAAATGGCAAAACATTGTCCTAAGCTTAAACAATTCATATGAAGTGATAGAAAATTGTTTTCTAAAGGTCCATGATATGTAGTGATTTCTAATGTGTTTAATAGCATTTATCCTATTGGGTAATTGGATGGTTCTAATATGTAAGGAAGGCCTCCAGTACTAATTTCATGTACTGGGAAACTATTGGGCAGGGATGAATCCTTTCACTCCTAAGTAAGCCTATCAGATCATATAAATCTGCTTTTTGATTTGCAAAGACTCTTAGACATACCTCTTGAGAGTATTAAACATCTACTAAATTATATGTAAAGCATTTCGGTCTAAGATTTACAATGCTCAAAGGAGACAGATTTTAAAGTTCAGCATTGGAATTTCCATAATTTCCTTCCAATTCTAGAATTTTACAACTGAGATAGCAAATAATAATAATATAAAGAAATATGTGATCAAAGACTCAGAGACTCTTTACATAAGACTGAAATCAACATAGGAGTTTGGAGAGAGGACTATATGGGGTAGCTAGAATTGTCAACAAAGACTTCACAGAAGAGTGTGATCATAGAGATTAGCAAGGAATGAAACAGGTGCAAAAAACACTTAAGTCTAAGAAACAACAAGGATAAATTTATTTTGTAAAGAATGAAAGCATATTGGGTATTACATAAAGAGACTGGCTAGTTTGACACAATTTGTACTTTTGGGGTAAGCAGTGGGAAATCACTTTCTGTAAGTAAAGTGGAAGATAATTCAGGTATTGGATATGGTCCTATGGCATTTTTCAACCTTTGTTTTCCCCCCATCCCTATACTACTGATATCATCACAGATGTTGGCAATATTCACGTACTTGCCTGAAGATATTCATATTAGAGGCTACAGATACGTAAAGGTGAGTGCAGTTAAATAGCAAAATTCAAGCACACTAGTTCTGACTGTGCACTCTCACTCAGAAAAGCACATGGGAATGTGGGAGTACTCTTATATTGACAACCTTTAGTTCGTTCTAATTTATAAAAAAATAATAAACTATTTAGAAAATTTAGATATTTTATATCTATTACACAACCCATTGTCAAATGATTGAGATATCATTGTTTGGCAACACTGAAACTGAAATCAACTGTAAGAGTAAGGAATATGACTTTTAAAGATATTTGGTAAGAGCAATGTTGTAAGGCAGAGACCAACATTATAGAAGTTCTCAACCTGTGTGCTGGACATAGTTAAAATTTCCCAGGACCATTGAAAGAAATTCTCAAATCCACAACCACCTCAAGTGTTGTCTGTGAATCAAATGAGTGATGCATCACCCACAAACATGTAGTAGACATTCTTAAAGTGACATAAATGCTACTGCAATTAATAAAATGGAAAATCATATTACAATATTACTGAATTCATAATAAGTTGATATTTTTCTCAACCTATGCATGCTAGATATAAAGTTATTATACAGAGACATGTAACATTTTTAATATTTCAGAGGCATGCTCATGATATTGTAAACCAGGCACTGTTAAAAGATCACTGGATTGGGAATTAATAAGCCTGGGATCTAGTCTTCATTTGGTCTCTCGTTGGCTATGGTCTGGGGGGTTTGGGCAAACCATTCAACCTTTTGTGCCTTGGTTTAGTTGATAAATGTTGGTGTTTTCCCAGATAAATCCCTTCCCAACTTAACATTACCAGATGTAGCATCTATGGCTTAGAATGTACAGTATAAATTAACCTTCCTGAAGATCTTCAGAAGTTACTATAACATATATTTTCATGGCACTGAAAACTAAGTTTTTGATAGCTTACATTTTTATAAATAATTTACTTACTCATTTTTATCATCATAATAAATCTGATTCATTAATCACCAAAATATCATTTTTGAAAATAGATGCATGAAAGAATCTGAACTTGTTATGGTTTTATCTGTTCAAGTTACCTAATTTTGGTAGCCACAGGCCCCCATTGTCAATAGGGGAAGATTATCCATTTTAGCAATACAGTCTCTGATAACTTCAATCCATATGCCCTTCAATTCCATTTTTACGTCAGATTGAATGGGAACATGAGGCCCCCAATAGTAAATTGACCCTACTTTCTCTTTGGAAATTGGTCTTTCTACCTAGCTGTTTGCCTCTGTTCACATTCTTGTATTCCACAGAAAATATACATTAGGTGTTAAAATCACAGTGATTAACAAATTTTAAGTAGAAATAGTTATTAAGTATAGCATAATCATGTCTTTGAGTTAGTACAAAAGTAGGAAACAGAGCTTCAGCGACTTTTTTTTCATTCTTTCCACCATATTACAGGGCAAAAAGGAATAATTTTGCCAATTCAAAACTATGCACATATATAGTTTCCACCAGTATTTAGTAGTTATGTTTCTCAAGATGTATAATTCCTTTCCTTTCTGTTTTCTGTAGTTTGATAAACCCTAAATAGGAATTAATGTTGTTTCAATTAGGTTTATTATTTCTTTTATGTGGTTTAATTTAATGCAATAAGCTAGAGATTTTGTAACATATAACTTGATAAAAATTTTCTCCCTTCATATCTTTTAGTTTGAAAATAATGGATTAATATAGATTGTAATTTAACAGTAGAGGAAATACATTTTACTTTTAGTTCTTACCTACGTATCTTGGGAAAAAGGAAACATCATTTTTAAGGATTATTATTTTTCTACTAATGAAAAAAATAGCATGATTTTCCATTCTGTACTTTGTAATTAACTTTACCTTGGAATAGTTGAATCTTAAATATAACTTTATTGAAAAATTTATTTTCAAGAAATATTTTAAAATGTAAAATTTGTGTGATCTCTACAAAAAAGAACTCTCACATTCCAACGTGCTTATAGCTACAATAATCGGTTAAAAGAGACAAATTATAGAGAAGATATAGGTTGTGACACTGAAATTACAAAATGTGAATTAGGGAAGTAAACGTGTAGAGTTTTGTATGCAATCAAAGTTAAGTTATTAGCAGTTTAAAAATACCCTTATATAAGATGTAAAGAAAAGCGAAAACCTATAGTAGCAAAAGCAGAGCAAAAACCTATGGTAGATATACAAAAGGTAAAAAGTAAGGAATCAAAGTATACTGTTAAACAAAACCATCAAACCATAAAAGAAGACAACAAAAAAGGCACATAGGACAAAGTATCTACAAAACAATTAGAAAACAACTTTTTAAATGGCAGTAGTAAATTCCTGCCTATCAATAATTACTTTGAATGTAAATGGATAAAATTCACCAGTCTAAAGATAGAGTGGCCAAATGGATTAAAACAACAAGACTCAGCTACATGCTGCCCATAAGAGACTCACCTCACCTTTTAGGACACATGTTGACTGAAATAGAAGAGATATAAAAAGATATTTTGGTTTCCATGCAAATGGAAACCAGAAGAGAATGGGGATAGCCATACTTCTACCAGACAAAATAAGCTTTAAAATCAAAAACTAAAAAGACACAAAGGAGGTCATTAAATAATGATAAAAGGATCAATTCATCAAGAAGGTATAACAATTGTAAATATATATGCACGCAACGTTAGAGCACCTAAATATATAAAGCAAATATAAAGTGATAAAGAGAAAGAGATAAACTACAATACAAGAATAGTAGGGGACTTCTACCCCAAATTCAACAATAGATAGAAAATCCACATTAAAAAATCAGTAAGAATACATTGGACCTTATGCGTTAGATCAAATAGACCTAACAGACATATACAGTACATCTCATCTAACAGCAGGAGAATACACATTCTTACCAAGTGCACAAGAAACAATTCTTCAGGGTAGATCACATGTTAGGCCACAAAATGAGTCCTGACAAATTTAACAAGATTGAAAGCACGTATTTTATGTAAAACAACGCCACCATGGAAAAAGTACTAGTGTAAACAAGGTTTAAATATGATTTACTGATTGTTTAAAAAGGAATTATCTTAGCCCTGATTTGATGGGATTTCCCCTTTGTAAGCAGCAAAAATAAGTTCAGAATGAAGCAACTCTGTAACAATACAGCTTCACAGATCTTTTTGAATAAACAAAGTTGGATATGTTTCTACTTCAGAAACCATTTACTGTGGGCTCACAGCTTTTCCATGTGCTCTTTACAGTCTTAATTTTAAACCCATTCATCAAAAGGATTAAGGCAATGAGATTCAAGTCCAAGACAATAGGAAGTATGTGCTTCAAAATTGTCACGCTAATGCTCTGAGGAACATTGTTATTTCAATAGCATGATTTAAAACCACTGAAACGATATGTTTTATTTATGATTACCATTCATACTTTCAAAAAGAATTTGAGATGGTTTGGCAGGGATGTCTTAAAGAAACAAACACCAAATTTTTAATTTTGTGCTTGTAACAAGCAATTTTTCCTACATAAATGTTACCTTTTTTTCTTCCCTTGATTTTGCTTTCTTTGGTATGGTTGGTAGTTATTGCACTTCTGGGCATAGTGTGCCTTTCTACAAGTTAAATAAAAACATAAATTGATTTTGATGTAGCTACTTTCACTATTTCAGTTAGTGTGTTTTCCATACCTGCAATTCATAACATGTTTACTGGCCCAGAACTTTAAAACCCAAGTTTGGCTCAACACAGTCACTTCAAACCAACTTAAGATAGCAGTTACATTTCCAAGGTCATTATGGAGACAGAGTTCAACACTTCAGCATTTGAATTTATCAAGCTCATTCGTGTTTTAGTTACAGGAAGTGTTCATATTTCATGTAAGAAACAGCAACTCTGAGGATAAATTGAAACTCAAATATAACCGAGGAGTATAAAACTACTTTATAAGCCCTTCAACAATAAATATGCCAACAATCCTCTGCATACTTTGTGTCATTTGTTAGAGCATTCAACTGAATTATGTAACACGTGATACCAATACATAATTAACGTTTTTTTTTTCTTTTTTGAGACCCAGTCTTGCTTTGTCTCCCAGGCTAGAGTGCAATGGCATGATCTCGGCTCACTGCAACCTCTGCCTCCTAGGTTCAAGCAATTCTCCTGCCTCCGCCTCCCAAGTAACTGGGATTACAGGCATGCGCCACCACACCTGGCTAATTTTGTACTTTTAGCAGAGACAGGGTTTCACCATAATGGTCAGGTTGGCCTTGAACTCCTGACCTCAGGTGTGCCACCACCTCAGCCTCCCAAAGTGCTGGGAGTACAGGAATGAGCCACAGCACCTGGCCTATAATTAACTTTAAAAAATATTCTATTATTGAATGCCTGAAAAAATCATATTACTTCTATGTATTAAAAACAAACTATTACGTATATAGACCAGAGATATGGTGTCAGAGATGAGATATGGTGTCAGAGATGAGATATGCACATTGTTATTCAACAAATCTCTAGAATGTTTTCATCTCTCAAATTCAAAACTCCAAACCCATTGAAGAGCTCCCATTGCTCCCTGTACCCCAGCACTGGCAATACGACCATTCTACTTTCTGTTTCTAAAGAGTTTGACTACTTTAGATACATCATATAAATGGAAACATGCAATATTTGTCATTTTATGACTGGCTTATTTCACTTAGCATAATGTCTTCAAGGTACACCTATGTTGTAGCATATGAAAGGATTTCCTTCTTTTTTGTGGCCGAGTAATATTCCATTGTGTCCTATACTACATTTTAAAATCCATTTATCAATCAATGGACCTTTTAGTTACTTCAATTTTTGGTTATTGTGAATAATGCCACAGTTAATATGAGTGTGCAAATATCTCTTTTAGATACTGTTTTTAATTCTTTTGGATATACAGATGTTCATTGATTTACACTGGGATTACATCCCAATCAGCCCGTAAGTTGAAAATATCATGTCAAAAATTAATTTAATATAGCTAACCTACCAAACATCATAGTTTAGCCTAGCCTACTTTAAATATGATCAGAACATGTGGATTAACCTACATCTGGGCAAAATCATTTGGCAACACACAGTACATTGTAGAGTATCAATTATTTATCCTCATGATGACGTGGTTTAATGGAAGATTTGGCTTACTGCTGCAACCCAATATCTTCTAGAAGAGAGTATCATATTGCATATTACTAGCCCTAGAAAAGATCAAAATTCAAAATTTGAAGTATGGTTTCTTAATGAGTACATATCGCTTTCACACCATTGTAAAGTCCAAAAATTACAGGTTAGACCTTAGTAAGTTGGGGCCCATCTGTACACCCAGAAATGGGATTGCTAGATTATATGATAATTCTATTTTCATTTTTATTTTTTGAGGAACCTCCATACTGTTTTCCATAGTGGCTACACCTTTTTACATTCCCACCAACAATGTAGAAGTGTTTCAATTTCTCCACATCCTTGCCAACATATGTTATTTTCTGTTTATGATCATGCTCATCCTCATGGTTGTGAGGTAATATCTCATTGTGGTTTTTATTTTTCATTTGCATTTCCCTGGTGATTGATGATGTTGAGTATCTTTTCAGATGCTTGTTGGCTGTGTATATATTTTCTTTGGAGAAATGTCTATTTAAATCCTTGCCCATTTTTAAATCAAGTTAATTGTTTTTGATGAATTCCTTATTAATTACTCACCTCAGAGCCTTTCTTCTTAAAATACAGATTGCTCAGAGCCTTTCATCTAATTTACTAAATGTTGATCTTGAAGAAGTATTTTAATTTATCTGAATTTAGTTTCCTGTTCTATAAATTGATAGTAATCATGTTTTCCCTATCCACACCAGAGTGGTATGGTGAAGAACCAGTGGAGAAAATGACTAAAACAGCATTTTTATGCTGTCCAAATTTTGTGCAAATATATTATAATTGATTCGAAAGAAAAGAGTCTATCTACATTTTAAGACTATTTAATATTGTTCCATTTACATTGCACTAATGGTTCCTCTGTCTTTTTTCTCCCTGATGAAGTTCTAGATTGAAACTCTGAGGAAACTGTAAATCAGAGTTATATAACTCTGTTATATTAATTTGTATAACTTCCCTGTCTCTCTCTAAATATATATATTTAGACTGTATATACATATGCATATATATATTTAGAGAGAGAGTGAGATTACACCGAGGACTCTGCTTAGTACACTGCAACTTGCACCTCATTCTAATTGTGAAAACAACAACAAATTTTGATTGAGACTCTGTTATTTGTTAGACCTTCGGTTTTGTGAGGAAGGAAAAGATGATTCTGATAATTACATCAAATAGTTTATCATCTCCTCTGGTGGATGAGGCTTGTGAGGGCCTGACACATGGTAGAGGATCTTATTCATTATATAACAACTTTCAAAACACATTGCTAATTATTTTGCTACTTAAGGTAAAAATGTAGCTCTCCCAAACAAATAAGATATTTAGACTGAATTCTGTAGAAAACACTACTTACCTCATTTTGCTTAGGTTTCACTGCAGAGTCTCATCTCTAACATTCAGGTAGGAGGAGCTCTATTTTAAAAAATTGAATAAACAAACCTAAATCAGTATAAATGATTTAATTCAGGAATTTTTTAAGGTGCTCAGAATTTTGGTAGAATAGCAGTGTATTTTCTGTAATAAGAACTACACAATGTTCTCTAGCTGGTTATACTCAAATGGTTATATGGATTTTATTCCGATATCAGTTTTGCAATTGATGACCACCCTTCATCAATAGCATGGTCTTTATTATGGTTTCATCTGGCTTTTTCTTCCCTCGTCTTCTGCACTGGGCTGCCTACTCCTTGGCTCTTATTATTACATACTCTACTTTTTTCACATACAAAGCTCTTCGTGCACTAATAGTGAATTTCTGCTAAAACTGTTACTTTCTTCAAATATCCTATCAAATGCTGGCTGCCTGATTTATTGGCCTTATAGACTGACTATGTGAATCTTCCATTCTCTGTGGAATTCCATTCCACATTTTAACTTAAAGACTCTGTCTTTTCCAGCTGCGTTCTCTCTGCTGGATAAGCATTTTTCTTTTAATTTCTGTGGTAATGGGAAGGGAATTTTAAATCATGTTTTGCGTACAAGTGTTTAATAGGTTAAAATGGATGCTGTATCAGCTATCTGTTGCTGTGTAACAAGCTACCCCAAATGTAGAGACTTAAAATAAGAATCATTATTTTTTTTAGCTCATGATTCTTGATTCTGCTTGGGGTTTGGTTCATCAAGGTGATTCTTTTGCTAGACTCAGCTGTGCTCATTCATGCACTCGTGGTCAGCTGGTAGTTGATGACCACATGTGGCATTCAAATGTCTGGTATAACTTTTTGGTTATAAGTTGAGACAGTGTGGGTGACAGGATCACTTGACTGTAATTATTCATCAGGCTAGCATAGTTCCATAGTGGTGGAAGGGTTCCAAGCATAGCCCAACACCCAAACATTTTTAAACTTCTGCTTACATCATGTTTGCTGACACCTCATTAGCCGAAACAAGTGACTTGACCAATCCATATTCAAGGTGTGGAGAAATAGACTACAGCTCTTGATGGGAGAATCTGGAATATCTCTTGACAAAAGTGTAGATGCAAGAAGAGAATCTGTGGACATTTACTCTCTGGCAGAGAGCTGTCATTTTTGTCATTAAGACACTTCCTGTGTCATATTGTTTATTATTCATTGGCAGCCATAAGTTTGTTGTTTAGTGTTTCTTCAGTGCTTGCCCAGTATCATGTGGGAAAGTAGAAGCCCCTAACAACTTCTCTTAATTTCTACTTCTGAGAAATGAGAGAAAACAAACTTGGATAGGCATAAATGATGTCCAGCACAAATTCTAAGCAGCTATATGAGAGGTGAGTATATAGGGAGAGATGGAAAGTTCTTTTAATTGAGACATTCCCAACCATAAGCAATTTTTCTTTCCTCAGGAGGAATTTGGTAATGTCAGGAGACATTTTTGGTTGTACATCTAGGAGGGAGCTCTGGTCAGGGATACTGACAAGCAATTCAGATCCTACAATGCACAGGACAGCCACTCACGACAAAGAATTATCTGGGACAAACTGTTAATAGTGCTGAGATTGAGAAACCCTGCTTTTCACTGAGTGCATGTAGATTAATTCATATAATGTTAGTTATAGAAGGGCACTTAAATGATGCAAACTAAAACAGGAAAAGACAATGATTATTTCTCTATTCAAATTAGTGAAGGAAAGATATATGTTTAAAGTCAGGTTGGAGATATTTCTCAAGGGTAGTATTTAAGTTGTGAGTGGATGCTAGATGTGCTTGATTGTTACAATCCATATTTTTATAGCTATATCAAATAATCTTCTCTCCCAAATTAAAATGGATATTAGATATATTTCATGGGTACCATATATTATAAGCTATAGCTCTTAGAATCAGAAGTATTTCAGTGATTAACAATTATTGCATATTGAATGAGACATGTAAGAAAGATGCCTGATGTCCTGTGATTCTTAGAAATATGTGCAGTGGTTAAGCACATTGTCTTGGAAACATCACTTGTTAATGTGAGATCCTGAACAAGTTTCGTTACCTTGGTAAAAGGGAGATGATAACACCTACCCTGAAGATTGTTCGTTAAAGGTGAAATAAAAGAGGGTTTATGAAGAACCTTGCCTGGCACATAAGAATCACTGAGTAAATGATGGGGGTGATGGCAGTGTTGGTGGTAATTTATCTTACTTATAAATAGTAGCAAATATTTATTTGGATCATATTTTTAATAACAAGAAATAATCTATTAAAATGTAAGCGAATAGCACCATTAAACTTTTAAAATCCATGGCTCCCAAACTTAGCATTTTTTTTTCTGAAATCCAGAAATACAAATAGTAATCATGAATCCTTGAGTTCCGGTACTCTGGCCTTGCCTATATAGAGTGCAAGCATTTATTTTTCTTTTCTTTTTTTTTTTTTTTTTTTGAGACGGAGTCTCGCTCTGTCGCCCGGGCTGGAGTGCAGTGGCCGGATCTCAGCTCACTGCAAGCTCCGCCTCCCGGGTTTACGCCATTCTCCTGCCTCAGCCTCCCGAGTAGCTGGGACTATAGGCGCCCGCCACCTCGCCCGGCTAGTTTTTTGTGTTTTTTAGTAGAGACGGAGTTTCACGGTGTTCGCCAGGATGGTCTCGATCTCCTGACCTCGTGATCCGCCCGTCTCGGCCTCCCAAAGTGCTGGGATTACAGGCTTGAGCCACCGCGCCCGGCCAAGCATTTATTTTTCTAAAATGAGAATTATTGATGATAGATGTGTCATATATTTTATTTACTCTTTAGAGTGACAGAAAAGAATGCAGACAAAAATAAGTGTTTATGTGTTCATAGTGTTGGTTTCTAATTTTCCAACTTGTATGTGCAGACTGTAAATATTTAGAGGGAAGATGTGAAATTCTTCCTTACCTACACAATAGATTGTTCTTTCTCTGAATCTAGACATAACTTCAAATTTTCTTAAGAAGTTCTCTTGAACTCTTAAGTAATTCATTAATCCACATGCCATCCTTTCAAATATTCAAAAAGAAAATATTCTCCAATATTGCTTACATGGAGGAGAGTTATTTTATCTACTAGTAAATGGAAGTTGCTAACAATCTTTCCTATTCCCCATAGTATTAAATAGTAATGCAATTTGACCACATATAACGTTGCTGTCCTCTGTTGACATGGAATGATAAGGAGGAAGGGAATATTTAACAGCACTTTTTAGATATTCCCTCATAGAATTGTTAATGTGAGTCCAATAACTGATTTTGTAAGTTGAGTGATTTTTCAAATATAAAAATAAAGCAAACAAAAAAAGTTACCCACATTCAATAAAGCTAGAAATAGAGTATGTGCTTCTTGCTTTCTTATCAACCAAAGGAGACCTGTGAATTACAGGAAAACCACGTGTGAATACTTCAAAGGAAATATGCCAAACACATTGTGTGTTTGTTTTAAAAGATTTAGTAGCCCCTTTAAAGCTCTAAGTAAAGCTGTTAGTCTGACTAATCATGTACTTCTGAAACCAATTAAATTTTCAGACTAGAGAAATGTTCTTCAAACACTTGAAAAAAATAAGAGTTCCTTCCTAAAGCCAACACCTTTTAATTAACAAAATACTCAGAGCAAAGCTGTGGTTTGCAATAGTATATTACACCTACCGTTATTCATGCTACCATTCTGGTGTACCAAACTCAATTCATTTCAGCTATTTTGAGCTTGATTTTCTGTCTGCTTATGGAGGGAAAATCACAGTTTTAGTAGAGTCATTTTAATTTTCTAATGAATGCATGAGAAAGGTATTATGTTGCATAGTATGTCCTCAGACTATTCAGATGCCCTCTCTCTCTCTTGCTCTGTCTCTGTCTCTCTTTACACACACCCACACCCACACACACATGCCTACAATGTGTGTATCTATCTGTCTACCTAGATATACAGTTTAATTTTGTACATTGTAATACATCTGCTTTCTGGCATAAGGTGATTTAGCAAAAAACAAACAAGACCCACGCAAATCTGTTACTGGAGGAACCTTTCATAGCATAACATCAGAAAGACTATTTTCAGTAAGGACCCTAGGCAGGAAAGGACAATTCCTCTGGTGGACTTGAGAAGAATACCCTTAGTCTCTGAGATGGTTAGAGAGGCTGATATGTGAGCCAGCGAATCCCAGAGCCAGCTTCTTGTAACGCAAAATAGGGGCATAAGGCAAGGGGTGAACACCCAGGCATGATCAGACTTGGGGTTAAGGTTAAATAGGGTACAGAGGAAAGGATTTCCACCAGCTGGAGGGGAAGCCATTTCCCATGCTCCTTAGGGATGACAACTGGAGACCCAGCCCAGAACATCATTGAAAATTCTGTGTAATAGTTTATATATCCTAACTCTTTACCCATTCTAGATTATGGGTTCAGGCGCTCTTAGCAAAACAAATCCTCTTTCAGTCTTTTAAAATGTCGAGTTAACAGGAAATATCCTTGGCACAACAGTATGACCCTGCCTGACCCTTAGAACTATGAACAGGTTACTCAGACTCTGCGAAACCAGTAACAGATCTGACCAGCCTACACTTCACTGAAAAGGGTGATTTGCATATATTTCTAATACTATGACATGGTGGAAAAGAAGGAACCTCATATGTGTTAGATAGAGGTAAAGGCATCTGAAAGTGCAATAAGAATCAATGTGATATGTGTAATAAAATGAGATAAATAGACCAGGTGCGGTGGCTCATGCCTATAATACTAGCATTTTGGGAGGCCGAGGCGGGCGGATCACGAGGTCAGGAGATTGAATCCATCCTGGCCAACATGGCGAAACTCCATCTCTACTAAAATACAAAAAATTAGCCGGGCATGGTGGAAAATGCCTGCAGTCCCAGATACTCAGGAGGCTGAGGCAAGGGAATCGCTTGAACCCGTGAGGCAGAGGTTGCAGTGAGCTGAGATCACACCACTGCACTCTAGCCTGGCAACAGAGCAATACTCCATCTCAAAAAAAAAAAAAAAAAAGATAATTTTTTTCAGGACCTCAAAACTTCTCCTTTGAAACACTTTGATTAAAAAATGAAAAAATATATGCATGCATGAACCTAGAGGCAAGTCTTTTTAGAAAACATAAAATATTTTAAGTAATGTTTTTCTGAACAGAATTGGCTCTAATGTGTGAGAGGTCTATGAAGATTAGCCTCTTGCTACTTTATGTTTTAAAGTATATTCCTTGAGACCCAAAGTTTCTGACTTTAGAAAACAACTCTCAACTACTATCGGCTATCCTCTAGACACTTTCAAAATCCTCTAAAACCTAATAGTGGTGCAAGATTTTGTCTTTCCTAGTGATAACTAGATTTAAGTAAGAAAATGCTAAAGACTAAAAAGTGTTTAGGACCCACAAGAAAGGTATAATTCTGTTCCTCATAGAGATATTTTAGTTACACACTTCTTATTCTGATCCTCCCCAAAACATAGAAATCTAGAGTTGGCATTTAAAGAGAAAATGAGATTTTTGTCTGGAAACAGGAGAGAAAAGTTTTCAAGAAGTATAGAAAGCATATGAAAGGGCACAAGGTTTGAAATGGCCTGTACTCATGAGAGAATGCAGAATACACATGGGTGTGGAGGAGCCTGGAAAGAATGGAGAGAGGTAAGGCTGGAGTATCAAGTCTGGTTCAGAGTACAGAGCATAAAATCCCATACGAATGTAGAACATGAGGAGCCAATAACCATTGTGTGAGAAACACAGGGAAAAGAGGAAGAAAAAAGTCCACATAGTGTACTTACAGTCAAAACAATCCTAGGAGGTGACTTACATGTATCGTGTCATAAAATCCGTGACACAATTCCATTAGATGGGTACTGTTTTCATAGTTACACAAGTGAAAACTCTTGAGGGTCAAGATGTTCAGTGTAGCAAGCATAGTATAATTTCTTGGCTCAAGATGCCTCCAATGTCAGTGAACATTACTATCCCAAGACTGTCTATTTAGGAAATAGTAAGGTCAATTGTCTATGAAGGAAGTATTGTTATAATCGCCATTTTACAGAGGAGTAAATGGAGATTCAGAGAGGTTAAGTCATCTGACTATAGTTACACAGCTACAAAAAAAAATAGAGCAAGGATTCAAATACAGCAATCTGGTCCTGGAAAGCCTAAATATTCTACACCCTGCTTTCTGATTCAGAGCAATTTCCTGCTTTTCTCCCTTCGATAGAAAAAAATGTATGTGTATGGGGTTGGAGGCGAATAAATTGACTGGCTATATTTTCTCTCTTTAATATTTGATCTTTCATTGTCTGCCCCAAGCAGTGGGTCTTCCTCCTTTATCTTCTTCTTGTGAAAATAGCTAAAATCACCTAACTGGTAAAAACCTAGGCAGGTTTTGTGTTCTAGCCTCCATTCTTCCAGTCTAATGGGTGATTGTTAAATTTTGGTACTCATTGTATGTAGAAGACCTCTAAGTTCGCTAAAGAGCTTACTGCACATTGATTTTTTTTTTTTAGATTCAAAAGGAATCAATTGAGCACCTCCTATACTCCAGGACATGTGCAAGATGCAAGAGATAGAGCAGTAAAAAAGTCTGATACGGTTTCCCCTCCCTTTCCCAGCTGTGTACAGATGTTCTTCAGGTGGTAAATGCTGGAGAAGAGGAGATCAGAAATACTGACCTGATGGGTCTATAGATGAGATTATCTGCCCATGACTGGTGCAGAGATGGCTGCATTGCTAGACCTCTCCATCTTCCTCTGAATATGTGTCCTCTAATTTATTATCCCAGTGGCATATTTAGTCATCATGAACTATCCTCCCTTTTTGAGTCTCAGGCCCTGGTCTTGCTTTTCAATAGACTCCCTCCCTCTCTTCCTTCCTCCTTCCTTCCCTGACTGCTTGACTTCCTGACTTCCTGACTTCCTTCCTTCCTTCCTTCCTGCCTTCCTGCCTTCCTGCCTTCCTGCCTTCCTGCCTTGTCTTGCCTTGCTTTTCAATTGATTCCCTCACACCCTCCCTTCCTCCTTATTTCCTCCCTCCCTCCCTCCCTGACTTCCTGACTTCCTTCCTTCTTTCCTTCTTCTTTTCTGTCTTTTTCCAAATGTGCTTTTCAGGAAACAGTGGTCTGCTTGTTGAAGTCTGATAATTTTCTACTTCCTCATCCTCCACTCTATTGAAATTTAGTGTGACATGATCATTTCCACCTCATTAGGTACTTCTTTCATGGTCAGAAGTAAGTCTGGAGAAAAAAAAAAAAAAAATCTCTTGTTTTTGCTCTCATTTGAGGGTCAAATTTTCAATAAGTCACTTTTTAAAAAAGCATTTTCTGACACTTCCCATAAGCTTAAAATCCTCCTAAACTGCTGTATATTGCCTCCGTATACATTGTGTATCTATTTTAGGAACACTCCATCCACATTTGCCAGTCAGCCTGGTGTTCTGCAGTTAGTTCCTACAGTGATATTTTAATTTAGCTCTCTTTTCATCCTCACACATGCATCCTCTCTGGATGTTTAGCTCCTTTCCTGGAATCCCTTTTAAGATTTCTAGATCTTGTTTGCTTCCATGATTTCTTCTCCTGGACTGTGACACAAAACGCTATTCTTTCTTTACATTACATTTAATTCTTTCTAGAAAGAGCCTCAGAGTAGTCAGATAGCTTTGAGAAACAAAATTTTTTCTTTATCGCCTCAGTGTTACTGCCTTTGAATCATTATTTCTTGACATAAATTTCTTTATTCTATCTGATACTTAAAACACTATTTTTTTCTGTCTGCATTGATCAATATTAGTTCCTTCATTCACAGAAAACTGTTAGTGTCCCTGAGAAGCTTGAAAGACAAGAAACATTCTTCCATTCTACTCATCTTCTTCTCTAATGAGGAGACAACCTTCAAAACACAGTTACATGGCCATAAAAATTAATGAATGGCTACCTCAGAATGAAAATTCAATGTCTCATTTTTTTTTTTTTTAGTGTTCTTAGAATAGTTCACTAGTTGTCCATGACTCTGAGTCTCCTGTTGAGGTGTCTTTTGCAGCTTTCCTTGAAACCTTTTATTCCGAACTACATAGTCCGATAATTTTGCCACCAATCTTCTGGTTATATTATGCTCCTGAGTTCATTGTCTATAAACTTGATTAGGTATTCCTTCCCCTCACCACTCACCTCTGATAACCCAGCTGTGTGTTGGTATTTAGTATGAATTCACACCAGCAAGTTCAGCCCTTTTCAATCAATATAGGGCCACACAGAGACCTTTGACTGACTACTCCCGAAGTATTTCACATTTTGGGGACTTATCTCCAGTTTTTCACCACAGTTGTTCATCACTGTGTTTCTTACTAGCCAAATGTTTATAAAAACATTAATACCTAACATTATTGATTACCTACTATAGTGTCAGGTGCTGTAATAATATTATTGTGATGATGATTATGCTGTTGTTTCTGGCATTGTCATACATGTGTTGCTTGTACTACTCATTGAATCTACACAACTGCCCTTATGACATTCACCCTATTATTATTCCTCTTTTAAGGTAAATATATGAAAAATGCTTCCCACTTTGCCTTGCTTACTGCTAGTGTTGAACAAATGTTACAGCTGAAACTTAGAGAGGTTATGTGGTTTAACCAAGGTCCCAGAGTTCCTAAGGCAGAGAGTAGGATTGTCTACCAAGCATTTTGATTCTAGTACTATACATCTTAACCATTATCATAGGCTGACGTGCTCTACAGTGTCCAACACTATTCATATTACAATTTATTTAACGACTTTGAAACAGTGTTTCATGTCTAAATAGAAGAACTAGCTCTCATTTTTAAGAAAATATTGTCTCTCGGTTTTTCTTCGCTACTAGCCAGTTTACTAACAATTTGAAATAAAAAGAAAAAAAATATGATAAACTGCTCCCAGTATAAAATACAGAGCTAAGACAAGAACATTTCATTGACTTTGATTTCCCTAGGGTCCAGCTCTGAATTAATTTACTTCCTGTTCAAGGGAATTTTAAGTCAGAAAGAAGATCTTATCCCATCTTGTTTTGCCTTTTCTTCCCCTCGAATGAAAAAAAATAAGTAAAATTTATTCCCCTGGCAAGGTCTGAAAACTTTTGTTTTCTTCACCACTTCCGCAATGTATATTATTGTTATTGAGAAGACTTATTTAACTTAAATTACTTGTCCAGGCACGAGAATGAGCAAAATCATTTTTTAAAAAAAAGTGTTAAATGTGTATTAATGAAAAGATTGAATCTTTTAATTTTCTACCATGTATTGCTGAACAAAGTATCCACATTGTTAGAAAAAGATATAGAATGTCATGAATAAGAGTTTGGCTCAAATTGTTACTCTTCAATTAAATTTGACTTATTGTTATTGGAATTGGCTCTTTAGCTTGTGTTTCTAATTTTTCTTTTTCTTCTTTTTTCCTTTTTGCAAAAAACCCAAAATATTTTAGCTCCTAGTCAGACTGTTACTCTGGTGACACAACCTGTGGTTACTAAGGAAACTGCCATCTCCAGACTAGAAATGCCATCTTCCTTGATGTTGGAGGTACCTGCTCTGGCAGATTTCAACCGGGCTTGGACAGAACTTACCGACTGGCTTTCTCTGCTTGGTCGAGTTATAAAATCACAGAGGGTGATGGTGGGTGACCTTGAGGATATCAACGAGATGATCATCAAGCAGAAGGTATGAGAAAAAAATGATAAAAGTTGGCAGAAGTTTTTCTTTAAAATGAAGATTTTCCACCAATCACTTTACTCTCCTAGACCATTTCCCACCAGTTCTTAGGCAACTGTTTCTCTCTCAGCAAACACACATTACTCTCACTGTTCAGCTTAAGTATAATCAAGGATATAAATTAATGCAATTAACAAAAGTAGCCATACGTTAAAAAGGAAATATACAAAAAAAGCAGAAACCTTACAAGAATAGTTGGCTGAGTTAAATTTACTAAACAACCTGGTATTTTAAAAATCTGTTTTATACCAAATAAATCACTCAACGGAGCTATTTGCATTTAAACTGTTTGTTTTGGCACTATGCAGCCCAACATATTGCAGAGTCAAATATAATAGTCTGGAAATTGATTATTATCCTCTCTTCTAAGTTGTCTGTGCCAATTTTCCTCCTCCAGTGATAAGGATTATTGAAAGAGAGATATAAATTAAAAAGAGAAAAGTAACAAAACATAAGATATTTTAAAATACCCTAGATCTTAATGTTGGCATTTATGCAATGCCATGTTCAAATGAACGTGTTTTTAATACAAATAGTTCATTTTTCAGCCTCAGTGTAATCTATTTGATAAAATTATGACATCAACTAGAAGCATTAGAATATGTTTATGTAAATATGGTTTACGTAACTAGATCAAATATACTATACATCTTTTATATATGTGAATGGTTAAGAAAAATAATTTTGGAATTGTTATACATTAAAGTTTTTTCACTTGTAACAGCTTTCAAGTCTTTCTAAAGAAATAGGAAGTTGTGCTGAAGGTATATAGGTATTAAAGTACTACCTTTTGAAAAAACAAGAAGTGAGGCAGACAGAGTAAGGGGAATTTCTTTGTAAAATAAATTTCAGCAATTCAGTAGGAATAAAGTAATTTGATAGTAAACAACCTGCATTTAAAGGCCTTGGGCTTGAATACAGAAGACCTGAATTCAGTGCCATTTGCAAATGATGACTGGTCAAGCCATCTCTGGATCTTGGTTTCCTATTCTGAGTACAGAGCACACAGAATACACATTCACATTCACAATATAGTTATGGATATGGATGTATATAAATATATGTAAATACCACATATATGTACATGAAAATTTGTTTTACTTTTGCTTTATAAAAAGTAATTATAGCCACATTTTTCAGAAAACGTAACTGAGGCTCATAGATATCAAATTCCCAGTAGAATTTGATACAAATCCAAGTCCGTTTGATTCCTAAGCCAGTGTTATTACTTGATACATGTACTGCAGGCAGTACATGTATCAAGTAATACATATACTACAAGTAATACATACTATTGCTGCAGTAATAACTGTAACTGCAATTACTATTTAGTGATTTGTATGTAAATCTAGATGTAGTCTATGTCAGACACTATGCTGAGCATTTTATAGTTGCTATGTACCGATACATACAGAAACAAGAGGTATGTTCTTTCACAATATCATATTGAGTTATATAATACTCCCAGGACTTTTATTTACCAAAGGAAACAATATTTTATAACATTTAAAGCCCAGGTTTTGAAGTTAGATTGTTTGGGTTCAAAGCTGGGCTCCCAAGCTGTGTGACCTTGAGTAAGTTATTCAGCCTCCCTGAGCCCAAGTTTATCTATCTATAAAATGTGGATAGTTGTACTATCTGCCTTGCAGTTTGTTATCAGAATTAAGTTTGTTGGTACATGAAAAATGCTTCCCACTTTGCCTTGCTTACTGCTTACTGCTAGTATTGAACAAATGTTAGTAATTATATTTGGTTCCACCACGAACTCTAGAAATCTAACCAATGATGGCATTTGTATTTGCAAACTGTATATCACATCATAATACTATATGGAAATGAGAGCTTGTTTCCACTTCTGTACCCTATTCTGCCATTGACATTATAGCTTCCTGCAGAAGTTACCTAATAATAGATTGGAAGAGAAAGTCCACACTTCCTTGTGACAGGTTTGTGGGTCCTGCATTTAGGGAAGCCATTGATGTGCTCAGTAGTCTCCAGAGTTCTCTAAATAAATTTGTCCTTTTCAGAAAGGACTACTAATTTCATGCCGCCTCGCAGAGATTGTCTTTAAATATAGGTCAAAAACTAACGTAGAGGGCCAGGTGCAATTTTTCACGCCTGCAGTCCCAGCGCTTTGGGAGGCTGAGGCAGATGGATCACTTGAGGTCAGGAGTTTGAGACCAGCCTGGTCAACATGGCAAAACCACATCTCTAATGCAAATAAAAAAATTAGCTGGTGTGGTGGTACATGCCTATAATCCCAGCTACTAGGGAGGCTGAGGCAGGAGAATCACTTGAATCCTTGACCAGAGGTTCCATTGAGCTGAGATTGCGCCATTGTACTCCAGCCTGTGCGACAGAGTGAGACTCCGTCTCAGAAAAAAAATAATAATAATAATGTAGGGGAAAAAATCAAAAGCCATTTCTGAGACACAAAAATATAGGATTTATAAATTATATATAGTATAAAAATATTTTTAAAATATTATATATAGCATATTATATATAATGATATATAATGTATATATATTTATAAAAAATCTAATCTCCCTTCTCTTGCTTGCTGAATAGTGGGATGCTTTGCCTGTCTCTTCCGCTTATATTAAAAAATAATTAATAAAGACATTGTCAGTTCTTGGCTTTTATTGCCTCAATCACCAAATTGTCAGTAAAATGGCCCTAAATAATCATTAAACAAATATCTGTGAGAGGGGAAATAAGAAGGAGAAGTAAGTGTGGGGAGGATTTCATTATAATTTCAAGAAATCAATATCAATTTTATGTAAAGTTTTAAATAAAGCAATCTCAACGTTAATGTTTGATGTGTGAAAAATTAGGCAAAATTCCAAAAGGGCTTTATAAACTGAAAAAAAAAACTTTACTAACACCTACCCATTTTTATTATTTTAACCAACTTCTATTGAGCTGCCACTAAGTACCTGGGAAATATAAAGTTGTACAACATAGAATGTGCAGGTAAAAGAGGTTGAAGGAAGAAAATAATAACACTATGATAGAGATAAATTTTGGGATAATAGCTAACACATACTTAGCACTAATGATATGCTAGTCATTGATCTAAGTACTTCATGTGAATTCTTTAATGCTTACAACATCACTGTGAGGTAAATACAGAGGCACAGTAAGGATAATAACCTGACTGAGATCAAGGAAGAAAGAGACAATGATGAGATATGAACTCAAGCAGTTTGGTTCCATAATCCTCTCCCTTAAACCTCATAGTTTTCAACTTCTCTGATATTGTGTGAGTGATTCTGTTGGGGCTTTCTTCGGGGAAAACTAAGCCAGGAGAGAGAACAGATGCTAGTGAGATATTCCTGAAGAAGATAAAACGTAAGCCAAGCATTAAAGAATGAGTTGGAATTACCTAGCTAGATAAAACGAGAAGGACAATCCAGGCAGAGGGAGCAGACTGTGCTTTTCACTGAGGTGGAAAAAAACAGAGTATGTCATAGGAATTGTGATTCCATATGGCTGAAGTTAAGGGTATATGATGAGAAGAAATTGATGAGGTTGAATAGAGAGGACTGGGGCTAAATAATGGGAATCCTTTGTTGCCAGACTGAGGAATTTTGATGATGGCCTACAGGCAGTGGCAACCCTGAAAGGATTGTAAACAGGAAAATAAAATCATCAAATATAGTTTAGTTGCCTATCAATTAGAGCTCTCTGGATGCAAGCAACAGAAATCATTCTCTGATTAAATCAGGCAGAAAGTAAATGTGCTGTAATTAGCACAAAGGCAATGGAACAAAACTTACAAAAGGAGAAAGAATCTGAGCATGCCTTTCTGGGCATGCGGCTAGCAAGAAGTATTCCAGTCTGTTTGTGATACTCTCTTTTCTCCATCCTGTGTGTAACTCTCTTCAAATTTTAAAGTCTCAAAAGAGAATCCAGTTCACCTTGCTTGGGTCACATGTTAATACATGAGCTAGAAGAGAGCAGAAAATTTTATTTAAATCCCTCTCCTCCCAAAGTCTCAAAATTAGGGAAAGGCAATTCTCCCGAATAGCAACTGGGCCTGTTGACAATAGAAAAGGAAAAGGTTCTGACCAACCACTAAACAATAATTGTCCACTGAACTCAGTCAAGAACATGTGGAATAAGTTGGAGGACAGAGCAAATAAAGGAGATTTGTAGGAGGTAATTATTATGTTCTAAAGCAAGCTTGTTCAACTCATGGCCTGTGAGTCACATGCGGCCCAGGATGGCTTTGAATGTGACCCAAAACAAATTTGTGAACTTTCTTAAAACATGAATTACTTTTTGTGATTTTTTTTTTCACTCATCAGTTGTCATTAGTGTTAGTGTATTTTATGTGTGGCCCAGGACAATTCTTCCAATGTGGCCCAGGGAAGCCAAAAGATTGGATACAGCTGATCTAAAGCAACAGGGTCATCTACTCAACTTTGCAGCATGTAGACCTGAAATAAAGACCATCCATATACCAATACCTCAAATATAAATTTGTCTGATTATGACACGTACAAAAATTAGTTCTCAGTAAATGTAGATAGCTTGAAGGATAATGTGAATGCAATGTGATAAACAAACTTCATATTGAACAGATTGGAATGTGAGGATTATAATTTATAATTCCAAAGCATCAGAAGTTAGATAAGATAATGCAATAAGACATTTTATGATTCAAGGCGAAGTTAGTTATGAGATTCAGACCAAACCTTAGACACACAGAAATTGAAATATTTGCCACAGAAAGGGTATAAGGACATGACATTCAAGTAAGCTAGCCTTTTACTAGCTTTAGACTTTGAACTCAGAAAACATATTTGGTGAAAAGCTTATGGTCTCCTTTAGTATGTGTTGCTTGATTAAAGTATTATTTTAGAAAATGGTGAGCTGCTCCCACGTTGAAATAAAAATAATTTTTACTAAGTGAATTATATTCAGTAAAAAAATGGAAGCTATAATTACAACTTTAATTTTTTTAAGTTTTAAGAATACAGCCATTTAAAAAAATTAAGCAAATCTGCTTCATTGTAGACAGTAGAAAACATACCATTACCTTTTAGAAGAATAGAGATGTGAAATATGCAAATTAAGCCTTTAGAAGTAAAACACACATGAAGTTCAAAGTTTAATTTCTAGAATTGTGAATCAATAGCAGTGGATGATTTGTACTTTATAGCTTAGTGTCAGAGAAATCTGATTAAAAAATGCTTTTTTCTGTTTCATCACGTTTAAGTAAAATTGCTCTGAAACAACAATATTTGACAATAATTAGCAGTTTTCTTTGTTGACATAATCTATCAAATGAAGGGAAAAATATGTCCTGGGTTTTGCTCTGAGAGTGATTATTAAATCTGACCCTTAAGGAAAGGAAAGATAAAACAAAGAAGGGAGGAAAGGAAGGGAAGGAAGGAGGAGGAAAGGGAGAAAAAGGAAGGAAGAGAGGAAGGCAAGCAGGAAAAAGGGGTAGGAGGGAGAAAAAACAAAAGAAATGAAAGAGGGATGCAGGGAGACAGGAGGGAGAGAGGTGGAGGGGGAAATATGAAGAGAGGTTTGCGGCAGTGGAGACTAGTGTTGCTATCAACAAATAGAATTTAGATGGCCATATGATATTATTTTTCATAATACTGGTGTCTGATGACCTGTACTGAGTCAATTGTAGTCTTTTTTCAATTCCATTTGGCCAAGTGTTCAGGGTAATTCACCACAAAATCTCAACCACTGCACTTGTATTGAATAAAGAATTGAATTGGCAAAGGCATTTTATCCTCCAATAAGACCTCTCCAGACTGGGGTTGAGACAAATTGGCCAATCTGGACAAGATGATAATAGCATTGTTCAAGATTCATTTGTAACCACACATTGCACTGTTACCTGGGAGATTTCATTATCTAAAGATTGAATGAGCAGTTTTAGTGGGTACAGTGTATATTTAAATGGGATATAATTATTTGAATGAATTTAATTTTTGTTATTGTTGAGGTCAAAGTACTTAATAAAAATTATGATTTTTTAAAACTCTGCCTATACACAAAAAGCATTTGAATTAGCTACAGAATAATTCTGATTATAAATTTTGTTGAATAAATTCGGTCAAAATCTGACTACTAAACAACTTGTATAGTGTAGCCCTGGAAGAATTGATGGGACAATGTGTGGGTAAAGTGGCATTGGCTATTTAAACTAAAAGTAATACAAAACAGAATGTTTTTGGTTTTATTCTATTGTCACGAACCCAGCAGAAAGTGGGTATTACAGATAGTTTCTCTTATTCAACAAATGAGAGGACTTATAGACAATTTAGTTAATTGATCTAAAGTCACTTAGTAAATGTAATTGTCCTAACACAAACCCAGACCCCCAGACCTCTTGGGAATAGATAATGTTTCTTACTTCTTTTCTATTTTCTCAGCCACCCCCCTAAACTTCTTACACATCTCATTTCTCCATCCAAATTATAACAAAACAAAGTAAACATGGTTTATTTCCATGGGCATCCAGTGGATTTCACGAGGTTGGGTGACAGCCATTGGTGAGGGTTGATTGATTATTAGGGTGAGGAGATTGATTATTCTGTTTTTCTCTTTCATCAAACAGCAATCCAACCCTTCTCATCTCATCATTTTATTTCTGCACAAACTCATTTAAGAAATACCAATTAAGAAATTAATGTTGTAATCTGTTTGGCTGAAGATATTTACAAATTTTGTGCTTTATCTTCCAACCAATGTACATGTCTCTGGTAGACAGCTTGTGACCATGTGGATGACTGATCCATATTTATATAATTTTCTTTCTTTACCTAATGAGATCAAATCCACTATTATCTTCACTGAAGGATGTAAAGATATGTCAATGCCAGTAATGTGACTTATTTTATATTCTCTAGTCACAACAAAAATAACCCCCCCTTAAATAAAAACGTCATAGAGTTGCAAACACACACACACACACACACATACAAAATCATATTTTCTAAGTCTCCTAATTACCTTTTTATGGAAAATGATACCATATGCTTTTTTCTTAAAGAAACTATATAAACTTATAAACTATACTAAACTACATATTTCAAAGTCTATGAATGGAAATTTATATCTTATTATATTTTAATTCAATTCACTGTAAACTTTTCTGTCAAAATCTTATCAAGCAAAACTGATCCAGGATATTTACATGAATTCTGATGAAAGTCACTGTACTGTGTTTTCCATAAAATACCAATGGGATTCTGATAAGGAAGTTTATGTTTGTCATTGTGTTTAAATAGAGAATTCTGGGCTGGGCATGGTAGCTCACGCCTGTAATCTCAGCACTTTGGGAGGCCGAGGCGGGAGGATCACCTGAGATTGGGAGTTTGAGACCAGCCTGACCAACATGGAGAAACCCTGTCTCTACTAAAAATACAAAATTAGCCGAGCCTGGTGGCACACGCCTGTAACCCCAGCTACTCCGGAGGCTGAGGCAGGAGAATTGCTTGAACCCGGGAGGCAGATGTTGCAGTGAGCCTAGATCACACCATTGCACTCCAACCTGGGCAACAAGAGTGAAACTCTATCTCAAATAAATAAATAAATAAATAAATAAATAAATAAATAAATAAATCTGTTTACAAGCACTCATCACCATTCCCGGCTAATTTTTTGTATTTTCAGTAGAGATGGGGTTTCACTATGGTGGCCAGACTGGTCTCGAACAACTGACCTTGTGATCCACCTGCTTGACCTCCCAAAGTGCTGGGATTACAGGCATGAGCCACTGTGCCCAGCTGCCAATATGTGTTGGTCTTTTTAATCAATGATTCAGTCCAAAATCATTTTGTCCTTTATGTATTTTCTTGTAGAGCTGCTTCTGTTGTCTTGAACTTTTCTATTAAAATATATGCTGTCATTTGACTTTTTGGATTGTTATTTTCTAGTCCTTGAAATAAATTTAAATTTCCTGTAAAGGAAGGTGTAATATTCTATTTGACATAGCCACTAAGTATATACTAAGTGCTTTATAAATATTGTTGATTTGCTTTATCTTTACAGATTACTAGTTTTACTTAGTATTTGGAATATAACAATATTTTATAGAGCTATATTCATATGTATGTTTGTCTTAACTGTTAAATGCAGTATGATTCATGTCTACTTTTGGTCAATGATGAATGAAAGTCTCCTGAGAATTAAATTTGCCACATCGATGCAAAAACAATCATAATTTTAGACACTCTAAGAATTTTAGAAATTAAAGGATTTTTTTCCAGTTTATTGTGTTAAGATTGTGTTTAGCTATGTATGACAGCATTCTCACTACAGTGGCTTATCCAGATAGTTTCTTTTTCTCATAGAGCAAGACTTCCAGAATTATGTGTTCCAGGGTTGATGCAGCAGCCGCAAAACCCTATGTCCCCATTCTTTCCTCCAACCCCAGTCATCTCCAACATGAGGCTTTCTTTTTGTTTTGTTTTGCTTTTGTTTTTGTTTTTGTTTGAGATGGAGTCTCTGTTACCAGGCTGGAGTGCAGTGGCGCGATCTCGGCTCACTGCAACCTCTGACACCCTGGTTCAAGGGATTATCCTGCCTCAGCCTCCCGAGTAGCTGGGATTACAGGCACACACCACCACGCCCAGCTAATTTTTGTATTTTTAGTAGAGATGGGTTTTCACCATGTTGGCCAGGATGGTCTCAATCTCCTGACCTCATGATCTGCCTCCCTCAGCCCCCCAAAGTGCTGGGATTACAGGCGTGAGCCACCACGCTAGGCAAGACTTTCTTTCCTGTGGTCTCAACATGGCTACTCTGCCTCCAGGCACTATGTCTGTACTTTAAAATGGAAGAAGGGAAAATGAGGAAAGTAAAAGCATATTCCAGCAGTGTCAGTTCCTGTTTGTAAGGAAAACAAATGCTTTTCTGGCAGCCCCACACAGAAGAGTTTCTACTTGACAGTGCATTAACCAGAAATGTGTCACATGACCTTTCCTAACTTCTAAGGATCTTGGGAGGATTGGGTGTTTTAACTGAGTAGGTATGTTTCTTTCTTCATAATTCAAAATGTGAAAATTAGTGACTTAGCTATAAAACCTTGCTAGTCTGAACAGAATTTGGATTTTTTTAGCTAAGAAGGAAAGAAAGGATATTGGATAGGCAGCTGGCTATGCTAGCCAAGATACTCTTAATAATGTATATTTTTCTCCTTTGGACATATGTAGTTTTAACTTAGCTAAATATGATGTGATTGTTTTCCTATCTTCTTAGTTCTGTTTAAATTTGTTTCAGAAATCAAGGAAATAAAATGCAGAAAAAACTCTATTATTCATGTCTCTCTTTCTGCTTCTGATTATTTTTATGTTGGAGAAAGAGAAAGCAATCACTTTCATAATAGCTTAAATAGTCTGACAAACTGTAAACATGTTAGGTCATCAGTTTTTATATTCTGAATTATTAAGACCCAAACACACTCACTGAGTTCAAGAGAAAGTATAGACTGAGCAATAAAAACATTACCAGTTCTAGCAATGATAATCAAACAAGAAAACAAGTAATATAGTCTGTTTAGAATAACATGTTTTAAAGATCAAGTTTTTCTTCCTTGCCAATGTTGCCTTTCTTGTAACACTTTTTTTCTTTTTCCCTCTTGAGATAGGCTTTCCTATCTTTCATCACAAACCCCAGTATTTACTTGGCCATTCATAGCAGCACCACCCCATGGCCCAGACTTGTAGATATTTCCCTCCTTCTATCGTTGTTCCAATAAAAATAGCCACTCTTATCTCTCATAATCTCAGCTATTTTGTGCCATAAAAGTGGAAAATAATGAGTATTAAGATACTAACTAGGGGCTAGGCGTGGTGGCTCACGCCTGTAATCCCAGCACTTTGGGAGGCCAAGGTGAGCGGATCAGGAGGTCAGGAGATCGAGACCATCCTGGCTAATGTGGTGAAACCCCATCTGTACTAAAAATACAAAAAATTAGCCGGGCATGGTGGTGGGCCCCTGTGGTCCCAGCTACTCGGGAGGCTGAGGCAGGAGAATGGTGTGAACCCAGGAGGCGGGGCTTGCAGTGAGAGCCAAGATCGTGCCACTGCACTCCAGCCTGGGCGACAGAGCAAGACTTAGTCTCAAAGGAAAAAAAAAAAAAAAGATACTAACTAGGTTTCAGTCATATAAGATGAATAAGTCCTACAAATCTACTGTACAGCATAGGGCTTGTAGTTAACAATGTTATATATTTAAAATTTTGCTAAGAGAGTAGATCTTTTTTTAACTGTTATTATGGTACATGCAAAAATAATAACAGTAAATAAGGAAGGTAGGAGAAAAATTCTGGAGATGATGCATAGGTTTATGACATATATTCTGGACATGATTTCACTGGGGTATATAGTCATGCATTGCTTAACAACAGATATACATTCTGAGAAGTGCATTGTTAGCTGATTGATCTTGTTGTGCAAACATCATAGAGTGTACTTACACAAACCTAGATGGTACAACCTACTACACACCTAGGCTATATGGTACAGCCTATTGCTCCTAGGCTATAAACCAGTACAGCATGTGACTGTACTGAATACTTTAGGCAGTTGGAACACAATGGCAAGCATTTGTGTATCTAATCATATCTAAACATAGAAAAGTTATAGAAAAATATTATAATCTTATAGGACCACTGTCCTGCATGTATACAGACTATGTACATGACAGTGGTTCATTGATCAAAATGTCCTTATGTAGCACATAACTGTAATCATCTCCAAACTCATCAAGCTGTGTTCTTTAAATATGTATAGCTTTTTATGTCAATCAAGTGGTTAAAAAATCAATAAAGTGGTTAAAAATATTTTGCCTAGGAAATATACTATCATTTCCAGTTGATAAGAGATCTCAACATTTCCAAAATTGTCCTACAGAAAACCAGGTTCATCAGGTGTTCATACATGATCCTCATGAAAAGGTCAAATAAGCTGCAAAACATGCATAGACTTTGCCTATCCTCGCAATCTATGATGTACATCTCCATAGTAAGGTCACTGAAAAGTCCTATAGAAATGTTGATATTGTTAGCTCAGTATTTCTCAGTCATTTCTCCATGGAAACCATTTGTGTAGAGCATCTTGAGGAGCACAGTTGAGAGAATGTTATCTTAGTTGAATGTGTATGTCCCTCTGAGTCACTTGATTTCTCTACATATGCTTTTACCAAATTAATCTTTTAGAAATCTTTTCTCTTAGCACTCTGTCTATAATTTGTGAAGTTGTTACCAGGAGAACATTTGTGCCTCTCACCATGATGTACCTACCAGGGTCCAAGCAGCCATTCTTTCTCTAGAGTCACTATCTGAGGGAAAGAATTTAGCACAGCATTCTACAAAATCATTTTATTTATAAAAATAGATTACTACATTACATATAGTAATTTATATTTAGAATATTGATTAATTATTAAAATCTGCATGACAACTTTAAAGAGTAGTACATACTATATAGCAGTTTACTCAAATTAACAGTCTTCTAAAAAGGATTCACTTTTTGTTTTTATTCTATTGTCCTATTCATTGATAGTGTTACGTGAGTAATTATAAAATTTAAAATCTGGAAAGAGAATGTGGACTCAGAATGCCATCTCTTTAGTTATTTCAAAAGGAATAGAAATGAGCATACATATTCATTTTCTTTCATTACACATCCAGAGAAATAGAATGGATTTTATAAACATGTAAAAAAGCAAGGATTTTGATCACTGATAAAAAGGGAATGTTTGGTCACTACCTTATTTCATTCCTTTTTTCTTATCCTGTTTTCTTTTTTTTTTTTTGTCAACTATTTGATGATATCTCTGAACATCACCTTTTATTCATGACAGGAATTGGGTATCATAGTAAAGAACACTGTTAATATAATTCAGTTACTTCACCCCCTCCTGAAATACAGAGGAGCTTTAAGACTATGTGAATATTTTTTTCTGGTTTTGTTGTATTTGTAGAAATATCATGAGCTTTGTTTAAAGTCAGGCATCTAAAACCTTGCCCTGTATGTTATTGACAAACTACACATATTTGGGGATCTATTCTATTACAGTTTGTTCAACTGTAAAATTAGGATAGCAAACTCTATGTCATATTTTCATTATCAGAATTTAAAAAGCATGTTTTAAGATCTTAGTAAATAATAAATCTCTGTAGTTGAGTTTGTTCTATATTCTTTAAGAAATTCCCTTTGATGGTTATGCCAACATCTGTATTACTTTTCTTCACACTTTATTTTGCACTGAAATCATAGTAGTATTTTACATTATCAATCAAAGTAACAAAGTCATCCTTAAAACAAATATGAATTTTAGATGATTAAATAGATTTATATGGAGGTTCCTCTTGCTAATCATAGCAATTATCCTTGGGGAAAAGTGATAGACACTTGAAACACCAATTAATCATGATGACTATTTTTGCATCATAAATAAAGCTTTCAAATCTGAGAGGGAATCAAAAGGGCGATAGTAGTGTAGTGTCTCAAAGCCCCTTTCCAATTGATGGTACAAATTTAAAGAGAGAGAAAGAGAAAAAAAAAACATGTTTCACTGTAATTGTTTTCTAAGTGATTCCAAAAATACCTATTTTCTTAATAGATTCCAATTTTTTAGCTGGATTGAAAGGAAAGTCTTGGAGTGTAGTGAGGAAGGCACCTTCTGTTGAGAGGTTTTCAGACGACAGAATGTGCCTAAGGCCAAAGATGAGATGGTTTTGTGAAAGTCGGTGGCCACAAACAGGTATGTTTGACCCCTGAGAGATATGCAGGAAGTCCACTCCACTTTAATTCTTCCAAATGTTCTGTAGCTTAATTCCCAAGTACTTGATAAAGGAGCAATGGGGAAAAAATATGCACACTATTATGGAAAAGTTTTGACCTACACTATGGAGAGTTTTAGAATAAGAGCATTCTAAAATCAGTTCCAAATTCCTAGGGTTTACTTACTTAAAGATAATATCATAGGTTGGGTTCCTAGGAAGCATATCCTGAGATTGAGGTGAGCATGCAGTATGTCTATTTAGGAGTGTTCTTGGGGTCAATATGTAGGGGCAGAGGGAGAAGTTGAGCTTTGACACAGTGTTAGTAAGGGCCTCAGCTGACCGTTCAGGGAGTTCTTGAGCTGGAATAACCCTTCAGAAGTGCTAGGAAATGAAGAAAGGGGACTGTATCTTTATAATCCCATGTCAAGTCACACGTTGGATGTGGGCTACTCCAGGAAGGCAACAAACTTTAGCAAGATGATTCTGTTCAGCCACGGGAATTTCCATAAGGGGGCTGCTATGATCTGAACGTTTTTGTCCCCCCAAAATGTGTATGTTGAAACCTAACACTCAAGGTGATGGCATTAGAAGGTGGAGGTTTGGGGGGGGTGATTAGGTCATGGGGACTCTGCCTTCAGGAACGGGATCAGTGCCCTTATAAAAGAGGCTCCAGAAAGCTTCCTTGCCCACCCACCATGTAAGGACACACTGAAAGTGCCATTAAACAGGAGTGGGCCCTTACCAGACAATGAATCTGCTGATGCCTTGATCTTGGAATTCCCAGCCTCCAGAACTATAAGCAATAAATTCTGTTGTTTGTAAATTACCCAGTCTAAAGTATTTAGCTATAGCAGCCCAGACTAAGACAAGGGCTGACAGCTGAAGGCTGTCTACCAGCAGCACTCCTAGCAGCTGGGGAAATAAGTCCTTCGTTTCCAAAGGGGAATCTAGGCAGCATATTTACAGCTTCTCACTACAGATAAGCTCATTATTTCAAATAGGGACTAGCAGGAAAAAATTAAATGCCCAAAATTTAGTGGGATGCCGAAATAAATCGTGGTGTGTAGATTGGAGTATAGTGAGGAGAGCACCTTCAAACAGGTATGTACTACATGATATAGTTTTTGTTGCAATATTTATTATATACCCAAATACACATATATTACTTTTAGAAACACATACCACATATATATCTGTGAATATTTTATATACTCATAGGGAGGGATTGTTGGTGTTATTTATGCTATTTTAAAGATTGATGTTTTCATATAATTATGTATTGGTTATATATTATTTCTTGATATAAGGTAAAAAAAGAAAAGCAAAACAAACTCTAAGTGATCACTATGAAAAGAATCCCAATGCTGCTCATTTAGGTTTATCCAACTCTTCCCATTAAAATATTAAATAGTCTAAATAATTGTGAATAAGAAAGAGCAGATTTTGAAAAATGGAAAGAAATGCTTAAAGACATAGCATTGTTGCCCAACCATTATTATTTAAACATACAGTGTTTGGCTTTGACCAAATTGCTTTCAAAAACTTCCTTTTGGCCCAAAATGTTAGGTCATATATACTATCATAAAATTCATGATGCTTACCATGCATTAATTTCTAGTATGTACTAGACATTGTGCTATGCACACCATATTCAATATTTCTAAACCTCTCAAAAATAGTAAAAACTAACTGGCATTTTTCTTGTTTTGAAAGGGAGAAACTCAGAGAGGTTAAGTGACTTGCCCAAGGCAATGCCATTGATAAGTGCCAGATTCTATCACAGGTTTATTGGCAACAAACCTTATGTGTGCATGCACGTGTGTGTGTGTGTGTGTGTGTACACATACACAAATAACATATATGGTATAAATATTTACATGGAAACGTAATAAACTGCATTGAACTGCATTTAGAATTAGTATTTAGGACATGTTTGGCAAATAAAAAGAGTGGAGATTGAAATGGGTTTGCTTAGGAAAAATGATACGTTAAAACAGGCTTTATTATGAGTCTTCAACTATTCTGTGAAAATAGATACCCAGGGAAGAAATAATAGACAATATGAATCTTGAGCAGACAACTGAGAACTTGTCGAAGAGCCAAGATAAAAGTGTCAGAGAGGAGAATATTTTGGCAGCTCAGATGAGCCCCCAGAGGGTGGGAGGAAATGATCTCACTGCAGTCTCGTATCTGAACCCCAGGTTTTTGCATCTCCATAAACTAATTTCTTACACCCCTCAATAATGATCGGGCTTACTCTCAATCTCTCTCTCTCTCTCTCTCTCTCTGTCTCTCTATCTGTCTCTCTCTCACACACACAAACATGCAGAACATTTACTCAGACATACTTACACATGCATACGTCGTAAGACAATTATATAAATACCAGCCTTTTTATTTCATAACTAAATTACAAGGCCTGGTTATTGTTTGAACTGTGAAAAAATAATTATGTGAATAGGTGCCTCAAGATGAAAGGCAAGGCAAGATGGTGAAATTATTCATATGATAGTAATAGTATGCAAAAAAGAACACAATCTTTAAAGATCTTTAACGATCTAGTTATAAAACCATGTTTTATAACAAATATAACCATGAGGAAAGAAAAAGAAAAATGTAATAATATACTCCAAGAATAAAGTCAAATGTATTGTTGAATGTAAGGAGTTGGTTACACTTCCTTATAGTGGAGGTTGTTTTAAAGTTTGTGGCTTACACGGTGTTATGCATTGCCCTAGATCAACACTATTATGCAAGACCAACTATTAGGTTATTTTTGGTAGATAACCCCAGCAAAACTTTAGTATAATAGGTAAAGGTTAGCTACACTCCCATACCCTCACTCTCAGGTGTTATCATACTCCATATAAAAGGTTCAATCAAGGGAGACATGAGAATAATCCAGAATCTAGAGGCAGAATGCAGTTAACCTTAGAGAAGGCATCATACAGCTAGAATCTTTGGAATCAATGTGGAAACAAAGAATAGTTTAGGCATTCAATCTTAGGCACCAATCCAAAGAATACAGGTTCCATAACTTACTAAATTTTTATACCTAGCAAGCTAGAGATGAGGAATTTCTCTCAAATATTTTCACCAAAGCATGTATCTTAGATAACACTAATCTCATAAGTGAAAACTCATTTCTAATATTCATTTTGCTCATTAACAACGCCTCTAGTGTTGACTGTGGTAAAAATAGTTCAAATGCTGGTAGAACCCATCCCAGGAGACTGGCCTTTCTCATTAAATTCTAACTCTATCCCCACATACATTCCTGACTTAAGTAATTGAGTTCCCGCACATCGGAATATAAGTATGTTATAGATATAAAAACATATGTAATTAATAAATATTTTAAGTGAGACACTTCTTTCATCTTTATGGCTTAACTATATCAGAAATTTGATTATTTTTAGTGGTCTAACTACAAAACAAAACACAAAGCCCACAACTAAAAATTTCTTTGCATATATTGCAAAGAGGCAACCATTTGGCGTCAATTCGATCACGAGTGAAGTGCTATTATACGAGTACATCTCCCTGGCTTGTATGGGGGTAATAGGGCATGGAATTTACAGATTCACAACAACTGAGATACTGAAACTGAGATATTCACAATAACAAAGATATCAATATGTAGCTTTTCTCATAACTTTGTGTAATGAAATCCTCAGTTTCTGCTGTGTAAAAAGCTTATTGTTTACTTTTCATGAAAATCATCTTAGTTTTTGTCTTTATTTAATAGTCTGTAATTTGGGGGTAATACATTCGTTTTCTTGATACTATGTGAAGTGGCAAGCCGAAAATTCTAACAGGAATAGATAAGCAAGTATCCTATAAATCAGAGTCAGTCTCTCTCTCTCTCTATCTCTCTCTCTCTCTCTCTCTCCCCCTCTCTCCCTCTCTCTCCCTCTCTCTCCCTCTCTCTCCCTCTCTCTCTCTCTCTCAATGAGTCAGTCTGTCTCTCTCTGTTTTTCCCTGCCTGGCTATCTATCTGTATTTTTCAGTTTACTTTGCAAATAAGAGAATTGTGTATTGTAAATAAACCAACTTATCATTAATTTTCTCTGAATTCAAAAAAAAATTACAAGTGGACTCTTGAGTTTGTGCTGCCTGTTTCTCCGCATATAGGACAGATGGCTGGAATAGGTTCTTTATTTACTATTTTTACTCTCCTAATCTCATGGTTACTCCAAGGCAGATAATATTTGTAATCATACAGTATTTGTCAGAAGTCTTTCTGATAACACTGCTGTTTTATAAAATTAAACATCTATTCAGTATAGAATTTTACTTTAAATGATTAATTCAAGCAAATCAATGAGGTAACTTTTACACTGCTGAGCGTATGTGTGTGTGGATTTGTACAGCCATGCCATAGACTTCAGTTGTAATCTTTTCTCTATATTTTTTGTATACCTGAAATGTTCATCATTGTGCTGTAGAAAACAATCTCATTGTGTTTTTAAAAGCTAGAGTGGGTATTGAGAAGAGAAAGAGGATCACAGAAAAAGTTGGTTAACTTGCTACTTCCACTTCAAGTCTTTACTCGATGTCATCATCAGCAACATTTTAAATTTATACTTCTACTAGTTTGCAGTTCTTTTCCTTTGATTATTCTTATGATACAAGCCTTTCCACACAAAATTTATGTATAGGAATTGTATAGAATTTTTCTTTGGAAAATATGGTGATTTATTACAATTTGAGCAACATCATCATTTAAAAAATTCAGAATTTGATTTTTCTCAGGATGATCAGAAAGAATAAAGCATATATATGGTTCATGTCAGGAGAATTAGAACATGAGAATTAATATATTTCTGATCTTTTAAAATATTTTCATGTCTATGGATCAGCAGATTTTTCCTATTCGAGATTTTAAAAATCTAGATATAATTAAAATCTCACCGATGTTTCACCATCAGTTGATTTTATATTTGTGTTTCCTTCCGCTTTGTAATTTGTATAGAGAAGAATACAAGAAAGAAAAAGGGAGGATTGATAATCTTTCTCTCTCAGTTCTTATAGCACTTCATTTTTTAAACTTATTGCTTCCTTCTGCCTGCTTTGTCTACATGTTTGTATTTCATCATTTCTTAGAAAACCATCTACTGCCTTTCTGAAGGTCATTTACCTGAAAATGATAGACAGCAGCATATATCAAACAACTGCAAAGTAATTATCTATCAGTTATCATTGTTCATTACTTTTCTGTTTTAGGATTGAGGGGCTGCCTTGCCACCTCCCTCACACCCCCAGCATATTATCACAAAGCCTACTGATTCATTCACATCCCTGGGCTAAATTTGCCACCCACTGTGTTCCTGTTGTTTTGTGTATGGAAGTGAAAAGATTTAATCGGATATTGTTGAAAAGACACAGAGGCTAACTTCCAATTTTCATATGTAGTTCTTCCCTCTCCCTCTACACCATCTCCTTTACTTGTTGAGAAAATTGCCCTCTCCATGGTAACAATTAAAAAAGCTTTCAGATTTTAGTAGTAGTTGTTGCAGAGAAAAGAAGTCAAAAAGTAGATGAAGTTTAAAAATGAAAAAGGGAGAGGAAGACAGCTGGGAAGAAGGCTTAATGTTTATGAGTGGGTGTGGAGGGGAAGAACTAAGTTGAATGAGCAAAGCTGAGCTAAGAGGAAGATGGTTTTTCTGCATCCCAGAAGGCAATACCCCAGCCATTCCTGCAGGCTTCACTCCCCAAAAGATAAGAGCTTCATCTGAAATTCTTATAGGATTCACTCCTGAAGAGCAGCTTGTACCAAACAGAAACACCGTGATTTCCTCAGGGAGTCACAGTTTATTATTATTTTTTTAATGTAACACTTTTGTGAACTCCAGTTCCACCTCAGTTCAAATGGTCTTTTGGTTACGGGGTGAAAGAGACCCAACAATACACCTCCCCCACTTCCGGAGGCTTTTGGTTAAACCATGTCTGCCACAAGGACACAGGAGCCGGGTCCGACTGGTGGTTTTTTGTTTGCTTTTCTACCTCCTGCGCTTTCTAGATTGTGCGATACTATAACCCTTGTCAATGACACATATACTGAACCCACCTGAAGAAGTATGTCACATTGTGACAAACAGTTTCTCATGGTAAGTAAATGAAGAACCACTGTGAAAGGTTTAATAATGCCCACTCCTCCCCCGCCAAGGATGTCCATATCCTAATCCCAGGGACCTGTGAATATTTTACCTTACATGGCAAAAGGCTTTGTATTAATAGATGTGGTTAAGTTAAAAATCTTGACACGGGGAGATAGCCTGGGTCACCCCAGTGTGCCCAAAGAATCCTCCCCTACATCCAACAAGCTCTGCCAACACATTGTTTTTAGCTTGTGAGACCCATTTTTTGGACTTTGGACCTTCAAAATTGTAAGATAATAAATTTAGGTTGTTGTAAGCCATTAAGTCTGTAATCATTTGTTACAACAGCCGGAGGCAGCTAATATGGCCATGAACATTTAATAATGACTAACTTTGCACAATTATAATACAACCTTTCTTATTAAGGTTTATTTTTTCTTAATTACAAGGAATAAAAGTGGGGTATAGAGACAATGTCATGGTCCACTCCATTTTAGCCATATGAATTTGTATTTCCGGTATTAGAACTAAAGGTGACAAATCTGAATGTCTTTGTGTGAAATAATAAGAAAGCAGAACAAAAAGAGAAAAGTGTTCAGCTGGAAATGAAGTTGGAGAAAGATGAGGAGAAGCAAGCCAATTGTGTAGTTTTCCTTTCTGCCTTTTAAAATAATGATTTGTTTAACCCATTGAATTCTATTTTAGAAACAGGACTGCAAGGAAGTGTTGATGGATTTGATGGCATGAGAACCAGAGTCACAGAGGCAGGAAAGTAAGGAATAAGTGTTAGAATAGGAAGCAGAATTGCTTGTGGAAAGACCTTGTGACATGTGGATAGGGCTAGGCTTAGGAGTCAGCAAGACCTGAGTTCAAATGCTATCCTGATCCTAACTGGCTGGCTGTGTTTGGGGAAATTGGTAATGTTTTCTGTGCTTATTTCCTCATGTGTTAAAAAATGAATATAGTACCCAGCTAGGTAGAGTTGTTGTTGGGATTAGATGATGACTGTGAAGCATCTAGCCCAGCTTTGGCTACATTATATCTGCTTACCAAATTGTAGTTACGATGTAAAAGAGAAAAACACTGGAAAAGGAGGATATGGGCCATTTTATTCCACCTTCACCACCTTTTAGCTTTGTGACCTTGGGCAAATTATGCTTCATTCTGTGCTTCATTTTCCTTCTCTATAAAAGGGTGTAAGTACAGAACCACTGAGGGATGGTCATTATTAACCTACCTCAAATGGTGTCTGTAAGTTAATATATATTGTGCTTTTCCTATGTACAATATCTAGCACATAATTACAAATCAAATCCATCCCGTGTACAATATCTAGCACATAGGAAAAGCACAATAACTAGTTATTACTATTGTTGTAGTAATTGCTATGCTATAGAAGTTTGAATTGTAAGGCAGTGGAGAATCGCTGACCTTTATGAGAAAGTGTAGTAAAATGTTTGAGTAGATAGTAATGGGGAATATTACATAAATGGATAGATATTAGGGACAGATATTACTATTAAAATATTACAACATGGATATTTATTAAGGCTGAACTGCTTAATTAGTTGCATCTCTCAGGTTCCTAATGTTGCTTGATTTTTTAACCTCCCATTTTGTGTTGCCCTTTGTACAAATATTTAATGCTCCCAACACCTCTTCAGTAGCACATGTACTGTGAGTTTGTTTTGTTATTACTTGTGTATATTAGCGTTCATTTGTGAACCAAAAGCATGGAATTAGCTGTTGCCTCTAGGCTACCTAGCTTTGTAGTTTGAATTGAAGCCTTCACCTCATTAACACCTGTTCTGTCCACTATCTTAGAGAAAACTTCTAAAATTAAGACAGATCATTAATATAGCAGAAAGAGACAAAGGGTGGAGAACATTGAGACACTGGATATTGGAACCAGCCAATAGTATTGATTTATTTATGGTTATTAGTTTTTGTCTCTGCCTAGTCTCATGCCACTAAAGTCTCTGAGGCAACAAAGAATAAGCAATTTTGCTCACCTTATACAAATAAAACACAGAAAAAGGAATCACTAGAGAAATGGTACTGCAGCCTTTCCGAAGGGATTACTGCTTATTTTTAAATTACTTAAAAGGTATTGAAATTATTGTTCATAATGAGAAACCTTCCTAATAAAACAGAAAATTAAGCTTAACACTTCCCTATAATGTAAACAGCTCGGTTAGGAACACAACATTACAGAAACCACGTAAGAATTGATTGTACTTGTTCTCGGAGCAGAACTAGAAGCTCACCGTTTAGAAGCTGTGCACATTTCCCTATCAAACAGTACATAAAGTTTCCATATTCCTCAGAATCAGCTTCATTTGTGCCATGTGTTTTCTTGGAACTATGCCACAGAAAGCATTTCTCCCACTGGAGCTGGGCTCCTTTCATGCTGCAGTGCAAGTGTGTGATATACTGGCACCGTGTGCTAACGTAGACCCATTTTTATATGGTAAGAATTAGTAAGGCCTAGGGAATTGAAAAGTATGTCTGAAATCCTCCCCATAGAATATGTCCCTTCCTTAAAAAGCTGTCATACTGTAAGTTCCAATTGAGTTAAAGGCCATTGTGCTCCTATAGAGAAATATGTTCTACTGTAATTTTTACATTCTCCAATAAGTCTGTTCTTTGTTTACTGAGGAGAGCTTTCATGTCATAAAATGGTATTTTTTGACAGAGAAGCAGAATCATTGTTTTATTATAGAAACTTTGCTCTTATAACAGCAAAAATAAATAGCTCATCTCTTAAGCTCCTGATCAATGTCTAACACCTCCTACCCCCAGCAACACTTCACTGCAAGTATATTAACACTCTATAATAGCAATTCCACTCACCTACCAAGAAATGATCTTCACAAATGATTTACAGCTAAAACCAGAGCTTAAACACATAGCACCCAATCAAGGGCAGATTTTTATCTTTCTTCCAGTCATGTAAGTTCTGAGAAGAAATAGATTAATGTTGATCGCCAAGACAACTGCTGAGGAAATGTACAAAGGATGTTGTTTATTTTGAAGAATGAGACCCAGTCATTAAGCACTTTTTTCCCTTATAGGTACATCCAAAGGTAACCATTACACCATTTTGATGCGAATTTAGGATATAGATTTATTCATACTTCTCTTCTCCATTCGGATGTTGTCTGTGTGAGTGCTCACAGACACATGCACGCATACACACGTGTACTCTTGTTTCGCACTTATTTGTAAAACTCACAAGGATTTCCAAACCATTACTATAGCATTGTTTAAGGTGAACACATGGTTGTTCACTATCCATATGTATCTTCACTTTGTAGCACTCAGAATTTGGCAAAATCAGAAGGCTGAAACCTCATGAATTAAATATATTCTATATAACATATGTCTTAATTGCTGTTACTGTAAAGAAACCTGAACTAGCCATATTTGCCTAATTTCTACCTAAGGTATTTGAATTCTTATAAATAGATTCATTGCTTTAATCACACAAGAGTGGTTTAGATGAATGTAATTATCTTCACTTTATAGCTGAATAAACTGAGCCTGATTCTATCCCTATATGGGAAACATGAATTGAACAGCTGTGCCAATTATTTTGATAATTCAAATCTTCACATCTACCATGTGAAGACAGCACAAGAGGGTTAGGGGGCTTGAGTTATTCTGATTGACTGTGTACATGAGTGTCATCGCCTCTAGATAATCACTCATGTCTTCACTTCACTTCCCATGTACAGGTAGTATCAGCAAACAGTAACATCTCTTGCTTTGCCTCAGTTTATTGATTGCTGCAGTTAAAAATAAAAAGCACAGTTTTGTTTCAGTACTTAAATGAATAACATCTCCAAAATGTTTTGAAAACATGAAAAGGTTGAATGCATTTTTAACAAATGTTTTGTTAGCTTTGGCTTTTATTTTTGAACAGATTAGTACAATACCCCTGTACTCCTTTGCTAGAAATAGGAGTACTATCTGAAGACTTATTTCCCAAAGAAAAATATCAGGTCTAATGCAGTAATATGTATTAAGGGCATTGAAAAGTTATATTCACAAAATGTGGCATCATAACATGTATTAATAATTCTTATCATCACTGATAATAATCCTTGAAGGTGTATTTCTGGAGAGATCCCAATTTCTTCTCGTACTCTGAAAGTCTTTGTTTATCCTTTAGAGTAGGAATGTAAGAATTTAACAAAGCATTCTGAATGTTTACCTTTTTTCTAAACTAAAACTACAGTCCCTTTTTGCCCCTATATAATAAAATATAGTGTTACAAGTGGAATCAGCAAATTTGTTTAATAACCCTCTGGGACAGTTTTTACAAGCAATGGGGTTGAGTTTATGTTCTTTGTGTGCAGTGGAGTTATTATATTCTCCTTAAATAAAAAGATGCATGAAGTTAAATTAGAAATGTTTTGCATATTTTCATGACAGGACATTTAATCAAAGAGGAGATACAAGAGGCTTTTCTTGGGTTACTGCAATTTAATTTTCCATTTCTTTCTCAGAAAGGACATTGGATGCAGTTGTACGAGGTTAATATTTCTAACATGCCACTTTTATTGTGGCATTCTTTTGCTCTCAAACCTCTGATGATTTCCCATTGCCTTCAACATGATGTCCTTATTTGGTCATCTACTGTTCTGAGCCTTCACATTCTGGCCCCAGCTTCCCTTCTCAACTTGATCACAGCCATCATAATTCTGCCAACTAACTACACAGCTGCCCTTCCCACTCTTTCTCAACCACTCTGCTGTATTCTGACTTCTACACTTCAGTTTTAAAGCCACTCCTTGTCCTGAAATTCCTTCTCCCATTAGGTCATTATTAATTGAGTTCATCCTGTAAGCTGCAGTTCATGTTGCTGTTCCTCTGTGGCACCTTCCCTGAACCTGGTCCCATATAAAATCCCATCTCTCAGAATCCCATTAGCATAGAATATGTGGTCTGTAGACTATTACATTCGTAATTTACATATTGTCTTCTATTATTGGGTAACTGCATGTGCGAGCACACATGGGCTGGCCTGAAGGTCAGCTCCCCAACTGCGTTGAAAGTTCATCACAAGTTCACTGATTTCACTAGAGAGTCTCCTTTATGTTATACATGAGGTACCTTCCCTACTGTGATGTATTATGCATAGAATTATTTCAATAAATATTTTCTAGCTATTTGATTGACCAATGCTTAATTACTTGTCAGCTCTAGCCTCTTGTATCTGGAATTTCTACAGTCTTTGGACAGTATCTTTAGGATGCAAAATTAGGAGTATGTACTAGGCAAACTATTACAAATAATGCCCTCAAATAGTTATGTTTCACTATTCATGTCTTGTAATTTATCTTCTGCTTTGGTATTTTAGTACACTTATGATTCAGTTTGCTGTATAGGTTCCTCTGAATAGGGACAAGAGAGTTTGTCTTGATAAGTGGAAGTTAGAAGGATTCCAAAATGATATTATTCAAGATAGAACAAGAAATTAATACTGAAAAAATTGAGAAGTAATAATCCCCAAATATGCACATGCGTATCTCGTTTTATTGGGTTTCACTTTATTGCACTTTGCAGATATTTCGCTTTTTGTAAATTGAAGGTTTGTGGCAAGGCTGCATTGAGCAAGTCCATTGGCACAATTTTTCCAACAGCATGTGCTTGCTTTCTGTCTCTGTGTCACATTTTGGTAATTCGCTCAGTATTTCAAACATTTTTATTATTACTATACTTGTTATGATCCGTGATCAGTGACCTTTGATGTTACTATTGTAATTGTTTTGAGATGTCACGAACTGCACTCATATGAGACAGCAAACTTTGTGGGGTGCAGTGGCTCACACCTGTAATCCTAACACTTTGGGAGGCCAAGGGAGGAGGACTGTGTTAGCCCAGGAGTTTGAGACCAGTCTGGGAAACAAACTGAGACCCTGTCTTTAAAACATATATGTAGAAAAATTAACTGGGTGTGGTGGCACATGGCTGTAAGGAGCCCTGCCAGCTGCATGGGAGGCTGACACAGGAGGATCACTCGAGCCCAGGAGGTCAAGGTGGCAGTGAGCCATGTTCACTCCACTGCCCTCCAGTCGGAATGACAGAGCAAGACCCTGTCTGAAAAAAAAAAAAAAAAGACAACATTTTTTCAACTTTGATTTTACATTCAGGGAGTACATGTGTAGGTTTATTACCTGGATATATTACATGATGCTGAGGCTTGGAGTACAAATGATACTATCACCCAGGTACTGAGCATAGTAACCAATAGTTAGTTTTTCAACCCTTGTTTCCCTCCCTCCCCACTCTGTTAGTCCTCAGTTTCTATTGTTGCCATCATTATGTCCATGAGGAACCAATGTTTAGCTCCACATGGGAACATGTGGTATTTGGTATTCTGTTTCTGCATTAATTCACTTGGAAAAATGGCTTCCAGCTGCATCCATGTTGCTGCAAAGGACATGATTTTGTTCCTTTTTACAGCTGCATAGTATTCCATGGTGTATATGCACTGTATTTTCTTTCTCCAGTCTGCCATTGATGGGCACCTAGGCTGATTTCATACCTTTGCTATTGTGAATAGTGCTGAAATGAGGATGAGAATACATGTGTCTTTTTAGTAAAGCAATTCGTTTCCTTTGGGCTATATACCCAGTAATGTGATCACTAGGTTCAATGATAGTTGTGCTTTAAGTTCTTTGAGAAATCTCAAAACTGTTTTACAGTGGTTGAACTAATTTGCATTCCCATCAACAGTGTATCAGTTTGCTTCTTCTCCACAGCCTCAACAGCGTCTGTCATTTTTTTGACTTTTTAATAATAGCCAGTATGAATGGTGTGAGATGGTATCTCATTGTGGTTTTGATTTGCATTTTTCTGATGATGAGTGGTGTGGAGCATTTCTTCATATGTTTGTTGGCCATTGTATGTCTTCTTTTGAGAAGTGTCTTTTTATGCCTTTTGCCTCTTTTTTGATGGGGTTATTTGTTTTTTACTTGTTGAATTGTTTAAGTTCCCTATAGATTCTGAATATTAGACCTTTGTCAGATGCATAGTTTGCAAATATATTCTCTTATTCTGTAGACTGTCTGTTTACTCCGTTGACAGATTCTTTCACTGTGGAGAGCTCTTTAGTTTAATTAAGTTCCACTTGTCAATTTTTGGTTTTGTTATAATTGCTTTTGAGGACTTAGTTATAAATTTTTTCCCAACTCTGACATCCAGAATGGTGTTTCCTAGGCTTTCTTATAGGATTCTTATAATTTGAGATCTAATGTTTAAACCTTTATTTCATCTTGAGTTAATTTTTGTATATGGTGTAAGGAGGGGATCCAGTTGCATTCTTTTGCCTATGGCTAACCAGCTATCCCAGCATCATGTCTTGAATAGAGAGTCCTTTTCCCATTACTTATTTTCATAAGATGGCAAACTTAAGCAATCAATGTTTTGTGTGTTCTGACTACTCCATTGATCAGTCATTCCTTCATCTCTCTTCCTCCCCTTGGGCCTCCCTATTCCCTGAGATACAACAATATTGAAATTATGCCAATTGGTAACCCTACAATGTCCTCCAAGTGTTCAAGGGGAAAAAAAAAGTAACATGTTTGTCACTTTAAATCAAAAGTCAAAAATGATTAAGATTGGTAAGGAAGACATGTCAAAAGCCAAGATAGACTGAAAGCTAGACCTCTTGTGCCAGTTGACCAAGTTGTGAATGCAAAGGAAATGTTCTTGAAGAAAATTAAAAGTGCTACTCTGTTGAACACAGGAATAAGAAAGTGGAATAGCCTTACTGTTAATATGGAGAATGTCTTAGTAGTCTGGATAGAAGATCAAAACAGCCACACCATTATCTTAAGCATTATCACTAATTCTCTGCAATTCTATGAATGCTGAGAGAGGTGAGGAAGCTGCAGCAGAAAAGTTGGAAGATAGCAGAAGTATGTTCATGAGACTTGAGGAATAAGCCCTCTCTATAACATAAAAGTGCATAGTAGAGCAACAAGTGATGGAGAAGCTGCAGCAAACTATCCAGAAGATCAAGCTAACATTGTTACTAATAAAGGTGACAATACTAAAAAACAGATTTTCAACATAGACGAAACAGTTTTCAATTGGAAAAGGATGCCATCCAGGACTTTCATAGCTAGAGAAAAGTCAATGCCTGGCTTCAAAAGTTCAAAGGACAGGCTGACTCTCTTGTGAGGGGCTAACACAACTGGTGACTTTCAGTTGAAGCCAATGCTCATTTACCATTCCAAAAATCCAAGGGCCCTTAAGATTATGCTAGATCTAGTCTGCCTATGCTCTATAAATCAAACAACAAAGCCTAGATGACTGCACATCTCTTTACAGCATGGTTTGATGAATATTTTAAGCCCTCTGTTGAGACCTGCTTCTCAAAAAAAGAGATGTCTTTCAAAATATAACTGCTCTTTGACAGTGTCCCTCGTCACCCAAAAGCCCTGAGGAATATGTCCAAAGAGATTGATTCTATTTTCATGGCTGCTAACACAACATCCATTCTGCAGTCCTTGGATCAAGAAGTCACTTCAACTTTCAAGTCTTGTTATTTAAATCATACATTTCATAAAGATATAGCTGCTATATGTGGTGAGTCTACTGATGGATCTGGATAAAGTAAACTGAAAACAGAAAGTCCTCACCGTTCCAGATGCCATTCTAGATGCCATTAAGAAAATTCATGATTGAGGAGAGGAGGTCAAAATATCAACATTATAAGGAGTTTGGAAGTAGTTGATTCCAACCCTTATCAATGACTGTGAGGGTCCAAGACTTCAGAAGAAGAAGTCACTGCAGGTGTGGTAGAAATAGCATGAGAACCAGAATGAGAAGTGGAGCCAGAAGGTGTGATTGAATAACTGTAATCTCAAGGTAAAACTTCAATGGATTCAGAGTTGCTTTTTATGGATGAGCAAAGATTGTGGTTTCATGAGATGCACTCTACTCTTGGTGATGATACTATGAACATTGTTGAAATGACAACAAAGGATTTAGAATATTCCATAAACTTAGTTGATAAACTAGAATCAGTGTTTGAGAAGATCGACTCAAATTTTGAAAGAAGTTCTACTGTGAGTAAAATGCTATCAAACAATATCACATGCTACAAAGAAATCATTGGCTATAAAGAAGAGCCAATCGATGCAGCAAACTTCAGTGTTGTCTTATTTTAAGAAATTGCTACAGCCACCCCAACATTCAGCAACCACCACCCTGATCAATCAGCAGGCATCCTCATTGAGGCAAGAACCTGTACCAGCAAAAAGATTATGACTCCCTGAAGGCTCAGATGATCGTTACCGCTTTGTTGTTGTTGTTGTTGTTGTTGTTTTGTTTTTTTGTTTTTTTTAGAAGTAATGTATTTTTAAATTAAGATATGTACATTTTTTAGATACAATGCTATTGCACACTTGACAGATGACAGCAGAGTGTAAACATAACATTTAATGCACTGGGGAACCAAAAATATTCGTGTGCCTCACTTTATTGTGATATTTACTTTGTTGCAGCAGTCTGAAACCAGACCCACAATATTTTGAAGGCAGTCCTGTATATTGTTTCATGTGTCTCTTTCTTCTAAAATGTATGTAGGAGAAAAATTGTATCACTTATGTTTTTGGGCCATAATATCAAAAGCCTGTGAATCTGATGCACATGATAACAACTGGTCTTAAACCTGTCTTGATTTTCTTTTGTTAATATGCCAAATTTATAGAACAATAGAGTTTCAAGAAATGTGAACAATGTAGAATAACTAATAGATCTGATGTTGAATAGCTAAAATTATCAGTGCCCTTTATATCAGTTTAGAAATGAATTTGCAAATCATTACCAACAAATTGTAGCGTAAAGTTCTTTTTTCTTCTTGACTTTGAAATTGTATTTCAAAATCAGCAATTTAGACCACATTATTTACTTACTGGCTTATAAAAGTTAAAGGCATTTTCATTTTTAGATGTTAAGGGTTTTATTAAATGACAAGTAAATCAATCCCGTAAGTTTCATGTGGTATAATAGCTTGGAAAGGCTCATCTTAATCTTTTTTTCAACAAAGGGAGATAATTTATTTAAAAATAACACAGTATTAGTAGATTAATATTATACCATTTCAAGGAAGTCACCAAATGTGGTAGGCTTAAGAGGTTTTTTTTGTTTTTTTTGTTTTTTTTGTGTTTTTTTTTGAGATTACAATACTCTTTCGTATTTTATTTATTTTATATTTATTTATTTATTTTCATTTTACTTTAAGTTCTGGGATACATGTGCAGAACATGCAGGTTTGTTACATAGGTATACATGTATCATGGTGGTTTGCTTACTCATCAACCCAACATCCAGGTTTTAAGCCCCCAGTGCATTAGGTATTTGTCTTAATCCTCTCCCTCCCCTTGTCCCCAACCCCTCAACAGGCCCTGGTGTGTGATGTTCCCCTCCCTATGTCCATGTGTTCTCACTGTTCAACTCCTACTTATGAGTGAGAACATGCAGTGTTAGGCTTAAGAGTTTTTTTAACTCCCCAAAATATCAACAAATTGAAATGTTACTACAAATAAATAGAGAAATAAATTTCACAGACTGTCTTATTGTTTTTTAAGTTTGAATAGCTAATAGTGATTTCTTAAACAGCTATCTTTTTTTTAGTTTTAAAGTTAGCCAAATGATCGGTGATTTTTATAATACAGATAAACACTGCTTAGAAAAGGAACATGTGTTCTAGCAATTTCCACACATTTCTGATTCTAATTACTTGTTTCTTTTTGTTTTATGTGTATATTTTTTAAGTTTTGTGAGTATATAGCAGGTGTATATATTTATTTGGTACATGAGATGTTTTGATACAGGCATGCAATGTGTAGTGAGCACATCATGGACAATGGGGTATTCAACCCCTCAACCATTTATTCTTTATGTTCCAAACAATACAATTATACTCTTTTAGTTATTTTAAAATGTACAATTAAATCATTATTGACTATAGTCTCCCCATTGTACTGTCAAATACTAGTCCTTACTCATTCATTCTAACTACTTTTTTGTACCCATTAACTATCCCCACCCCACTTCCACCTCCCCACCACCCTTCCCATCCTCTGGTAACCATCCTTCTACTCTCTATGTCCATGAGTTCAATTGTTTTCCATTTTTAATCCCACAAATAAGTGAGAACATGCAGCGTTTGTCTTTCTGTGTCTAATTTATTTCACTTAACATAATGACCTCCATTTCCAACAATATTGTTGCAGATGACAGAATCTCGTTCTTTTTGTGACTGAATAGTACTCCATTGTGCATAGGTACCACATTTTATTTGTCCGTTCATCTACTGATGGACACTTAGGTTGCTTCTAAATTTTGGCTATTGTGAATAATGCTGCAATAAACTTGGGAGTGCAGATAGCTCTTCAATATACTGATTTATTTTCTTTTGTGTATATATCCACCAATGGGATTGCTATATTATATGGTAGCTCTATTTTTAGTTTTTTGAGAAACCTCCAAACTGTTCTCCATAGTGGTTGTACTAATTTACATTTCCACCAACAGTATACAAGGGTTCCTTTCTCTTCACAACCTTGTCAGCATTGGTTATTGCCTGTCTTTTGGATATAAGCCATTTTAACGAGGGTGAGATAATATGTCATTGTAATTTTGATTTTCATTTCTCTGGTTATCAATAATTCAATGATGTTGAGCACCTTTTCATATGCTTGTTTGCCATTTGTATGTATTCTTGATCTGTCCCGAGTCTCTAATTACTTGTTTCTTGTACCACTGTTTCCCTTTATTGTAGTCAGCGATTTGGTCAATCAACACTTTTTACTTATGAGTATCTGTTAACTATATTTCTAGGAATGGACCAAGAATTGAGAAATGTATCCCAACCAGAAAGAACAAGACATATGGAGGTGCAGGATTACTAAAAGCTTTGCTCCTATAGCCTTAGTTTTTTTCTGCAAGTTCGCTGCTTCCCAGTTGTCCTTGTGATAAAATTCAAAACCTCAAACTGATTTTTATTTTTTTTTATTTTTTTGTTTTCATCACAAGCAGTTTATCTCTTTATTCCCATTTAATCTCTTAGCCTCAAGGTGAAAAATTGTAACCCATAGACAGAGGTAATCTTGTCTTGATACAAGAAAACATTTCAAAGTTGAAATAGTTAAAAGTATGCTCCTATGAGCTACGGCTCATTTTACTTCCATTTCTTAATTTATAATCTTTGTGTATTTCCTGGAAATAAGCCTCCTGAAGGGAATATAAAACACAGATAGAAAAATGATGTCAACCAACTGAGCCCTCCACTGCAGTCACACATGAAGTCGCAGATGAGCAGACTACGGCACAGGAGAAAACAATTTTAATTTAATTACTAGGATAAAAGTTACTTTCCTTCATGTTTCTCCCTCTGCTTTTGGGTTTCTTTTTTTTTTTTTTTAAATCACAAAAAACTTTTAGAAATTACAGAAAGCAGAGAAAATATGTACAAGAAGGAATAAAGATCATCGTAATTTTATCTCCCAAAGATGACTAGCAATATTTTAGTTTAATTCAAGATTTTTTTAAAAGGATTTTGGTTGTCAATTGGGATCATACTGTCTAAGAATGTTTACATTGCTTTCTGTACAAACATAATATATATAAAAGTTTCTTATGAGCATAAATCAGCATACATGTAATACATGATCATAGAAGAAATTCAAACTGATTTTTAAAAAGCCAACTGTATACTGCTTCCACTATGTCTACCTAAGGTTATTTGCCATTATTTGTAAAGAATTCTAGACTCTAGCCAACCCATTTGAGGCTTTAGTTTACATCCATGCCTTTGCTCATGTCTGTAATGTTCTTCTCATTCTCTAGCCAAATCTTCCAAAGTTCAGCTGTAGTGTCGTACTTCATATGAAGTCTTTGCTGAGAATTCACTGATTTGTTTCAATAGTTGTTGTCATTATTATTATTATTTTTTTGATACTGTTGCTGGATACTTTCTCAGATCCAATCTCTAACGTGTTGTTCTACCCTAGGAGGCTGACAAATATGGCAGCAGCATTGGGCTTGCTTCTCTGTTGGCTTGGTCCTTCTGTTGGGAGGCATCAGCAGATCAATGGATGAGGGGAGAGTGAGTCGAGGGATGGCTAGGTTCCTTTACTCACAGCCCCAGCTCTTGTCAAGAGGTCCTCTCCCTGCAGCTACTTCTCAGATTCTACTATCTAGACCCTCCCCTTAGCCTTTCAGGCCTTGAGGAGGAAAGCCTCCTCATCCCAGTTTGAATGAACTATTTATTGCAAGAACCATGACTGATTCAGAATATAATCTGTCCTTGAATAAAATAATTTCCCCTTTTGTATTCTCATTTCATATGCCTGTCCTTTTATTCATTCCTATATTGTATCATACTATCATATAGCTACTTTGTATTATACTATGACATAAGTACCTTGTAAGTATAACATGCTATATTATAGTTCTTAAGTGTGTGGGCTTTGGGGCCAATTTACCTATGTTAGAAGTTCTGCCACATATTAACATATGATCCTAGACAAATTGTTTAACTTCTTTTCCATTCATTTTCTTTACTGGTAAAATAGGGACAATATTAGTACCCACCTCACAGAGTATTATGATAATTACATTGACTAATAGTTTTTATTTAAAACTTTTTTGTTCTTACTGTGAAATGGGAAATGTTCTAAACACCTTACAAATATTAACTCTATTAATTCTCATAATGAATCTGAGAGGTAGAGACTCAGTATCTCCATTTCACAGTGCTGGAAATGATACAGACAGCATTTAAGTAACATAGTGAAAATAGTAAACCTAATAGGTGGCAGCCAGTATGCAAATTCAGAAAGCCTGACTCCAGAGTTCATTCTTTTAACCAGTATGCAGTGATAGACTCTTTTGGCATATGGTATGCACTCAATAAACAACTATTGTTGTTGTTATTGGTATTACTTCCCATTGTATTATTACACAAAAAATAATTGTTTATCAGTATTTTTTTACTAGATTATAAGTTCCTTGAAAAAAGAAGACAAGTTTTACTTGTCTGTGTGTACTAGCTGAGTGCTTGGCAAATAGTTGCAGTTGAGTAAATGTTTCTAAAACAAATTATCAGTTGTTTCTTGCTTATTTCCCAAGTCCATCCTAGCCTTGGAAACAACTAATACTTAGCTAAACCTAGAGATGTCATTTGAGATTTCAGCAGCCATCATTGTTGCTGAAGCCACAGGATCTCCTTTTTATCTCCAATTTCTTCCTCAGATGATTCACCACTTACACTTTGTAGTTTCCCTACTTCATTTTTCCTATAGTGACTTTTGTTCTCCAATAACCATTGATAGTGATGAGAGTCCTACCTTGGAACCACTTCTAACTGTCCTGTTCTGCTTTCCCCGAGGCCAGATTTCCCCCTAAATACATTTTTTAGCTTCATAACTACTCCTTCCAGAAATTTGAAATGCATTTTCAGGAATTAAGCAAGATGAATTTGATTGACATCATTTAATTTGTGTTTAAATGTGTTCTTTCCATCAACAATTAACCAGTGTTTCAGCCAAGATACATAACTTTTATTCTCCACTAACCTTAGGGTTGAGGTCACAATCAGGTATGTAATTTGTGGAGCCCAGTGAAAAATGAAAACACAGGACCCTTGGTTGAAAAAATTATTAAGAATTTCAAGATGGCAACAGTAGAGCATGAAACCAAGTATGAATCCCTTCTAATGTAGATCCTTGTGTAACTAACTGCACAAATTATACGTTCAAGAATCTGGTCCTGGTTGAGGTCTCTGTCTACCCAGGGCACTTCTCACTCAGAGAGGTGGAATAATCTTAACTTTCTGTCTTCCATCGTCTGGAAATTTGCCCCAAAGTTCGTTTTGCTATGTCTTTCAGCAAACCTAGTTGTTGTTACCTGTAAAGGATTCCTGGTGGCTTGCTTTAGTTTCCTACAGTTCTTGAGCTACATGTGTTGAATGGAACTCCACCATTACCATGTAACATGTCTGAATACTCTTATTTTCCTCCAGTTAAATTCTGCGGTCCTCGGAAATAATGGTCATGCACCTGCCTTAGTGATTTCTAAATAGAGGTAGTATGTAAAAATACATATTTACTTGAATTGCATCTTAAGAGGCCAGTCCGTGGGAGGCATGAAGAAACCTATGTTACTAACTAATATTCAATAATTGACAGTTACACATTCAGATAGTAGTGTCATGGAACCATCATGTTACATGGACCTGAAGAGTTGATGAGAGGTTTAGGGTCTAGGAGGACAAAAGTGAGTGTATTAGTCAAGACCTGAGGTTATATGTACCCAGACAGGATAAAATGGGACAATATTTTATTAGTGGAAATATCTGTGTGAAAGAAAACAAGGAGGAAGCCAGGGAAGGTGCAAGAGACGTTAGATGAAGACACAATTCTGACCCTGCAAGGAAAAGAGAGGGAGAGAAGGCTAGGTGGAAGCATCCCAGTGTGCGGTCTAGTGGAAGGAAATTTTGGCGAAGCTGTTGGGAAGTCATTGAGGCAGAGCCAGGCAAAAGAGTCCCATGTCTCTCAAGGAAGGCTCCCTGCCTTAGTATTCCCACCACACCCAATCATTGGTGAGGAGCAGTCTGTGAGAAGCTTGGCTTTGGAGCAATGCAATCATGGATTTCAAAATGCAGTAACAGAAGTCCTCAGTCAGTTAAGACCCAATAATAGAAGGCCTGCATATTCTCATGGTGGCCACTTGGGTATGAGGAGCAGTGGTGTTTAAAACTATTTTGTATAATTTAAATAAAGAAAAGCTGAGGACTACTTAAGCTTGATTCCTTCAGAAGACTGTCTTTGGCCTTTATATTTCATGTGATATCTCTGCCATGTGCTCTGATAACTCTCCGTGTTTCCCCTACCATAATACCTCAGATTATTGCAACTGCTTTTTCGTTGCCTGTCATCACTCCTAGTTTGTTTTCTCTTTGAGAACAGGAATTATTTTCTCCTTCACTGCTACAGCCCCTGCACCTAGCTCAATGAGTGACACAACTGAAGCACTTAAAAAATTGCTGTAACTCAAACTTGGGGGATATTCTACAAAATACCTGGCCTCTATTGGTCAAAACTATCACTGTTACAAAGTTCAAAGAAAGGCAAATAACTATTTCAACTTAAAAGAGACTAAGGAGATACGACAACTAAAAGCATGAGCCTGGACCAGACAAGGAAATAAAAATATAACTATACAGCTCATTAATGGGTTAATTGTCATACTCTGAATATAGAATATAGATAAGATTATGGTACTAAAGCCATGCTAAATTTCCTGACTTTGAAACTGAGCTGAGGTTATTTAAGAGAATGTCTTTGCTATTAAGAAATAAAACCTAAATATTTAAGGGTAAAGGGGTATGATATCTCCAAATTATTCTCAAATGATTCAGAAAAATATATATATAAAAAATATTACATAATACAGTTATATATCTGAGAGAATGATAAAATGATAAATGATTTAAAATAATGTGGCAAAATGTTAACAAATGGTGAATCTGAGTAAGGGGTACATGGGAGTTCTTTATCTTGCAAATATTCTGCAGGCTTGAAATTATGTAAAACTAAAATGTATCTTATAAAGTATTTATGCAGTGAATAAAGAACAAAAAAAGGATAACTGCAGTTAGAAGATGTTTATGAAGTTGGTTATGAAGATTCTTAAGAAGTTACCAATGGAGGTGCTGGTAGAACATTCAAAAAAGAAGTAAGGAAGGTTGGCCAAGTAGGAAAATATCAATATCCAAGCCAGTATAAAATGGAAATGAGAAGTGAGGAAGTAAGTGGAAGACAATAAGGATGGTTTTCGATTTGGCCACTCTATTTGGAGAGACATCCAAATGCAAGAATAGAAGCCAGAAGAAGATGCTCAGTGAGATGGTTGAAAGCTAGACAGATTACTAGCATCCCCACCAGTAAAACCCTTTCAGTAACTAGAAAGGCTGCAATTTAGTACCTCCCTGACTTCTATGCTTATATTTTCCTCAATACATAAAATGGTTCCATAAACTCTTTTACATTCTGAATTCTTAATATTAATTTTTTGAAGTTGTAAATAAAGTAGCATCAGTTCTGCATTGTTACATTTCAGCTTAATTCATATTTACTGAAAATGGGAACATTTGAAAAATCATGGGCATTTATGCTATGTAGATTGATTTTTATAGAAAAATATAAAAATACGACAAGTTTGATTTTTAAAGTCTTTTCTTAGACATATAAGTACTAAATATTCAACTCAACATAGAATTTTTTTTGTTTTGTTTTGTTTTTTGAGATGGAGTCTCGCTCTGTAGCCTAGGCTGGAGTGCAGTGACACGATCTCGGCTCACTGCGAGCTCCGCCTCCCGGGTTCACGCCATTCTCCTGCCTCAGCCTCCCAAGCAGCTGGGACCACAGGTGCCCGCCACCACGCCTGGCTAATTTTTTGTATTTTTAGTAGAGATGGGGTTTCACCATGTTGCCCAGGATGGTCTCGATCTCCTGACCTCGTGATCTGCCCGACTCAGCCTCCCAAAGTGCTGGGATTACAGGCATGAGCCACCACGCCCGGTAACATATAGAGTTTTTATTTGAGTATTATTTAGGTGGAATTCCATTTTAATAAATACAATAACAAATTGTAATTTTGTCTAAAAGCCTAAAATGCCCTAGTTATAATATGTATGGTTTCACTGTTTAACTTCCTATTTCATAGGGTTGCTATATATAACCACTTCACTCAACTCTGGGGGGATTAAAGATTAAAGACTTCTGATTCACTTTGTATTTGAAGAATTTTTTTTTCCTCCATCTTTGCTCAGCTAGTGGAATCCATGATGAATTCTCATCTCCAAGGGGCAAGCTGTTTTTAGTAAAGCCCAGTAGCTGACTTATGACTCCTTAGAAATAGCATTGATTCCTTCCTTCTCCTGTGTTTTGTCTCTTCTAGAATGATAGAATCCATGTAGACACAATCAATTATCATGCTTAGGTACTGGTAAGCATGTAATGATTTTAGTTTTGTTCACTTAAGTTATTTGTGTAACAACTATCTGGGATCATATCAGAGAAATAAATAAGCACAATTAGCATTCTACTTGTGTGTTATGACTAAAGCTAGGTTGAGAAAACAGAAAAGAACCAGAGGTCACATGAGGATGAAGATAATACTAGGAACAGCATGTTTGGGAGAGTAACATCTGATAGGGGTAGCAGATTGTGGGTAGAGAATAGAATTTGGTAGATGGGTATTTTGGAGGCAAGTAGTTTGAGTAATGATTAGATCTAAGGTGTTTTCTCATCTGTGCGTGGCTGGAAGGAATGGAGATGAAGGTGAGTTTGAGAAGTTCTGGAATTATAAAACTAAGTTGTGAAGTCAAAGAAATTATAGTAGCAAGTAAATAGAATACACTAAAAAGGAAACCAAATGAAAAATAATCATTACTCTCACTGTATGTTTGTGTTCTTATTAGCAAGAAATTATTTTAACCACTGTTTTTATAGTGTCTTAATGAAAAAATACTGAAGTGAAGTGTAGCCATATTAAATCCCTCTCTTTATTTCTAGAAAGGGAATCAAAGGAGAAAATTCCCATTCTGCTATACTAAAAGACCACTAAGTAAAGAGCCTATTAGTGTATGATAAATCCCATAGCAATGTACATTATTATTTTACAGCTTCTTTGTTGAAATGAATGTTTGTATGTGTTGACCAAAGAGTGGGATAAAAAGTTGAAATTTTGTTTTGAAATATTTTAGAAATGCATAGTTGTATTGCAGTTGTGAATCTCCTTAGATTTTTAAGGAGGCTGCTTCAAAGGATGTCATTAATAATCTTCTCAGGTGCTTACAAAGCATGTGTCTGTCAGCAGAATTAGAGAATCACCCAACTAGAGAACAGGTTTCACAATACCCTGAGACCTATTTCGTTCATTAGAGAGGAAAATGGCTTGTTTTGAGTCTAAGTTGACATGCTTGCTAATTTCAGCAGTAAAAGTTGTTCATTATGGTTAGGTTTAATTTAGAAACTGGTAAGGTTCAGATTAAAGTTGATCAAGTTACTTTTACAACACATTTCTTAAATGAACTTTGAAATCTTAAAAGAAGGAAAAAAAGTATAGCAAACATTGAGTAATGTATCTAAAACTGAGAAGCAAAAAAATCTGGTTATTTGAGGGTGAATTAATATCAAATCAAAGAACAACAACCCAATAAAGATCATCTTTGTTATATAAAAATTTCCAAGTATCAAAAAACACAATTTTTCATTTAAGATATACACTATACTGAATATATTTGTCCACTGCCACATGCATAGTGCCTAGAATAGTACCTAGTGCTTAAAAATATTTATTAAAATCAATGGATGAGTAAATGAATTAATGTATTTTGCCAGCTCTGTGTATTTAATGTTCTTTGTTAACTTTGAGGTGAAAATTTGACTTCATCTGAGGTTTCTGGGTAAGTCCGTTTTAAAAATTCTATTGAACATATTCAAACATTTTAGGGTAGGCAATTCCAAAGCAACCTTTCAGCTTCCCATGTCACAGATGACCAGAGTTTCACATTGTAACACTGGAAAACATCTTATTTCATAAAATCTGTCTGCTACTATATGGTTCCCACTTTAAAATTTGTTCAGTACTCTCCAACTGACTTATGCCACTTACTTCAATAGCTGTCTTTGGCAGTTTGTTCCATATTTCAAACACTCTTTTGTATAAAGAAACCATAAAAGTTAGAAACCTGAAAATTGGATTTTTCTTCTGAGCAATCACAGCCTACAAATGTGGAAAATTTGTTAAAAGTTAGCCCCTCCAATTTTTCAATACAGAGAGGAGAAAGTGCCTGGAGTAGATGTACAATGTTTGGATACGTTTGTTGCATTATTTTACTATTACTGAAAGCAATTGAGTTTAAATCACAAAGCCTGTCTCCCTACCTCTTCACAAAAGAAACACTACGTAATGATCAAAATTTGGCCTTTCCAAAACCAAAAATGATTAGAAAATCAGCAGGAGTCAAAGAACAGAGTAAATAACTAAGTTTCATATAAGTTTCAGATGCATTGCTATCTACCACTTTCATCTCTTCATCTTCATTGGCTTCATGTGGTAGAACATCATATTTAAAATTATACAAACTTGCTGGCTTGTTTACTAGTGTGGTTGTTATAAGAAAAAAACGAGAAAATGTAGATAAAACATCTGTCACATATTGCTTACAAACTAACAGTAAATATTACTTTTATTTTCCCCAATTAAAATAAAATTTATTGAGTTTTAGAACCAGAGTTAGTCAGATGCCTTTTTTTCATCAATTTCCTCATAAATATCTCTGCGATTTTGGTCCTTAAATCCAGAGAGACTAAGATAACAGAGACAATAGACACTGAAGAAAGGGAAGAATATCTTAATGATTTACATTACTACCTATAAATTAAAAATTGTTGACTTTGTTATATTTGTATTTTTATTTAAAATAGTGCTATATTAGAGTCATTTATAATACAGGGAAATAGGAATACTAACCTCTAATCTGATGCTCTCCAAACCTGCCTAAATCATAAAAGTTAATTAGATAATTTATTTAAAATGCAAGATTTGCAGCCCTTTCCACTACATATTCGTTAGTTCTGGGGTGAGGCAAAAAGGTTTGGTGATTCTTATGGACAGGCAGCTTAGGAGAAAAGCTGATTTAGCTCATCTACTTCGCCTTTTCGTTTGACAGGTGAGGAATCTCAGGGTACAGTGAAGTTAAATAAGTAATATCTCTTAAATCGGTTGTGTGCTTTTTCTGTTTTTAAAATAAATATACCTTAATTTTGACATCACGCAGAATGATATTATAAGTATAAACAGCTATCTATCTTTTAAATACATTGTCGTAATTCAGAATAACATTTCTTACTCAAGGCACTCTTACAGTGGTTTAAGTAATCCGAGGTACTCCGGAATGACTCCATTTGAGCCTTTAAATAAAGAAGAAAATCTATAATCAAGATTTTCTTTGAAATTTTTTTGATATCTAAGAATGGAACATATTTCCTGTTAAATTGTTTTCTATAAACCCTTACACGGTAACATCTTTTTTATTTCTAAAAGTGTTTTGGCTGGTCTTACAACTGTACTTTACTTTGTATTATGTAAAAGGAATACACAACACTGGAGAACCCCGATACTAAGCGGTATTTGTTCTTACAGGCAACAGTGCAGGATTTGGAACAGAGGCGCCCCCAGTTGGAAGAACTCATTACTGCTGCCCAAAATTTGAAAAACAAGACCAGCAATCAAGAGGCTAGAACAATCATTACGGATCGAAGTAAGTTTTCTAACAAGCATGGGACACTCAAAGCAAGATGCATGCCAAGTTTCAATAACAACTTAAGTTCATATACTCCCCTCACATTTATAAACATAATGTGAAATAATTGTAAATGATAACAATTGTGCTGAGATTTTCAGTCCATAATGTTACCTTTTAATAACTGAATGTAATTCCATTGAATAGAAGAAATACATTTTTAAATCAATTCAGGGCTTATATAGTTGCAAAGCATGCAGTGATGGGTGTGATGACCACAGTGTGACAGAACATTTGTTCTTTAGTTGTCATCTGGGCTGGCATCCATGGAGATGCCAGTCTCTCCCTCATATCCTTGGTTGTTGGTCTAAGCAGGCAGTGACTTCTTCCTGGGCCACCTTTCATTCCCGTCTGCAGTGACTTTCAGATCTGGATATGTCTCTGCTACTTTGATGCCCCCATTTTGTAATATCAAAAATCATCGTACTGTACCTACCTTATGCCATACTAGGGTGGGCAAGAACTTTGGTAAGACCCATCTGACTAGACGCTGTGCATATTCTTTTCTTCCGACATACACTCCTATGTGTTTAATGGGGAGAGTGATTCACAGTGATTGTGTGTTGTGTCAGTGGGTTTCCATGGGGTCAGGAAGAGTGATAGAAGATGGAGTTGGGGAAACTCACCACCCAGTTTCCCTCAGAGATTCTCCTCAGAAATGAGGTCCAGGTCAGCTCTGCTTTCAGGTTCTCTCAGATCTCTCTGGGTTTCCTCACTTCTCTCTACCTTCCTTCCCTCCAGGGACACACACTGGTATTGAATTTTCTTGCTTCCTCCGCAATATCCCCTCATTTTCCTTCCTACAACCTGAGGAATCCTTTGTAGTGCAGGAAGGAGGAAAACCTTTCAGCCATCTTTTTTTTCTGTCTTTGAAATCTTTTGTCTTTTACCAGGCCTAGATTTTTGAAACTCAGAAACCATGAGAATCTATGTCTTCATAATTTATATTCTGCTATGTTAACCCTTCCCCAAGGAAATGACTAGTTGTCAATATGTTGGGGAAAGTGAAAGAGTAACCAGAGTAAAAGGTTAATATTTTAAAATATTATTAGTCATACTTCCACATATTGGGTAAATACTTATTGATAATAGCTAGTATTTATTCAGTACCTCATAAGCAGTGTGTGCACGTGTGTGTGTTTCTGTGTGTTTGTGTGTACAAAATCTTTACAGAATCTTGTGAGCTATATTTTATAATCCCCATTTTACAGATGAGAAAACAGGTTCCAAGATCAGTTATTCAAATTGCTGAAGTTTACAAAACAAGCAAAGAACAGAGCTTGGAATTTGTAAATGTCTCTTTCAGGCTTGAAAATCTGCGCTCTTTCTAGTATGTTTACCATTTCCCATCTTGTTTTGTTGCTTTTGTTAATGACCTTAATCATTGGACTAAGACTAAATATTTCTTTTGTCTGCAATTATGTATGTTTTGATTCACTTCCTAAAGACATGTCTTCTTTCAGTTGTAGGGATTGCTAATTAACATAGTCTGCTCTTGGTTTTGAAAGTTTAACTCTTCATTGTTCCTTAAACAATGACTGTGGATGTATACTAATGTATTATTTTACTAACACTAGCCACTATAACAGGTAATCTCCCAAATCTTGGAGGCTTACTGCAGTAGAAATTTACTTCTTATTTTAGTGCAGTCCAAAATAAGCAGCCCTCTTTGAAGTCATTCAGGATCCCAAACTCTTTCTATCTTTTGTGTTCAGAGCATAAGACTCATACGCATTTAATGGGCAGATGAAGAAAGTATTACTCATGAAAATTTGTCATGAGCCAGGCCTGGAAATGGTGTGTGTTAATTTTGTTCATAGTCTGTTGGATGGACCTTGTCACATGGTCACACCTGACTGCGAGGGAAGTATGGAAATAGTGTACACTGTTGAGCCTAGGAAGAGGAACAGATTTGGTAAGAAATTAGTCAACCTCTGCATAGCTAATTTGAACAAGGAAGAATGCACTTATATTCTATAAGTTTGTGTAAATTATAGGATGTCATATGTATAACTTGCAAGGCAAGAGCAAAATTGCCTTGTAATGACCAACACAGATAGCTGTACAATTGATTTAGCAGAGCATTCCTCCACCATACTGGAGCCTTGAGGGTTCTCCAACAGGTTGCAACACACTGACCCAAAAGAGTGAATCTTAGGAGTGATTTACTCAATATGAGACTGAATTCCCATTACACAGATAAGTGATCAGTTTCTTGCCTGAGAAATATGGAAATTTGGCAATGATGTTTATGCAAATCTGAACGTACTATACAGAGAGTCATTTATTGTTTTACTAATGAAAAATAACTTCAATTTTTTCCCTAAGAGGAAAATAACATGAATGTATTATACAGTATTTGTTCAACATTGTCTGAACATTTTCCATTATCCCCTGCATTTTTTTGATATTGCATTGACTTTTTCATGATAGAGATTAAAATTGAATGACCAGAGGGCAAGTTTGTATCTCTCTGCCAATATTCAGTGATTTGAATAGTTCTTCTTTTCTAAGCTTTTGTATTTTAGGAATGAATACCTTTATGAATATTGGCAGCATAGTGGAAAGACTCTAATCCAAATGGTCCAAGCAAGCATTTTCTTAAAAGCATGTGTCTGAGACATGTCATATTGCTTATTAAGAGCCTAAACTGGAATCTTAGTTCCAAATATGCCTGGAGCCTCTAAATGATACCAGGATATTCTGACAAGATATGTTTATCTAAACAATGTCATTTGCAGCCCTGCTACACTTTGGTTTCTCTCTCCATTTGAAATCTATAAAATGGGATGGAAATTCAATACTCATAAACTTTCAATCGTGTTCAAAATAGAATTTTTCTTAGTAAAGATTTGGTTTTCAGGGAAAGGACAGAAATAAAATACTTGCTCATAAAATTGTGTTTTCTCATTTGATGATTTTGGTCTTCCTTTTTATTGCCATGAAACTTCTAGAAATACTCAAAAAGAAATCAGCTAAATAAAGAAGAAATAGTTAATATATGTATGTAATACTATATTGAAACATTTTTCTTTCTTTGGTAAATCCCATTTCATAACTCTGAACAGTTGGGAAAATCTATACATAGTTATTGCAGTCTATCAAGAGAAAAGTTCGGTACAAAGCTATTTCTGTCTACTAGAAATATTCACGTTAAAATTCAAGTAATTGGGTGTGCAAGCCACCACCATGTTTTACTATATGAAACTATTACCATGGTATCTGTTGTATTCAGGTAATTATATTGATGCAAATCATGAGGTAATAATCTAGGTAAGAGAATACATTTTATTTAAATGCAATCAAATGAAAAATTCTCCCTCTTTCTAATGTTCAAATTGCTCATTTTTCTTTAACTCTTTGGTTTCTGAATTTGTCAATCATTGCTGGTCATTTTCTTCTGCAAAAGGGCTGGATCAGGGAACCAAAAGCAGGTAAGATTAGAAGAATTTAAATTTTCTTCCTTGGAGGCATCTGAATTATATGAAACTCTTGTTCATGTCTGTTAATACTGCAAAGCATAATACCATAATACCTTGCATAGCACTGAAGAGGATTTGGAAAGAAAGAACGGCTTCCTTTTATCATTCTGTTTATTTCACAAATAATATTGGTGAATGCCATTCCTGTAACATTTGGATTTAAGAGCCTTGTTTCTGTAGCTTCTCCCTCTGTAACCCCCACCACTACCATTTCAGGGTTACACAACAATAGCATGCATTACTTTAAAAGGCAGCCTGCCTAAACTGGCCACTTGTTAGTTTTGTAACCTTGAACAAATGGCTAATCTCAGTAAACTATATGCTCTTAGTTTCCTTCTCTGTAAAATAGGCTCACTTATAGCTATCTCATGGGTCGGGAGGATTAGATGAAATAATTAATGTAGAACACTGAGATCAGAGTCGTAGTAAAAGCTCAGTGAATGTTGGCATTTGTTATTTTAACTGTAATCTATTGGGGTGCTTTGAATGTTTAGTGCAAAATATTTAATGAGCTTTTTGGTAGCTGTTTAGTTATTTCACCCCACCCCCCACCACCCCAAAAAGAGAGATTTAAAAGGCAGACAGGAGAAGGTTGCTTTGGAAAAGATGGAATAAGATATATAAGTAGAATTAAACAAATATTCGGGAAAGCCTTTTGTGGGAAATACTACAAAATGTTTATGATTCTCTATAAATTTAGTAGGTAGATATTACTATTCTCATTTTAGAGACAGAAAACTGAGACTCAGAGAGCTTACGTAACTTGTCTAGGGTCTTAGGAAGATGACAAGTGAGGAAGTAGAATTCAAGGCCATGTCTATATGATTTTAAAGCCTGACACATCAAATGGAAAAGGCTGATTAGTCAAAAAAATGGGAAGATATATTTATCTGACAACTTAAAATATTAGGACTAACCTCAGGTTATTATAGTCTTGATATACATTTTTTGCTGTTCCTATTTATACTTTTGACTTCTACATATTTGAGTGTCTAACCAAAGGATTGTCTTTTGCACGTGTTGGAGATGTACAGACTAGTGGACCCCAGTGATCTATTAGCTGTGTAACCTTAGCCAAGTTAATTCTCTTTCCTAAACTGTGGTTCTCTCATCTGTCATGTGGAGCTAATAATAGTACTTATGCTGGTAGGGTGATTAAGAAAGTAAAATTACTGGTGTTTCTAAAGTAAATATGTGGCACATATTAGATGCTCATTAAATGGTACATATTGTTATGATGAGATGGATTTGGTACAGAGAGAACCGGGGATGGGAGAATATGAACGGTGTATAATGTGGCCTTTTAAACCAAGGGAAGGACTTCTGAAACAGAATTCCAAGTTTTAAGAGGGAGTTGTTTATTTTGGAATTATTTTTTCAGCTAAGAATTTTTCAACCCAGTCCAGAATTCTTAGAGAAATTTAGTGATAGCTTATAAATTTTAAGAAAAGGAGTTCACATTATATTGCATAAAGAATGGGTATATAGGGCCATAGAAGGGGAGAATGTTCTTCTGTATGAGAATAAAAAAAAAACTCTCACATGATTTTTGAATTAACTGACAGTTTTATAGCAGCTTTGTCAGCCCATCATTCATTGCTGCAACCAAATGTATGAAATCCTTCATGGCGAAATAAAAAGGCTCTGTTCTCCACATTTTTATGAAATCTCTGTTGCTAATGAAATGCCAGCCAATATCTTCCTCTCAGGTATTGTCTATTAGAGAGTTGCTTATTTTAGAAGAAGTGGAGTCAACCATATAAATTTCCTTCTTTTGACATCTAGCACCAGCTGTCAACCTGTTATAGCTACAAGCAGCTCTCAAAATTTACATCCACTAGGATGCCGCTGGCAACCAAAGAGTTCAGTTCAGTTCAGCAAACATTTGAATGCTTACTCTGTGCTATCTAACATCATAGATGGTAGAGGGGATACAAGAAAAAAGTTAGATTCAGCCTTTGTCTTTAAAGAGCTCACAATCAAATGTGGGTACTTGGACAAGTATATTTAGGCAAGGCAGTTTAGGATAGGTCCTTCAGTAGAGCAGTATTACAAAATGTTGAGAGAAAACTAGAGGAGGAGTTTTAAATGAGAACTTAGTGGAATGCTTCCAGGAGGAGGCTGAATTTGACCTGCTCATGAATAAGACTTTGAAAAGCAGAAGGAAGCTGGAGAGGGAAGGGTATTTCAGGAATTGATGACGAGAGAGTACGTAATTAAAACTGTTAACAGTGGGGTGGAAGAGGAATATCAGCATGGGAGTGTGTGTGTGTGTGTGTGTGTGTGTGTGTGTGTGTGTAGGTGGGTGTGTTGTGGAGGATAAGGGAGTAAATGAAGTCAGTGAGACCAGTTAGGCAAGAGAGCCCAAGCTGGAGCAGTGACCATGGAGTAAAAAGAAAAGTGAAATTGAGACATAAGGTGGAGCTAGAATTAACAGGATTTTGACATTGATTGCATGTATGAAAGTGTCAATCTAAGAGAAGGCCTGCCTCTAAGAGTTGGAGATTGAGTTCTTTAGAAGATTAATGTCATAACCAGAGACAAACTCAGGACAAGGAATTGATTATGGGAGACAAAGTTAATGTGCTTAACATGAAGCTAGATGACCGTACTGAGATTTTAAAGAAATGGTTGAAAACATAGAGATTGCAGGAGTGATGTTACTTTTGGACATGAATTTGAAAGTTACCTGGAGTGGCCGAGCTTGCACAGAGAAAGGGTACCTGGTGCAAAGAAAAGTGAACCTAGGAAAAAGCCTAGAGGTTGGTTTACATTTAACGAATTTGAGAAGAGGTAGCACCACCCACCCCCACACAGCCCCCAACCCTGCCAACTTACATTATAGGTGCATTTAGACACACACTGAATAATACTTTTTTTTTTTTTTTTTTTTTTTGAGACAGAGTCCCGCTCCATTGCCCAGGCTGGAGTGCAGTGGTGCCATCTTCGCTCACTGCAACTCCACCTCCCAGATTCAAGTGATTATCTTGCCTCATCCTCCCGAGTAGCTGGGATTACAGGCTCCCACCACCATGCCCAGCTAATTTTTTTGTATTTTTAGTAGAGATGTGGTTTCATCATATTGACCAGACTGGTCTCAAACTCTTGACTTCAGGTGATCCACCTGCCTCCCAGAATGCTGGGATTACAGACCTGAGTCACCATGCCCGGCCTGAATAATGAATTTATAGGTGCCACGCTGTATGGTTTCCTTTTTCTGCTGCTGTACAACCATTCAAGTAACATAAGTTTCATCCTGGTTCTTAATGATACTATAAATAAAGTACAGAAACTCTTTAGCTGAAGGTTAAAGATTGTTGTGTTTAGGCAGATCAGGTTTCTGAGGCAGCCATCAGTATACCAGGGAAAGTAGCCATTACTATTTGCCTTGTAAGTCTAATGAATGCTTTAGCTTTTTATTTTTTATATGTCTAAGTTACTCTAAAAATTCTTATGGAAGAATAAAGAGATAGTGAAAGACAATCTTATGAGAAATTTTAACAAGAATTGAAATACAGGCCGGGCACGGTGGCTCACTCCTGTAATCCCAGCACTTTGGGAGGCTGAAACGATGGATCACCTGAGGTCAGGAGTTTGAAACTAGCCTGACTGACATGGTGAAACCCCACCTCTACTAAAAATATAAAAAAATTAGCCAGGCGTGGTGGCGGGCACCTGTAATCCCAGCTACTCGGGAGGTCGAGGCAGGCGAACTGCTTGAACCCGGGAGGTGGAGGTTGCACTGAGCCGAGATCTCGCCATTGCACTGTAGCCTGGGCAACAAGAGTGAAACTCCGTCTTAAATAAATGATAAATAATAAAAAAGAAATGCAACAAACTTTTTGTATCAAATAAATTTTGGTGCACAAGCATCACAAATGACGTAATATATCTGTCCCACATCCTTTAGCAAAACAGGATTGTTAAAATTCTTACAGCTAAATATTATGTGGTGAAGTTCTTCCTGTTGAATAATTAAGTGGATTAAAATATCATATTTCCTTTCTGTCATTAGAAATATACTGTGCATTAATCAGTCCTTGTGCCTGAGAACATTTATCTAGGTTATCATCATCTGAAAACTCACAGTCCAATATTTCACCTGTATTATCAATTTCACCATTATCATTAGAGTTTAGAATGCTGCTTTCTGTCTCTTTGCATCTATCTTCTGTTGTATCTAATAATTTGTGTGTGTGTGCGTATATATATATATATAGAGAGAGAGAGAGATAGAGAGAGATTGGTAGTAATACTAATATATATAATAATATTGTATATATACACACACATACAGAGAGAGAGATTGATTTTAAGCCATTAACTCATATGATTGTGGGAGCTGAAAAGTCAAAAATCTGTAGGACAGCCTGGCAGGATGGAGACCAAGGGAAGAGTTGATGTTGCAATCTTGAGTCCAAAGGTAATCTGAAAGCCGAATTCCTTCCTTTTCTGGGGACTTCAATCTTTTCTCTTAAGGACTTCAAAATTGATTGGAGAAGGCCCACCCACATTATGGAGGGTAATCTGCTTTACTCAAAGTCTGCCGATTGAAATGTTAATCACTTCTAAAAAATACCTTCACAGCAACATCTAGATTGGTGTTTGACCAAACAGCTGGGAACCATAGCCTAGCCCAGTTAACACATACAATTAATCATCATCAACCATCATCATGAGGTTCATAATGTCATGTGTTTCTTCACATATAAATCTCATGGTTCTTTTATTTTCTAGTAGTACCTAGTTAATAAGGTACCTGGAAATATATGTTAAATAATAGAAATGGTCTTTAATATCTTAATAAATTTCAGAGTTCTATCAGAGTAATTATAACTTGTATATAAAAACTTACATATAAAAAACAAGTATGTTTTTTCTTCCTATAAGTCATGTTAATACTAATTACCTATCATGAAATGAATGTTTTCCATTTTTCATAAATGTATTTCATTTTTAAATTGTTTAAGAGGATTAATATCAAAATATATTTGAATAGGATTTAAAATCCAAATTACCTGTTACAATTATATTTAATTATAAATCTTTCAAGTGAGTTTATAATAGGAAAAATATTTTTTATTAAAGTGATGTACTATAATTATGAACATAAATAGTGTTTTCTAACTATTTATGTCTTAATTATGTTTCTTTTTAAGGGGGAAGATCTGGGTTAACAAATGTTTTCTTCATCCAATTGGAAAATTAAACATAATAAACATAACTATCAAATAAACCAGTTGAAAATAGTTTTTCTTCCTTTTTTGTGATAAAGATGATTATGAGTAAATATATTAAGGAATTTTATACTCAGACAAAGTGAGCTAATAAGACAAATACAAACAGATGCACCCGGAAAGAGATATTCTACATGTTTATAGGCTAGCGTTTTTACCTTATGACCTACTGGGGCATTGCAACTAAAGTCTTGAATTTCTGTTATATTTTGGTAACTGTGGGCATAAATAGGAATATTACTCCTTGGTGGCATCATGCATTTTAGATAAAACTAAGCCACGGGTTCAACATGTGCCATAGACTGTCCCTAAAAAAACGCTCTCAGCTCTCAAGTTACAGAAAATTGTAGGGATTATTATTTTGTACCTACTACTTCTTTCTTTACCAAAATTTACTTATACGTAATTTGAAGCAACAGAACAAATTGCTTGCCACCTGTCTTTATTCTGTTGTATTTGTCTTAAGTAAAACATTTATAAAGTAAGTAGGAAGGATTGATAGATTGTGACCTTTCTACATGAAAAGGGGAAAGCTGAGCTTGTTCTACTTCTGTCAGGAAAGAGTTTGAATAGTTACCTGTTACTGTAAAACAGTCAGTCACCCCAAACTTCGTGTCCTAAAGTGGCAATAATCATTTATTATCACTCATAGGTTCTGTAAGTCAGGATTCATGCATTACTTGGTTGAGGGGTTCTGTCTCACGATCACTCATGAGGTTGCAGTCAGATATCAGTTAGGCTGCAGTCATATGATGGCTTGACTGGGGCTGAAGGATTCACTTTCACAGTGAGTTACTTGTGTAGTTTGTGAGTTGGTACCGTCTAGTTGGTTTCTCGCTAAATGAGTTCCTCCATGGGACTACTTGTGTTCTTATGACGTGGTGGCTGGCTTACCCTAGGACAAGCAACCCTTGAGTTTTGCCTTGAGTTTTCTGAAACATGTTCCCATGTTGCTTTGACTATCCCCATTAGACACTCCCACAAATGCCAATCATACTCTTTGCCCTAAAAATTGCAGACTGCTTGTACATGTCCTTTATCCTACATGTGTACAGGAAACATGTGCAGAATAACATGTGTTCTTGTTTCTTTTAAGAGACTTTATAGCTTCGGGACATGATGATAATTATCTCAGGTCCACTCAGCCTGGCTCCACATGGAAAATACGGGTATTGTAAAGAAAGCTTTTGAGTTTTGAAGGCCTAACAAAAAGACCTAGGAAGCTAATAGTTGGTTATGAGATAATTATAACAATGATGATGAAAACAATTGTAATTATTACTTTTATGTTAGTGAGATAAATACATAAGAATGTCCTTCCTTAATTTCACTCCTTAATTTCCTTAATCCCCATTCTTGACTTCTGGATTAGAGGAAAGCTATACTATCTACCTGATTCCACAAAAAGACTGGACTGAGGAGGGGTAACCATTAGGACTCCTGTTAGTTGAAGGTAATAAACTATATTACTTTAGTGGCTAAAACGAACAGGAGCTTTTTTCTCATATGAAACTAGAAATCAGGAAACAAATGGTTGCTGATGCTGGTTTATCAGTTTGACAGGGTCTACCTTTATCCTGGAGATTCTTTGGTCTTTATTTCTTTAGTAATATAGTAGTAACAGCACTGAATCTAAAATAAGAGCACTTGGTTCAAGCACTGGCTCTGCCCTTAGTGACAGTGGGACCCATGGCAAATTATTTAATCTCTCCAACAGTTTATTTTCTCATCTGTAAAACTGGGCTCCTGATAACTTCCATACCAGTTTGGTGTTAGGATTCAATGAAATGACACATGGAAAAGTCCTTTTCAAACGGCTACTTACTATACAAATATTAATGTCTTAGTAAGCTCCGGCTGCTATAAAATAATGCCATAGACTGGGTGGCTTAAACAACAGGCAGTTGTTTTTCACAGTTCTGGAAGTTGAGAAGTACAAGATCATGGTGCTGACAGATTTGGTTCCTGGTGAGAACCTTCTTCTTGCTGTATCCTCCTATGTTGGGGAGAGAGGTACTCTAGTCTCTCTTCTTACTCTTCTTAAAAGGACACTAATCCAGTTATGGAGGCCTCATCCTATGACCTCATCTAACCCTTATTATTTCTCAAAGGCCCCACCTCCAAATATCCATTGGGGGTTAGCACTTCAACATACAAATGGTAGCGGGGTTGGAGGGAATGCCAACATTCAGTCCATAACAATCAGTTATCCTCATTATTGAGAGTTCCACTAGGCCTTCTCGAGGGTTGGCAATGATAGTGCCCTGCTATGAGAGCAAAAAATTTTCACATCTAGAAAATGGGTGCATGAATATTGGTAACTGTTCTAATGTCTATGCACAGAATTTTTAGAACTTGCTCGAGAAATTTGTCTTTGCTGACAGCGTTGCTTCTCTTGAATTCCAGTCAAGGGCCTTGAAAAAAATAGGTTTGCCATCAAGATTCTCTGAATGAATAAATGAAATGCTCTGATATTTTCTTTCAATATTAAGATAAAGCAAAATGTATGCAGAATTTTCTATTTTCAATGTTTCCAATTACTGCATGGTTTGGCTTATTACTGTCTCTAAGTCTAACCCTGGGTCATAGGAGTAAAGCCATTGGGGGTCCCCTACAAAGGATACGAGGTAGTGATAGAAATAATAAGCCTGACAATTGGAGTCAGATTTTTCTCTTTCATATAGGAATCATGGAACTGTTGCCCTGGGCCACAGCTCGCTCTCAGAAAAACATAGAACTGGTCGAGGAAAGGAAAGGCAGGGAGTCCTTGATTCACTTGTTATCAGAAAATTGTCTGTTCAAACAACAGAATGTTTGAAAAGATAAAATCAAGTCTCAAATGCACAGAATAAGAATGAGGGGAAAGCACCTTTCTCTATAATTAAACAGAAAAGTGTGCCATGAATTGATAAAATCCAATCAACCTGCAAATGTGAACATCAAGTGTAATTGTGCAGAACGATAAGGTAATATGAACAGCACAGGAATATATAGGCTCATGTTGACCCTTTAAAACAATGGCACTTTACCTATTCCTCATGAAGGATTTGGTTTAGTCTAATCCCTTGTAGGAACCACTAAGAGGAGAAGGCACAATCCTTTTGGGATGTAAAATGGGGAATTCTTTCTATGATTACAAGAATTTGTAGACTGCTCAGAGTTTTAGGACAGCAGGTTATGTGTCTCTCAATGTTGGGTACCATGCCAAACGTACTTTAAGAGACATAGCAATAAATAGAATGTTTTTTTTTCTTAGTGTCTGGCAGGGCAACCAAAATGCCCACGTTTCCCTTCAGTAGCTTGGTATTTTGGTAACTAAAAACATGTTCCAGGGAACTCCAGAATATGAAACATTTCAGACAATTTGAAGCTGTCAAAATTTTCACTTATTTATGGGACAAATAAAATCTAACTTTATTCAGATTTCAAAATATCTCATAAAAGAATAATACTTTAGATTTGTGCTGTGCTCTACATGAATTGGATGAGGAACTCTTATACATATATAAGTGGATTTTATTTTCACAACAGTCCCTATGGTAGATATTGTCCTATTGTCCTTATTAAATAAATGAGAGAACCAACGATCAAAGGTATTAATATTTTACATAAGGTCACACAGATAGCAGAACCAGGATTTATTCCAACTCCTCTGATTCTAAAAATAGGTGTTAGATGGGTGTTCTTTCCCCAAACCTATGCTGAAAGGAGGCCACATTTGGAGTCAGTTATTGAAAGTTTAAATATATATTTATTTTTTAACTTTCATATGTATATTATATATAACTGACAGTTTACACATATATGTGTGTGTGTATTCTTATATACTCGTGCATATAGTTATAAAGTACATGCTTATATGTCAATTTATATATACTACTGATACATTTATATAAACTGTTTATCAATTTGTGATAGTTTATTTCAATTAAGTTAAAATATATTGGGTATTTATTGACTCATGGGACATAAAATTTCTCAGAGGCATTAATTTCTACGCCTTTAAGCAAAATAACGTTTAGCCTGTTTTAGAAAGATAAAAGGCTAACATATGTTTTGTTTTTGTTTGTTTTGTTTTGTTTTGTTTTTTTGAGATCGAGTTTTGCTCTTGTTGCCCAGGCTGGAGTGCAGTGGTGCGATCTCAGCTTACAGCAACCTCCGCCTCCTGGGTTCAAGCGATTCTCCTGCCTCAGCCTCCTGAGTACCTGGGATCACAGGCACACACCACCATGCCTGACTAATTTTGCATTTTTAGTAGAGACAGAGTTTCTCCATGTTGGTCAGGCTGGTCTCGAACTCCCGACCTCAGGTGATCTGCTCACCTCAGCCTCCCAAAGTGCTGGGATTACAGGCACCAGCCACCACGCCTGACCACTAACATGTTTTTAAAAAATAAACACCATTCGAGTAGGAAAAGTGGGAGAACTCGTGGTTCAGGTGGAGGTATGGAGATGGGAGAGCAAGTCACTTTCTCATGTTGCCACATCTGTAAGTTACAAATGCCAGAGATTAGGAATTTCAACGTTGTTGTGTCTCTCTGAGGACATTCTCCATGTAGTATATGTTTTACCTCCCTGATGGACAGTAAGCATCAAACTGTTACTCCTTTATATTTGAATTATTTTAATTCTAACATCTTGTTCTGAAAAGAGCAAGTATGCCATAAATAATTACTGATTGATTGGACTGTCTCACAGGGGAGCTGGCAGCTAGTGTAGGCTACAAGCTGCCATCATCATCTCCATGACCATGAGTCATCACTAGAATTACCCTGAAGAGATTAATAAAATGCCCTGTTTGAAAAGCAAACAAAAAGCCAAAAGAAACCCAAAGCAAACAGACCCAGACTTTGCAATGGTAAGTGAATTTTCAGTCTTAAGGAATTGAGAGTCTTTTTAGTACAATCTCTTATAAAAATATAACAGATTTTAAAAGCACCTCGGTCTGATTCCAGTTCACATACCTCATTCTTGCAGAATACAACATACTAGGCCATTTGAAATGTTCCTCAGTTTACTTTTGGAGGATCTGCTGATTTGAGCAAAATGGAAATGAAATGCATATAGAAAGCTCATACTCTTAAAAAGCTCAATTTTGCAGCTCCCTCCCCAACCGCCAATCTTGAAAGCAGGAATTTGGATTAGGGTTTTCTAATAAAACTTTCTTTTTCTTACTACCATGTTTTTTGAGAAGGTACAGAGAACTCATTAAAATGTTATGTTATAACTTAAGACAAAATGGGAATGAGAATTTGCATTATATAAACAAAGTGTATGACTAAGTAACCTGTTACATATAAAGTGTATGACTAAGTAATCTGTTGTCCCTAGGAGAAGTAGAGTAAATATCAACATGTGGCAACTAACAGAATGTGTTGTGATCGCTAAAACAGCACATTCATTGACTTTACACTTCGGTAAGTAGGTGATGAATTTTACAGATTTTAGGACTTAACCAGGCTGTCCGTAATACTTTGCATCAGTAAGTACCAAAATCTATAATAGGCACTTGGGAGTTTCTTAATTTAATAATATTAATAATATTTTGTTTATGTTTTGATTTAATTGTATCATTTCATTATTCTTGTGTCCTAATTCTAAATATATACATCAACAAGCTGCATGGCCATTCAAAACAGGTAAACTTTAAATATGTTTTTGATGTAGAAATTATGTAACGGTCTTCATCATGAGTGTAGGAGTCAGATTTCCAATTGAAAATTTCATCCTCTAAAATACGTGGCATATGTATACAATTGTCTAGTTCAGCTAAAAAAGTATTGAATACCAAGTTGATTTTTTAAAACCAGAATTGGCATCCTTAAGGAATACAAATAAAGGGAATCTTCAGATAATATAATAATGCTGATTTGAAATGAAAGTTAATAAAATTTTTATTCTATTTTAGTATGCTAAATTGGACAGATCCTTATTTCATTGAAAAATTAGATTCTTCAGTATATCAGTGTACTATGCTAATAACACAAGAAGATTAAATTATGTCCATATGTAATTTGGTAGAATTAAATTATAAATATAATAAATCCTTCAATATGTGTACAGCAGTGAATATTCCAAATTTCTCTCGCATATAAGTTGTGAGCAACTTAAGGATAGGCACCATCCCTTAACGTACCTAGATTAAGAACAGTGCCTAGAAAACAGTCCTTGAATGCTTCCTAAATAAATTTTCACCTTCAAGCTTATGGCAGCAAATTAAACACAGATTGACCCTTTTCTAATAGAGACAGAATAGATGAGACTGATGACTTTTTTTATAAATGTGTAAGTCTACAAATATTTAGTAAGGATCTAATTTACACAAAGAAATCAACCTAGAGTGAGATTATTTTATTCATTTCCCAGAGGCTGTGACTGAATTATATTTGAAAGTTGCCCTAATTTTTATACTTAATAATTTGCATTAATATTTAAATGATGTGAAGGAAAAATATAAGTTTAAAATACTGAAAAGTATATTCACACATTCATCAAATGTTGATTATATACTTACAGTGTGCAAGGTATTGGGCTGGGAAGTATGTGGTGTTCCAAGAAAACCATGATACAGCCTCTTTCATTACAGTGTCTATTATTAGGTAGAAAAAGTAAAATTAGTATAACATTAGATACAATATATGTGTCATAGGAGTAATATCGACAATATTTTATGAACAATGTATGAATGATTTTGTTCATTTATCCATTTATTACTCTGTACATCCATCCATTTATTCATTGTTCATTACTTCATTTAATAATGCTTTAGTGACCGTTGGAAAAGGGGGATATTTAAAAGTGAGTAAAATGTGAATCATTTTCTAAAGAAGTTGATAATCTAGGGAAAGACAAATGTATACCGACAATAACTTGGATATAAAGCATAAATGAGAGGTACAAGCGAAGAAAAATGAACGTACAAAGGAAAAAAAGATTTGGCTGCATGAGAGCAGGGACTGTGTTTTGTTTCATCATAGATTTTCCCGAACCTAGATCAGTGTTTGGCACAAAGTAGGTTCAGATGAGTTTGTGTTGATTGTCTACCGAAGTAATTGTGGAATATATGATGGAAGAAGTGGATCAGAGGCTGGATCTTAAAACTGGGAGAAATACATTTCAGCTCCATGAAACCCCAGAAGTGATATTTAACATTAGAAAGCACAAAGTCACACTCTGACAGTGACAGTACTGAGTGAAGGAAGAATTTTCTGCACCCCTTACTTCTTCTTCCACTCCAATTAACCCTTGTTAGGATGAGAAATAGCAGCTGGTGAATGGTAGAGGAGACTAGCAAGACAGAGAGAGGAAGCCCAACATGCCCACTACTCCAGGTAGTAAAGGACCTGCCCACTTCCATCCTCTTCTAATTGAGGGAGAAATCATATATGTGACTTCAGATTGAAGTGTTGATTAATATATTGAGCTGGACAATCTAATTTTAATGTCTCGATATGGCACAGGACTTTCTATTTCCTTAATGATGACCAGAAAAGACATGAAACTTACCCATGTTTTCACCCAAGAACAGAACAGAACAACCTACTTGAACAGATTTAAAGGGAGAACCAAAGGCAGGTAAAGTTGTCTTTATTCTTACATAGCATAAGTCCTGATTATTCATCAATTTATACATTTTATGAATTTAAGAAAAAAGGAAAAGAAGACTATAAAGGGGTTCATATCAGGATACACATGAAGGTAACGTTGTCAGTTTTTTAGTGGAACCAAAATATTACAATCATCACTGAACCAAAATATTACGATCATTACATCATTCACTAGATTAAGTGAATAAAATATATTAAATAAAATTTACAATTAAAGACATGAGCTTTTCAAAGTGTGTGGTAACCTAGGAGCAATAAGCAGTATAGTTGGAATGTTATCTCTTAAGGATGATCAAAGAGGCTGGCTGTTCAGTAGGACAGTGGTATGGTAAAGCAAGCTTGCTACATTGTGGAACTCCAGAGGGCAACATTCTAATTATCTTTAGCTATGGGGCCTGTTCCTATAGGATAACTATAACATTGTAGGTTGACAGAGCCTCCCAAGAAACCACACCAACGATCAGTTGTGGCGAGTTACTTCTTTATCCCATCAAAACATCGTGATTGGACCCACAACTGTGCATACATTTTTTTTGGTGTTTTCTTGCCAGAAGCATATTTACACTTCTTTAATATCCAGTCATATCCTTCCCTTATTTAAAAAGAATTATTCAGAGAATTCCAGTTTTCTGTAATCCTCTCTTCTATGAATTTTAGCAACACTTATACACAGATACTTGATATTCTGGAGAAATATTCTTCAAGGCCATGTGGATTAACAGATTTTCAAATGCCATTATAGTATATGTAAAGTATGTGTAGTCCCCAAAATGCATACTTTAAAATCCTCATAATAGATCTTTTACAGATGAGGAAAATAAGATGTAGAAAGGTTACGTAAAGTAGCTAACAAGTATTCCAAATAATATTGAACTTAAGTCTGACTATTCCAAAATTCCATTCTTAACTCTGATTTCTATATTTGTTTTCCATTCTAAACTGTGTATTGTGATATAAGTTCCTCACTAAGACTCTCTTTTGGGGTCTTCCTAATACTAAAGTCACTCTTACAGTGAGTATTTTCTTTACACGTGAAATCCAATAGGCAGAAAAAAAAAAAAACAATTTGGCAATAAATTTTAGGCATTAACCCCATGTCAAGTAATTATCAGAAGGCTGTAATGCTTTGAAACTTCAGAAGTCTGATATTAAGATAATGGAATGAGGCTTGCATTGTGAACTTTCTTGATACTTTACATTGCAATATGCTTTATGGATTGACTTCCTAAAAAAAAAAAAATGATTTGTAGAGCATACTGGGAAGGTCTGCCAATTAAAAACCGGAGATTGGCTGAAGGCTTGCAGCAATTGAATTTTGAATACAGATGGTGTCAAATCAAGTGTTTCCATAGCAACAGACTCTTCCTTAATAACTTTTAGATGGGAGGGGGTACATAAAAGAGAAAACCATCTTTTAGCAGATGTATGTTTTCAGCATGTTTTCAGATTGATTTTGGAAGCTAATTTTTACTTAACTAGTGATTGTTTTAAGTGGATTTAAATATTAGTAAATTCTCCTAGGGAAATATTTTGAGAATAGCAGAAATAAACTCTAGGAACTTTATAAAGACATGAAAAGGGCACAATTTTACAAAGCCTTTTTTTTGGTCTGGAGCCAATCAAACAGTATTTTATATTGAGTATGACCTATCATTGGTCAAAGAGTTCTTGATTCTTAATGCCTGTTAATAGTGAATGTTTAGAATATGGGTAAAATCAAAGAAAAAGTGTTATGTATCTCATGGATTTGGAATTTATCTTAATATACTCTTTCTTTAGGTAAATGATTATTTTAAAAAATTAATGATATAAATCATTTCAGGAAGGACCTCATAAAGAGGTCATTGATGGAGTTCATATCATATAGTAGAGTTGTGATGGATTTAATGTCCAATCCTCAGTTTTGCATAGCGAACAACTAAATTTTAGTAGTTCACCTAGAGATGATCAGGCTCTGGGAGACTGACTCATGCTACACAAACTCACAAGGCACTGGTTTATAAACCATTTGAAATAAGAAATAATAATTCAAACTATTATTTTATAACAAGACTGTCAGGAAAATCAATAATGGTAATGTGTTCAGGGTGTCCTCCCCAATGAGGACTATGCAGAAGACCAAATGATAGATTATCGTACAAAGTGATAGAATTGGGAGAAGGGGTGTAAGGCATTATGAAAGGATGCTTCGTTAAGTGAGAAAAGCTACATAAACTACCCATCTTTACTATTCTAGATGACCTTAAAAATATTAATAGAAACAGAGAAACAGACAATTCATCTCAGATGGTACAAAAGACATAATAGCAAATGTTTGCTCCCTGGCTTCCTTTTAGATTCCCTGCAAGAGGTTTTCCCCCAACTACCACCATACACAGATAACAGCTTTACCTTCACTCTCCTATTTTCTGTCACAGAGCAATATAAAACTCAGATATGTTAATATAAGTTAATGGTTGGTAGCTTTATATTAATAACATTACTACCTGGTACCCCCGGATTCATCTGGGTTACTTCATCCCCAAAACCCTTTCAAAACGACATTTCCCACAAAGATTTCTAGCATTATTGGCCATTCCTGGACATCTTGCTTCCAACATAAGAAATTCTGACTTAATAGGGATATAAGAAGGCCCTGGGAATCTGTATTTATAACAAGCTGCCCAGGCTATCTGAGGCTCAGCCAGGTTATTTTTGCAGATAGCTATTACTATCCATAATCACTTTTATCCTATTGTAATTGCAGAAGAAAATCTTTCTCTCTAGTTTCTTTGAAATTTCTGGAATGTTAGGACTTAGAGCCTCTAGGAATTTGTACATATAAAGAGAGACTTAAAGAGATGTCAAAGTAGAGATAGAGATAGATACAAATAAGTGCATAGACATAGAAGTAGACATATATAATATAAACATGTATGTACACATAGAATTAGAAATGTGCCATTTAGAACTCGTAAGAAATATATGCACCCTTAAAACATAGTTTAAAAATGTAAAGAACTTGCTATTAATTGAAAATAGTATAGTAAACTTAAATGAAATAAGGACCCCAAAAGCAAATATTTCTCCTGACACACCACACACACACACACACACACAGAGAGAGAGAGAGAGAGAGAGAGAGAGAGAGAGAGAGAGAGAGAGAGCTGTACAATAACAACCAATTCCTGACCCAGATAAGGAAAATTTTTATTTATCTTCCTTCTCATTCTATTATTTTTTCTAGATTAATTTAAAATGGTAATTATGTGTAAGAACAAGCATTATTGCCCTATAAATAATGCAACAAAGGAATCAAATGAAAATTAAGTGAAAATAAAAAGTACACCTTCGTTGAAGACCCAGTTCTTAGAGCTTAGTCTCAAAGTCTTTGTACTCTGCACTCTTTTCTTGATTTGACTCTATTGATTGATTGATTGATTGAGACGGAGTCTCGCTCTATCACCCAGGCTAGAGTACAGTGGTTCAATCTCGGCTCACTGCAACCTCCACCTCCTGTTTCAAGTGATTCTCCTGCCTCAGCCTCCTGAGTAGCTGAGACTACAGACGTGTACCACCATGCCCAGCTAATTTTTGAATTTTTAGTAGAGACGGGATCTCACCATGTTGGTCAGGCTGGTCCTGAACTCCTGAACTCAAGTGATCTATCTGCCTTGTTCCCCCAAAGAGCTGGGATTACAGGTGTGAGTCACCACACCGGGCCAATTTTACTCTCTTTAGAATTGCAAAAGTAGGAATCTATCTCATATACAGACATTCTAGAAAGTTTGATTTCAAAAATCTTCTCAGAAGAAAGAGAGTGGGAGCAAGAGAGAAAACAGAGAAAGCAGAAGATAAAATGACATTGTTTGAACAGGGATGGAAACTGAATAAGAAATTTGGTCACTAAACACTTTAGTATCTATCATTTATTTAAGATTGTAATTTGGTTATTTATCACTAGAAAGTGATTAATAATCTAAAATTTATTTTATAATAATACTATTAAAACATTAATTTAATTTTTGGAGGAAGTTTGTTATAGATTGGTTTATACTTACCACTGAATATTAAAATGCTTACTGGAAGTAGTTTCAAATAGTATTTAATGATATAGGGAATTATTACAACATTAATGATCAGGAAAAAAGTAGGATATGGAATTATGCCATAAGATCCTAATTTTATAAAAAACGGAGAAAACCAGCAAAAGAAATTATAACTGGAAGGAAATATATCAAAGTGGTTTGCAGTTATCACTCATGAAATTTAGGTGAACTTAATTTTTTTCCCTATGTATCCATCTGTGTTTTAATACCACAGACATGCTTTAGATCTGCCCATATATTGTGGCTTTCAGAGGGTTATAAACCATTGTGACTCAGAAATATCTAAGAATGTTTATCTCTCAAGAACAAATTTTCACCCCGTTGGGGTGTCATTATCTATTGAGAATGCATGCAATAGTTCAAGAACCAACAGGCTCCAATTCAGTAAGTTTAGGGTAGAAAAAAATTAAGTACATTTTTAAAATAGAGCTCCAGTGTTTCAAAGGCAATGTGCAAATGTACCTACTTAATATTATTCTAATTTTTTCAGGATAGCTGAAATATAAAGATCTATTTTTATTAATAACACAAATGATGGAATGCTTTTACATATTTATAAATCATTAAGGATTTGCTTTTATGTTTCTACTGTCTGGAACATATAAATTTGAACACAATTTAGAACAACTTTCCGGAAATATGATTTATGTATTATCTTCTTGACCTTTATTTTATTATGTTTTTACCATCTACTTTTATGTAAGTCTTGTTCTTTCAGTCATTGTTTATTTCTTTACTTTTTCTTCCACATGGAATTAAAGGGAGATTTGGGCTTAGTGTCCTTAATTCATAGTTCCTTTGTGGCTGTTAAAAGGTGAACTGAAAGCTTGCAAACACGTGGTACCTTGTAGATAATTTTCTCCAGTCAGGCAATTAGACAAAGGCCTCTGAGGTTTCTAGGGTCATTGTGGAAGCTGTGTTTTAAAATCCTGTAGCCCGCCGGGCGCGGTGGCTCAAGCCTGTAATCCCAGCACTTTGGGAGGCCGAGACGGGTGGATCACAAGGTCAGGAGATCAAGACCATCCTGGCTAACATGGTGAAACCCCATCTCTACTAAAAAATACAAAAAACTAGCCGGGCGACGTGGCGGGCGCCTGTAGTCCCAGCTACTCGGGAGGCTGAGGCCGGAGAATGGCGTGAACCCCGGAGGCGGAGCTTGCAGTGAGCTGAGATCCGGCCACTGCACTCCAGCCTGGGCGACAGAGCGAGACTCCGTCTCAAAAAAAAAATAAATAAAATAAAATAAAATAAAATCCTATATCCTTTTCTCATTGTTGACTCGTTTTCACAACACAGAAGTTTTCTTTTTACTTAATTTCAACTTTTGGATACAGAAGGTACATGTGCAGATTTGTTACGTGGGAATATTGCATGATGCTGAGGTTTGGAGTACAGATCCCATCGCCATGTTAGTGAGCATAGTAACTGATAGGTCGTTTTTTAACCCACTCCCCTCCCTCCTACCTCTAGTAGTCCCCAGGGTCTATTGCTCCCGTATTTATGTCCATGTGTGCTCAATGCTTAGCTCCCACTTGTAAGTGAGAACATGTGGTATTTGGTAGAACTTTTCATTTGTAAGGTAAAAAACAAAACAAAATGAGGATGAGTGGAAGAACTATTCAGCACAGCAGGTTAAAAACCAATTAGGATGATGATGCCCTGGCTGGAGATTTTCATGAACATCTCATATTAGCTATTTCAGCTTTGGTTTTTTAATGTTCAAAGTGAATAGAATAATGAAGAGGCTATTTAGGAAGGTTTAGACTGAGGGAAAAAAATCCTTTCATTAGGTTCCAAATAACGGTTAGCTTATTAAACAGCAAGAGGCAGAGATTTAGCAGAGAAAAAATAAAAAGATTTTTAAAAAACAACGAGATTAGAAGGTCAGTAATACCATTGGAACTGGCAGCATGGCAAGTTTATATCAGATATCTTTTGTTTTGGAACACAACTATACTAATCCTGTTCTGAACCTCTTGCTAATGCCTGTCTCAAGAAAATTTAACATACTTTATCTGTTTGTACAAAAATACCTAAGGACAAAGCTATTATCCAAACTGTATTCAAATTGAAAGAATCCATATAGAAATTTGCAGCTAACATATTAGTCAGTGTATGTAATTTCTACTGCTTCACGGCACAACTCTTTCTAATTTTCAGAAGCAATATAGCAACTGCTTGCCAGCCAAGAGAAAACCATAGGAGCATTCTTGTCATTGGAGCCAACATTAGTTCTGCCTACAGTGACTAACATAGATGTGTTTATTGCTAGCTGGAATTTTCCATTGGCTCTAGTTACATGTAATAAGTTAGTGCTTTCAAATGGACCGTGGAATATAGGAAAACTAGAGTCTGATGTAACCAAAGAGAATGTTAATAAACTCAGAGATTTTGAAAGAGAGGAGAGGAGTCGTTTTTGTGGAAATGATAGAAAAGCAAAAAAAGATGACAGGATTTGGAAAAATGAAAATCAAGTTAGAGATTTAATTAGTGAAGGACTCCTCTTAATAATTAGAGAAGAGTATGAGTTTAGAGTAACTACCTGGCTAATATGTACAATCTTCAAGTTCAGTCGTTTTCCAACATTTTAATTTTTAGCATATTTTTTGTAAATTTTAAGTGGATATCTTCCACTTTTGTTGACTAACTTGCCTCCCTGATATTTTACTCAACTTCCTACTTTCTTGTTCTCTACTTCTTCTGAGTCTTTGCTTCCACAATGAGGTAGCTCATATTCCTTAAGTCTCCTGTCTGGTTTTGCTTTTTTTTTCTTAACAACGAAAATAAACTCTACAGGCATTTCTATCATTTTATTTATAAACAATCTCTTGTGACCCATGTCCTAACCACTTTGCTAAAGTAACAGTGATCACCCAAGAGGTTCACTTTGCTTAGTCGAGGGACCACCTCTCGTGCTTTAACTCCAGAGCTTTTGCCTTGAAAGTAAGAATAATATAACCTTTCCTGAATGTCTTATTTCAATTTCATGCATTTGATCTGCCTCTTCAGACCATTCCCAAGGCTTTGCCCTTGTTCTTTACACTCATGGCTTCAATTATTCATCACTATATGAATGACAGCTCTCAAACTGACAGCTCTGGCCTCTCACCTATTTCATCTATTCCATATGGCAAACTGTCTATATTACTTTTCATCATGAGGGATAATTATAACTTCACATTCAACAAGAAATTGTGGATCCATGTTGATTTCCAACAGCAACCTTTATTTTTTGGACTATGATAGAAAAAGGATCAACTTTCTCTCTTATTTATTTATCTGCAAATAACTCAAAGTCAAGCAAGAAAAGCCAAGCAAGTAATATTTCCCAACAAAGCAGCTTTAAGCAAAAAAATTTTCAGACATGACATGCAGCCTGTATTTTGGAAGAAGCACAGTGATCTACGCATACTTTGCTGAAAAGCAATGGTCACAGTCCATTAGTTTCATCTTTTTCCTGCAAGAGAGAAAAATATGACAGGGCCAAGGCTCCTAAGACCCCTTAAAAATTTGTGAGGTTTTTATAACTCTGTTCATTCCCATCAAAAGCATTCATGAAGCACCGGCCATGTACCAGATGATGCATTCTAGGCAGAGGGAAGAACTTGGGCAAAGTCCTGTACATTTTATCTTCTAAATCTTACTAATCTTTTCCTATCTTTCCATCTACCACCCACCATCAGGCTGTGCCTGGACTCCTATCCTAACATCTTGCTCTGTTTTTCTGCATCTTTTTTGCCCTCCCCTCCAATCTACTCTCCAATTAGCAACATGACTAATCTTTTCAAGCCCAGATTAGATGGTGTCACTTCCCTGCTTTAAACCTTTCAGTGGATTCCCATTGCACTGAGGTTGAAGACCAAAATCTTTACCATAACTCACAAGACCACTGGGAGCTATGAAAATTTTCTTTTTTAGTTTTTCCTCTTAATTAGTGATGCATTCAATAAGTCTATTGTAAAAGCATAGATTCCAAAGGCATGTGAATACTCAACTATGTAATTTACTTATAGAATGTTTATTACTTCTTTTTCAGCTTTGATTTTGTATATATCCAAACTCAATCTCAGTTATATAAGAGATTACAAAAAAGTTTGTGATTAATGCATACATAAAGGAACAGATAATAAATATATAAAGACAAATCAGTATTGAATGACCAAATGGCTCTTTATTTATTAAAGAACTTAGTAAAATATAGTCTTGACTGAGACCAAGTTCTGGCAAAGTATGTGTATCTTTTTGTTTAGGTTTAAAAGCATGAGTTTTGTATGTTTTAAAAGGATCTTTCCTTGGCTGCAAATAGTATAGGCACAATGCTATTCTATATCTCATTTTAAAGAAAATAACAATAATACCTTAAGTTTGCTGACAGTTTTGCAGTTTACAAAGCACTTTTCACATAGATTACCTTATTTTAAATTCCTCAATTTTTTTCCTTTTAGTATGGGAATTCTGTTTCACGAGAATTTCCTTTTAAAATTAAGGCGATTATACTATTCTGTTCCTGTATTTCTTAGACATATGTTTCACCAAGGTATTGTCTCTCTCCAGGTCTTTCTTCTCTGGATGTATAGTTATGATTTTCCAGGAGGTAAATGAAAACAGTGGGAGCAATTGACAGAGTATTTTTGTTTCCTATAAACTCGAGCATTGCATTTAAGGAGCTGCGGTACTATTTTAAGAGTTCCTATACTAATTTTAAAATTTTATTTACATATTTTGTAGATCTTAAGGATAAGCAATCAGAAAAAAAATTAAAAATAAATTTACATATTTTGTGTTAAACTATTTTGTTACTTGAATGGGGATTATTAGAACAAGGAAAGAATTACTTTTATCTCCCCATTTTTCATATCATTTACTGTAACATTCATGAATTGCTGAAGTTTAAATAATCAAAAAATACCTGAAAGTGGAGCCTAGGAAGGGTAACTTATGTATTTCATACTCTTTCCTTTTCGTTTTTTCTACCAACATTTTAGTCTAAAATATATTTTATTTTCACTGATCCTGTGTTTGTCTTAATAATATAGTACGTATGTTAAATGAACCAGAATTCATTGATCTTTATTTTTTTATTATTCCTGTTTTTGCTTTTCTGGAGAAGCATTTGAAGGAATCAGTTCAGCCTACACTTCATCAATTCATTTCCTCATCTTCCCCTTAATACAAAGGCCCCATTTTTCACTCTTCAAAACATTTGATCACATACTTAATTTTCATAGACTAAATGTATGTGTTTGTTTTGTTTATATATTGCATATTTGTGATGATTTTCACTTTTACAGTTTAGGCATGGGTAGGAAGGACACTTAAGTAAGTGCATAAGTTCTTGGTCATGGCTTGAGAAACTCACGAGGTAGCATGGAATGGCACCTAAATAAGGCTTGGATAGGGTGAAAGGGAATTATCAGGACAGAATTGACTAGTGGCAGTGGCTTTTGAGCAGAGTTGCTACAAGCTGAAAAGGCAGAGAGCATTCTAGGCAGCCGGAAAGCATAAACGCATGTGAGATACACGTGAGATACTTAGACAAATGTGAGGTGTGTGGTCACATTGCGCATATCTAGGGCTCCTCCCCGTGTGGCTGTAAATCTGGGGTATAGGCATCACAACAGGCAGTAGGAGTCAAGAAGCTAGAAAAGTAGACAAAGGCCACATTATAAAAGATCATGTAAGGCAGGTAAAGAGTTTTAATAATATCCTGAAAGCAGTGTAGGGTGGGGGACATGACATTAAGGAAATTTAATAAGTGATGAAAGACTAAGATTTTCATCTTCAAAAGATTTCTCTGGAGGTGAGTAGATCACTTGATGTCAGGAGTTCAAAACCAGCCTGGTCAACTTGATGAAACCCCTTCTCTACTAAAAATACAAAAAAAATAGCTGGGCATAGTGGTGCATGCCTGTAATCCCAGTTACTTGGGAGGCTGAGGCAGGAGAATAGCGTGAACCCAAGAGGCAGAGGTTGCAGTGAGCCAAGATGGTGCTACTGCACTTCAGCCTGGATGACAGAGGGAGGCTCCCTATTAGGAAAAAAAAAAAAAAAAAAAAAAAAAAAAGACTTCTCTGACTAGAGTTTTAAAGAAAGATGGGGAGTGCAAAAAGCTAACATTAAATCAGTGGTTCTCAACCCTGGCTGCACATTAGAATCACTGGGGGGAGTTTTAAAAAAATACCAATACTTGAACTCCACCCCAGACCAGTTAAATCAGAGCCTTAATAGGGCCCAGACATTGGTAGTTTTTAAAGCAGCCCACTTGATTCAAATGCACAGACAAGGTTGTGTTCCACTGAACTAGAGAGAACATCAGGAGGCTTTTAACTAAAGCAGTCTAGGGAAGAGAGAGATGAATGATACAGAGGCCAGAAGAGCTATTAAGGAGGAATGACTCTGCATCTTCTTGGTTAAAGCATAAGGAAGAAAGAAGAATGAAGGATAATTTGCATATTTCTCCTTCAATGACTAAGTAGAGGAACAGATGTGTATCAGTGATTAGGGGAGAGGAAGAATGAAGATGATGTAATCCAGTTTGGATATGTTGACTGTTTCATAGAGATTTGGTAGGTGTTTGGCTCGATGGACACGGAGTTCAAGAGACAATTCTGAGCTTAAAACACAGATTTTTCTCTGATTATTTTAGAGATACTAAATGATGCAATATACATACATGAACTCACCAGAGGGAATACGTAAAGTGAAAACAAAAAGATCAAAGGGAGACCCCCTAGGGAATAGCAACATTTAAGGAACAGGCCAAAGAGACGGAGGAGTGGCCACATAGGTGGAATAAAATCCTAGAAGGAATCTTCCATATTAATCAAAAGAGAGGGTTTCAAAGAGGGTTCGTCAATTGGCAAATACTGAAGGGATATCTGAAACATAAAGACTTTAGACTCTCCAATACTGTAGCAACTTTAAGGTCACTGCTATCATCTACAAAAGTAATTTCAGTGGCGAAAGCCAAAATGTAATGGTTTAGAAGGGTATGTGAGGTGTGGATGTGGAAATAGTGGTTATAGACTATTGCTTCTCAAAATGTAATCACCTGAAAAATCTTATTTTAAAATGCAGATTTTGATTCATTAGCTCTAGAGTGGAGCCTGAGATTCTGCATTTCTAACAAGTTATCAGGTGATGCTGATGCTACTTATACACAAACCATCCTTTAAGTAGCACTGGTATAAACCACTCTCCCACAAAGAAGGAAGACATAGGGTTTCCATCAGGGGGCGCGGGTGGGTTGTCGGACCAAAGGAAATACTCTTTTGTCTTTTGTTTGGCTGGTTTTGGTTGTTTCTTCTTAAAAGAAACATGGTTGTAGACGGAAACTGAAGACATAGGAGGAGTAAAAACTGGAATCACTTCTTACAGAAGATGGAAGAGACTGGAACATTGAGTACAGGGAGGGAATTAGGCATGGGTAGGAGGGACACATAAATCTGAAGAGGAGGAGGTAAGAAAGAATTGAAATACAGGAAAGTTCTGTCAGTAGACAATGTATGGAATTTTGCTTTTTAGCCATAGTTTCTGTTCAAGAAATTGTTTTCCATGTATTTTTATTTCTTAACTTGAATAGCTGGATGGTGGAGTATACTTGTCAAAATAAGAGTGAGGCCACTTTGTTTTTCAGGGTTAATTTCCATTTTCTGCACTCATCAAGTAAAAGTTTAAGTGGCAAGGTGTAGAGATGAAATTCAATGTGTGCTAAGGGAGAAAAAAATGCTTTTTATTCTACATGATTTTTAAAATATTTGTATTCCAACAAATGCATCAAATTTGATGTGCAAATTTACAGTGATGGATGAGTTTTATTGTGTGCATTGCATGCTAGTGATATGGTAATAAATCTGTGGTGCTAGAATTATAATGGTCCCCTTTAGTTTCACTTTAACGAACTCTTGCTGAACACTTTTGAGTTATTAGTACTTTATTTGCTGCATTTGGCACTTAATTAGTTAATGACTGAGATACTGGACCGATGGATCATCCAATGATATTTTAAGCCTGTATCACATCTAGATAGTTTCTTTTCTGTGACTTGTAAGTGGCCTAAGATGATAAACTGAAATATTTTTGCATAGATATACATCAAGCTTTTCTCCTAACTTCAGACTTTCATCTTAACCAATAGTTTCCAACACCCCCAAAAGAGAAGCCATTTTTAAAAAAAAAAAAAAAGAAGAAGTTCATTTTAAGATTATCAAATAATATCACATTTTGAGGTTCACCTATTTAATTAATAAAACAACTTACATGTTTCATTATGACTGGATGTTGACATTTTTTCATAATCTATTATCCTCCAACCAGTGGCAAAAACCCAATCCTCCTTTCACCCAACTCATCTTTCAGTATGGGAAGCAATACATACTTTCCTATGTTTTATTACCAAAACAGGAGAATGAGCTTTCTTTAGAAGGTTAACTCATTTTCTCTATTAGAATATTCAGCATACTTTTAAGGAGGTAATCTGGTCTTTGGCAGTCTGTTGATTAGAAAATTAAGAGACCTGCCTGAATTCCATTTCCAACTCCTCTTCATACACATTGTGACTTTGAGCAAAACGTTTTGCCATTTCCACTCCTGTAAGTTCTGTTTAGTATCTTTAAACTTCCATATCCCACAGATGGTATTTTTTTCTTCATTGGAAAGTAGTGTTAGTGATTCAGAAAACTGTTTAAATAATATGCTGCTTTGTGTTTTCTGTGAGAGAACTTTTTTTTTTTTTTTTTTTTGAAACAGAATTTCACTCTGTTGCCCAGGCTGGAGTGCAGTGGCGTGATCTCGGCTCACTGCAACCTCTGCTGCCCGGGTTCAAGCAGTTCTCCTGCCTCAGCCTCCTGAGTAGCTGGGATTACAGGTGCCTGCCACTGCACCTGGCTAATTTTTGTATTTTTAGTAGAGACAAGGTTTTACCATCTTGGCCAGGCTGATCTTGAACTCCTGACCTCATGATCCATTCACCTCAACCTCCCAAAGTGCTGGGATTACAGGTGTGAGCCACCACGCCCAGCCGAGAGAACATTTTATCTAACATCCTATTTTAAAAATTTTCAAATACACAGAAAGCTAAAAGAATTGTACAGTGAGTGCTCATGAACCCACTCTCTAGATTTTGTTGTATCACTTCATTCCTTTCTCTACCCACCAACCCCTATTGTTTTCTGATGCCCTTCAAACTAAGTTGGTGACATCGGTTCCCTTTACACCTAAGTTCTTCAACGTGCATGTCATTAACCAGAGCTCAATATTTGTTCACATTTCTTTTGTTTGTTTGTTTGTGGCAAAATTTGTATAGACTAGAATGTGTAAATCTCATGTGTATTTTGAAATGAGTTTCGATGAATGGGTATGCCTGTGTGACACATGCCTCTCTTAAGATACAAAAAAAATAGCCTTGGCCCAGACAGGAGGGAACATTTTTTAGGTTGGCTTGAGTTTCCTTTGACATGTAGCGCGACTGAATATATGACCATAAGATTGCCAAGTTGAAATATACCAAAGGTCCATCCAGGGGAACAATGTGGCTATTGATATGTTATTTGTTTATCTAGGCAATGGGCTGGGTGAGTTCTTCACAAAAGCCTTATAAGGTGAGCTTTCAACTCTGACAGAGGCATCAAGAAACGTATTTCACAAACTGTTAGAGCTTGCGGCATCCCCAGGGATCATCCAATCTATGCTCCTTTGCTTTATGACTCAGGATTTAAGAAGCCCCAGAAAAGTCCAACAGTGTTACAAAAGTACATGATTGCCTATTTATGCCCCCATAATTGAGAGCTGTCTAGGGGTCAGGTATTTTTCTCAGTGCCTTGTGTACGTTATTTTCTTTCATCTTTCTAGATTATTAATCTTCTTGTTATTATTATCCCCGTATAATAGAGGAGTAACCCGTGCAAAAATAGCATTAAACTATTGATCTTTTCCATGTTCCTAACTAACCTTAAATGTTAGGCTAATACTATAAAATTTTAAAATTTAGTCATTTGTTCTGGGTCTGTCTTCCATGAACTTAACCAAAATACTTGGCTGTTTCTGCATTCTAGCTTTTCGGGATTTAGAGAAAAAACAACTTGGTCATCATAGTGGCGAGGATTTATTCGTGTGCCAATAACTCCCCTCTCTTTTTAGCTTTTATCTCAGATACTTTATTCTCTATTTGTAAAACAACCACAATCCTCCTCCTCTTCTATATCTAAGTGAAGCAAATGCCCATTCATACTAGCTACATGGTTAGCATATATGTTTTTTCCTCTTCGTGGGTTTGAGTTGAAACTTCTTTTGCAAAGCTTAACTATAGATAAGTCTTCCACAGAACCCTGTTTAAATGCCTTGTGGAAGTAGAAGAGACGTATCTTAATATTCCTTATAATTTTTGTTATTATTTGGACTTTCTTCATTTCCTTGTATGCCTTTGTATGTCAAACACTGAGTTATGCTTACATTACTCTAGGTATAGTTGTATCCTAACTTTGTACAAGGTTACAATAATGGTGGTTTCCTTGTTTTCAGCTTCATTCTTGATTATACTTAACAGTTTTTGATGGTTTTAGCCTCAGAGAACAGTCTATTGCTATTTCTACCTTTTTCCTGATCCCAACAAATAGTTTAGAAATCTTTGTCTTAACTGCAATTGGGATCATTTTTCCTTTAGAGTTGCCCACAGTTAAACATATCTGTGACTCTTCACTCACTCAAATGACCTCAAAAGATTTACCTGCAATTTAAGCCTTTCAGCTTGGCATTTTCTACCTGGAACTCTGGCGTACTCTGTGGGGTCAATGAGCTCCATAGTGTGCACTCCCTAGCAGATCATGAATGTTTGTTGATAACTGTAATTCATTGTTCAGTCTTGTCTATACAGAGAAGCAATAGCACCTTGCTTTAGTAGGATCCTTTATGCTTTTATTCATTATTGAATTTTATCTTCACAGTAATTCTGTGGTTCTGCAGTTGTCATTATTTCAGTTTGAGAGTTGGGGAAACTGAGATCATGGCAAATCAACTTTTCCCATTTAAATCAGCTATTTCATCACAAATCCAGGATTATAACACAAGACTAACTGCTAGTCAAAGTCGCTTTCTAAAAGTCAGTTACACAAACTTCTAATTCTCGTGCTGTGCAGTCAGTACAGAAATTGCAACAGAACCGTTCTTTGTTCTGCAGCAGTGTATGTTCAAAAGGTAGTCATTTCCTGTGTATAAATAACATTCCTCCCTAAGAGAGACGTTGTAGGAATTTATATCAGTCAAGAATGTATCTCGATAATTAAACATAGCTAGTTTAAAAAACTTGAAGTGAGAGATTGGTTACTATTCAATCAACTGAACTGTTTCTTTCTCTGCAATGTTGTGGTTCTTGACATGATTGCTGAGTTTCCAATTTGACACTTCTGGAGGTTCGTAAATCAGGACACATGCTGGGTCTCAGTCTGTCATCCTGAGTCTTAGCATTTGTTATTTATTTCCCTTTATTACCCAACATCTATTTATTGCACAAATCAGCTGAGAAGCTTTCCACGATGGACCTCTGCGAGAAAAAAAAAAATAATGTGTACATTTGGGTAGCTCTTCAATTACAAACATGCACAGATTATCTGGGTTTATGTGCATATATTTTATTATTTCACTTTTGTATGTCAGATGAGTTTGGTGTAAATGTAAATCAAACAATATGGGCTCTAGTGGTCAAATACACTGCCATAATATATTTTTGATCTATCAATCTCCTGGGTGAAGTGTCGCAAGTGTGACAAAATTCTGTAGTATAAATTGATGCTCAATTATGGACAATTACCGGGTCTATATGATGTCAGACTACCACACTGATCCACTTTTAAGATAACAGCTTCACTTTGATGATCTTCAGATTTTACATTTGCTTTCATTCCTTGACAAAATGAAATGCATTTAAAACTTCTAAAACTGTCTTTTGTATATATTTCTGCAGGGTCTACTCTTGGAACTACTATAACAATCAATTGTACTGCTTTGTTTCTTTTATTAAATAGCAGAATAGCTGCTTGATTCGTCTGTATGCGCTGATGTATGTCTGTGAATCTAGTCCAGTTCACCATCCAGTAAGAATTTCTGAAATGTTCTTTGTCACATCAAGGTACAGTCAAAATCGTATTGTGTTTGTAGCAGAATGATTGCATCTTTTATTATTCACAGCAGCCAAAATGACACATATTTCACCGGTGACACCTTTTTTAAAAAAGATGAATTGTCCAAAGTTATATGTAGAATATATTTCACAAGTCACATTCCCTATTTAATAAATGGTGCTGGGAGAACTGGCTAGCCATATGCAGAACAGTGAATTTCTATAAATTGAATGCAACTGTGTAAATAGCATCCAAATCAAGAAACATAATATAATATAACCAGAAGCTCAGGATCCCCCTTCATGTCTCTTCCAGTAATGAACATTTCACAAGGGTGACTACTATCCTTACTTCAAAAGTTTTCTACTACTTTTTCCTGTTTTTATGTATTATATAAAGGAATCGAACAGTCAGATCTACTTGTCTGTGGCTGTATTTTTCCCCTCAACAATGTTTGTGAGATTCATCCATATTATTGTATGTAGTTCTAGATTGTTCAATTTTCTTACTGAATAATATTCTGTTGATACCACAATGTATTTACACATGTTGATATAGATGAGACTTTGGGTAGTTTCCAACATCAGGAAATTGCTGTCAATAATTCTGCAATCCATAGCCGTGCTACCAACAGTCTAGTACATGGTTTTTGGTGAATGTATTAATAACTATGCATTTCTGTTGGACATACACCTGGGAGTGGAATTACAACTCAAATAATATTCATTTTTAAAAGTTTATTTCATTTTAATTGACAAATAACTATATTATGGGGTACAATGTGATGTTTCAATCCATATATATACATTGTGGAATAATCAAATCAGGCTAATTAGCATATCTATCACCTCAAATACTTATCATTTTTGTGGTGAGAATATTTAAAATCCTCCTTTTTAGCTATTTTGAAATATACAATACGACAATATTAGCTATAGTTCCTGTGCTGTGCAAAAGAACACCAGAACTTATTCCTCCTGTCTAACTGGAACTTTGTACCCATTGACAAACGTCTCTCATTTTTCCATCCACCCACCACTGCAGCTTTTGATCACCTCCATAATACTCTCTATTTCTATGAGTCAACTTTTTTAGATTCCACATACAAATGAGATTATATGATATGTGTCTCTCTGTGCCAAGTTTATTTCACTTAACCTAATGTCCTCCAGGCTCATCATTATTCCAAATGACAGAATTTCCTGGGTTTTTAAAACAATTTTTTTATTTTTAATTTTTTGAGGTACATAGTAGGTGTATATATTTATGGGGTACATGAGGTGTTTTGATATAGGCATGTAATGTGAAACAAGCACATCATGAAGAATGAGGTATCCATCCCCTCAAACATTTATCCTTTGTGCTGCAAACGATGTAATTGTACTTTTAGTTATTTTTTAAATGTACAATTAAATTACTATTGACTATAGTCCCCCTGCTGCACTATCAAATACTAGGTCTTATTCATTCTTTCTAACTATTTTTTGTACTCACTAAAAATCCCCATCTATCCCCTACCCCCACACTACCCTTTGTAGCCTCTGGTAACCATCCTTTTGTTCTCTGTCTCCATGAGTTTAATAGTTTTAATTTTTAGATCCCACAAATAAGTGAGAACATGCAATGATTTTCGTTCTGTGACTGGCTTATTTCATTTAATGTAATGACCTCCAGTTCCATCCAAGATGTTGCAAATGACAGGATATAATTCTTTTTTATTGCTAAATAGTACTGCATTGTTTATATGAGCCACGTTTTCTTTATCTATTTGCATGTTGATGGACAGTTAGCTTGCTTCCAAGTCTTGCCTGTTGTGAACAGTGCTACAATATGAGAGCACAGATAGCTCTTCAATATACTCCCTTCTTTTCTTTTGAGTATGTGCCCAGAAGTGGGATTTCTGGAACATATGGTCATTCTACTTTTATTATTTTGAGGAACATTCATACTGTCTTTATGGAGGCCGTTACTAATTTACAATACTACCAAGAGTGGATAAGGTTTCCTTATTCTCCATAGCCCCATCAACATTTGTTATCTTTCATCTTTTTGATAATAGTCAATCCAAAAGGCATGAGGTGATATCTCATTGTGATTTTAATTTGCATTTTTTGATGATTAGAGATGTTGAGTATTATATATATCTATATCTATATATATGCTGTTTGGCTTCTTTTGAGAAATGTCTATTCATATTTTTGCCCATTTTTTATTAGAGTTATTTGTTTTCCTGTTATTGAGTAGCTTGAGTTCCTTGTATATTTTGGATATTAGCACCTTATCTTATGTATGATTTGCAAATATCTTCTCCCAATCTGAGGGTTGTCTCTTTATTCTATTAATTGTTCCCTTTGCTGTGCAAAGCTTTTTAGTTTGATGTAATCTTATTTGTCAATTTTTGTTTTGATTGACTGTGTTTTGGGGGTCATATGCAAGAAACCACTGTCTAGACCAATGTCATAGAGGTTTTCTCTTATGTTTTTGTAGTTTTTAGTTTCAGGTCTTACATTTAAGACTTGAGACCATTTTGAGTTGATTCTTGTATTGGGGTGAGATAAGGGTCCAGTTTCATTCTTCTGTATGTGAACATTCAGTTTTCCCAATACCGTTTATTGAAGAGACTGTCCTTTCCCTATTGTGTGTTCTTGTTACCTTTGTCAAAAATCAATCTATCAAAAGTGTGTAGGTTTATTTTAGTCCTCTCTGCCTTATTCCATTGATCTGTTTTTATGTACTTGCCATGCTGTTTTGATTATTATAGCTTTGTAATACATTTTGAAATCCAATAGTGAGATACTTTCAGTTTTATTCTTTTTAGTAAAGATAGCTTCGGCTATCCAGGGTCTTTTGTGGTTCCATGCAAATTTTAGGATTTTTTTTTTTAAATCTATAAAGAATGATATACAGATTTTGTTAGGTATTGTGTTGAATCTTTAGATTGCTTTATGTAGTATGGACATTTTAACAATATTCTTCCAATTTATGATCATAAAAATATTTCCATTTATTTGTGTCATCTTCAATTTCTTTCATCAGTGTTTTATAGTTTCAACATACAGATCTTTCACTTTCTTGGTTAAATTCACTCCAAATATTTTTTCATGCTATTATAAGTGGGATTGTTTCTTTAATTTCTATTTTAGACAATTTGTTGTTATTGTACAAACAATAACAATTGTTATTGCTACTGATTTTTGTAAGTTGATTTTGTATCCTGCAACTTGATTAAACTTGTGTATGAATTCTAACAGTTTTCAGTGGAGTCCTTAGGATTTTCTGTATAAGATTATGTCATCAGCAAGAAGAGGCAATTTTACTTCATCCTTTTCAGTTTGGTTGCCTTTTATTTCTTTCTCCTGCCTAATTGCTCTGGCTAGGACTCCCAGTACTAAGTTAAACAAGGGTGGTGAAAGTGGGCATCTTTGTCTTGCTCCTGATCTTAGAGAAAAAGCCTTCTACGTTTTACTGTTGTGTATGATGTTAGCTGTGGGCTTGTGATTTATGGCTTTTATTCTTTTGAAGAACATTTCTTCTATACCTAATTTGCTAAGAGTTTTTCTCATGAAAGGATGTTGAATTTTGTTAAATGCTCTTTCTGCGTTTATTAAAATGATCATATGGTTTTTGTACTTCATTCTGTTATATGTTGAATCACATTTATTAATTTGCATATATTGAAACAACCTTCTATCCCAGGGATAAATCTCTCTTGGTCATGGTGAATAACCCTTCTAATAAAGTATTAAATATGGTTCACTAGTATTTCATTGAGAATTTTTGCATCTAAGTTCATTTGTGATATTGACCTATAGTTTTCTTTCTTTGTAGTGTCTTTGTCTGGCTTTAGAATCAGGGTATTGCTGGCCTTGTAAATAAATTTGGAAGAATCTCTTCCTCTTTAGTTTTCCAAAAGAGTTTGAGGAAGATTTGTATTAGGTCTTCTTTAAATGTTTGTAGAATTCTCCTATGAAGCCATCTGGTCTCACACTTTCCTTTGATGTGAGAACTTTTAAATACTGATGCAATCTCCTTAACTGTTTCCTTAACTGTTATTGGTCTTTTCAGATTTCCAATTTTCGTTATTCAGCTTTGGTAGATTATGTATTTCTAAGAATTCATCCATTTCTGTTAGGATGTCAAATTTGTTGGTATATAATTGTTCATTGTAGTCTCTTACCATCCTTTGTATTTCTGTGTTATCAGTCATAGTGTCTTCTCTTTGATTTCTGATTTGATTTATTGGAGCCTGCTCTCTTCATTCTTAGTCTAGCTAAGGATTTGTCAATTTTGTTTAGCTTTTCAAAAAACCAACTCTTAGTTTTAATGATTTTTTAATATTGTTTCTCTAGTCTCTATTTCATTTATTTCTGCTCTGATCTTTGTTATTTTCTTCTTTCTGCTAACTTTGGGCTTAATTCATTCTTCTTTTTCTAGTTCCCTGAGGTATAATGTTAGTTATTTCATTTGAGATATTTCTTCTTTTTTGATGTAGGAATTTATCAATATAAACTTCCCTCTCAGCACTGCTTTTGCTACACCCAGAAGTTTTTCTTTGTTGTGTTTTCATTTCTGTTTGTGTCAAGATTTTTAAAAAATTTCCTCTTTAATTTCTTCTTTTGACCCAATAGTTGTTTAGGAGCATGTTTTTTAGTTTCCACATATTTCTTAATTTTATATGATTTCTCATTTTATTGAGTTCTAATTTTATATTGTGATCAGAAAAGATACATGATATGATTTTGGTTTTCTTAAATTTGTTGAGACTTGTTTGTGGCCTAACATATGATCTATCCTGGAGAATGTTACATGTGTACTTGAGAAGAATCTGTATTTTCCTGCTGTTCAGGGCAGAATGTTCTGTATATGTCTTTTAGGTCCATTTTGTCTAAAGTGTCATTCAAGGCCAATGTTTTCTTATGAATTTTTCTGTCTATTGCTTAAAGTGGAATATTGAAATTGCCTACTATTATTATGTTATAGGCTATGTTTCCCTTCAGATCCCTTAATGTTTGCTTTATATATTTAGGTGCTCCAATTTGGGATGCATATATACTTATACTTGTTATGTCCTCTTGATGAAATAACCTTTATCAATACATAATGACCTTCTTTGTCTCTTTTAACAGATTTGACCTAAAGATTATTTTGCCTAAGATAAGTGTAACTACACCCGCTCTCTTTTTGTTCTCATGTACATGGAATATCTTTTTTCATCCCTTTACTTTCAGTCTATGCATGTCCTTTAAGGTGAAATGAGCCACTTGTAGGCAGCACATATTTGGGTCTTGTTTTTTGTTGTTGTCATTAATCCACTCAACCACTCTATGCCTTTGGGGCAAGGCAAAGTCCCTTTTACTTTTCTGTCTACTTTTCTCAAACAGAAGGGGTCTTTCACCATAGCCACGACAGCTGGGAATTTGCTGGGTGACCTATGAAGCCAGCACATCGCAGAGTCCAAGTCCCACAGTGTACTCCCTGGGTATCGCAACTGGTTATTCAAGGTTCAAGGCCTCTTTCGTTAGTTGCTGATGAATCCTGATAGAACTGGGTCCTTCCCTTCAAGGTAGCAGATTCCCTTTTGGCCCCGGGTATGTCTAGAAATGTTATCCAGTAACTGGGGCCTGGAATGGGGGCCTCATGACTCTGCCCATGCCCTATCCTACTGTGGCTGAGCTGATATCCAAGATGCAAGACAAAGTCTTCTTTACTCTTTGCTCTCTTCTCCTTAAGGAGAAGTAAGGAGTCACTTTTGTTGCTGCAAGCTTCACTGCTGGGAGTAGGGGAGGTATGGTGCAACCACTCCCTTATCCATGCCAGCTGGTGTCTCCCTAGGTCATGTGGGAGACCCTAATCCACTGGCTTCAATATATAGAGGGACGTTTCTAAATTATTTATCTACAATTTGATTAAGAAGATAGACACAGGCAATATGATATGCCAACAGATTCTCTCTAACCTATAGTTATTTTAAGAAAGTTAGGGAAAGAGAGGTCATTGATTAGTTTTGGCTTACAGAATTCTTTGACCCTCCCATATCTTTTAATTTATGGATTTTATATAAGGCACAGATATTCTGCAAGTAAACATGACATTAAAGATGTTTTATACAAACAAGTGTGGTTGATACAAAGGCATTAAATAAGAAACAAAGGAAATTCAGAGGACATTTGTTTGCCTGGAATAGAGATCATGAGCAGGAGAGTGAGAGGAAAATAAGGAAGGAAATGTGAAAGTCTTGAGTCCATTTTCAAATTATGAAAACTTGAAATGCGACAAACAAATAGTGGTTACTTAAGAAGAAAGACTGAAGATGCTGGGCAAAGGTTAACTTTACAAATGGCATTTTTATATCATTATAAAGAGAAAGTGGAGATAATGGAAATAATCTACATATACAACTCATTTGACAGACATTTATTGAAGGTATTCCAAATGCCGAACACTACTTTGTACATTAAGGATGTTTTTGATTTTTACTTTTTACTTTATTTTTATTTTCTAGCTTCTTCCACTTTGCCAGAAAAGGATTTTTTTTAATGGATAAAATACTAACTTAGGCTAGCTTCTTTCAGAAACGGACCTTTAAACAATGATTAATGGTGAAAGTGGTTTGTTTGTAATGTGATCCCGGGAAGTACCAGTAGGAGAGTGGGACAATGAGATAAGAAATGGAAGAAGCCAATAATTAAGCCAGTTATGGAGCAAGTTATTGCTTTGGGCCACGGGGTTTGATCCTGATGAAGGATCTCTGGAAGATAGTAAACAAACAAACAAACAAACAAACAACAGGCCTCAAAGTTGTCAGCCACAAGCGGGTAAGGGCAAGGAACCAGGGTTAACTATTCCGACTCTTATCCATCATTGGCTAAATGCTGCCTGGTACATTAACTTTCCAGCACTTCTGGCCAATGCACCTAGCAAACTGAGGAAAATCTCTCGGGTTTGCAGTAGGGCAAATGCTTGTACTAGGACCCTGCTGGCATATACTTGAATGATGAGTGCCAACGGCAGATAGATGGGCCCCGACAGCATCTTCTACAGATTCTGTCCTTGCCTTTGAGGTGAGGACACTGTCTAGAATCAGAGACAGAAATGTAAAATGTAAAAATGTAAATCATAGTAGTACACGGTACAAGTTTCAAAATCTTAACAAAGTGTTATTGGAGTACTATGGTGAGAGAAAATGACTGCATAAGAAAGCAGGGGAAGTCTTTATATGTGATGATGACATTTGAGTGTGTGTTCCATTATCAAAGATCTACTTAAAAGGGAAAAAGAATAGAATATATCTTAAATCATGGATGTAACCAGGCAAGGCCACCCTATATGTGAATGTCCTGGGATAATTTTGCCTCCAGATGTCTCTTTTTTTGAGTGTCAATTTCATTTATGTATTTATAATATAAAGAAATTGAATAGAAAGAGGTAAGCATATGGTGGCAAAAATCCCTTCCTACCCATAAGGCTCACAGAATAATGTTGTCTAAATGCCATAATGTTTTTGGTAAGTTTTGGTTCTATAGGCTTTGGAAATTTTTTATGTAGGACCTCCTCCAAGGTGATATAAGCATTAAGTGTATTTATCTAGATACCCTAGTTAAAGCTACTTTTTAAGCAGGATCAAAGTCCTCTTTTAAACTTTTATATTTGAAAGCTATCCCCATGTATAATTCCAGTGATTCTTGTACAATTCCTAGAAGACCTTTGTTTACATCAAGAGAGTTTGTCTCTCTCTATAAGTTAGAACTTGTACATTGTAGTAATGGAAAATCCATTTCAAAGTAGCTTAGACTTACTCAGAAGAAATGTATTGATCAGTGTCATTAAACAGTTGAAAGGTAGGCAAGGCTTGTGTCAGGAATTAAATAGTGTGACCAGATTCTAGTTTTCCTTCTCCGTTGCATGGTTCTGCTCCCCAGTATTTGTTCTGTTTAATTCCTCTCAATGGTTCTAAGATGGATAGCAGGATACTGAAGAACTACATACTTTCTCATCCATCTTAAACAGGGAACAATGGGTTTTCTCTTTTAGAATCACAAACAACAACAACAACAACAACAATCCTAGAGTTGTTTCATTGGTTCTGATTGACCTTACTTGGAACCATAAGTCCATTTTTCAATTAACCACTAAAACCAGGGAGATGAGTTAAAACTAAGTATACACCATCCACAGAGCAAAGAGAGGTCTATTGTAGGGAGACTGCACAAATGGAAAAGTAACAGGGGAAACACAGAAGAAGGAGGTAGTTAGTTAATGTTCAATACACTCACCTTCTCAGGGACTTTTCTTCCATCTGGCATCATCTTTGTCTTTTGACCATTTTCCCCCATCAATACCTATATTAATACACAAGTTTTCCATATTTGGAAGAAAACTTCTCTTGACACCAAACTCCCCTCTGACTTCCTACTTATAATGATCTATGGTTGGATAGTCTACAATTTACTGTCTTTACTTTTTCATAGATATTTGTTAATCTCCTACAATAAGATTTCTACCACTGCACTGAAGTCATTTTGTGTATGGTCTTCAGGGAATTCCATATGACCAAAGCCAATGGATACTTTTGACATGGGCTTTGGGGGTCTAACTTCTTGAATCCAAGTATTGGCTCCAACAGTATGACCTTAGACCAGTTATTTAACACTGTCTTTATTTCCTCATCTGTTAAATGAGGATAATTGCAACAATACAACATGAAATCAAAAACATAGTCCCCAGAATAATTAAAACTGAGTAAGTGGCACACATTATAGACTACTGTTTTTTTTAAATCAGGTTTATTTCTGTTTGGGTATTTGCTATGTATTGCAAAACTAGTCGACATGTTATATTGCAACTTCAGTTAACGTGTCAACCTCTGTTTAACCATAAGTCTCTCTCTAATCTTTGAACGCCATTGTTTTGTGTCTCCCAAAATCTTTCTTTTCCATGTTCTATAATAGTATACTTTCTTGATATTCCTCTTCCTTCTCTAGTCTTTCATTCATCTGATTTGCTCTTTGTGTTTTATTTATTCTCTATATGTTATATTTACCAAGAGTCCATTCCCAGCCCTGTGTTGGGCTCAGTCTATGTGCCATATAAATGAGAATGCACTGGCATTTGAGGCTTTGCTTTTTATTTCTCTGTCGACTAGTTTTGCAATACATAGCAAACATCCAAACAGAAATAAACCTGATTTAAAAAAAAAAAAAAAAAAACAGTAGTCTATAATGTGTGCCACTTACTCAGTTTTAATTATTCTGGGGACTTTGTTTTTGATTTCATGTCACAATTACTAGTTTTGTGGGGTCTATCTAATCCTAATGCTTATTTACAAACTATCTCAAGTATTTATTTATTTATTTTTGAGATGGAGTCTTGCTCTGTCACCCAGACTGGAGTGCGGCAGCATGATCTCAGCTCACTGCAACTTCCGCCTCCCAGGTTCAAGTGATTCTCCTGCCTCAGCCTCCTGAGTAGCTGGGATTATAGGCATGTGTTAAATTTTGTATTTTTAGTAGAGATGGGGTTTCATCATGTTGGTCAAGCTGGTCTCGAACTCTTGACCTTGTGATCCACCCACTTTGGCCTCCCAAAGTGCTGGGATTACAGGCATGAGCCACCGCACCTGGCCATCTCAAGTATTTCTTTAACTTATAACTTCACATAACTTTGTGGAGGCAATAGGGTTAATTAAAAAGGACTTTACTTACATAACAAAATAAGAAGCATAGTTTTATAGTTCTGTGCCATATACATTTTGTTTGTCCAACCGTACCCATTCTTTGACCTTCTCTCCCTTGCTCTTTATTCTGGGAGGCTGACTTGTGTCATCATTGGGCTCCCATGCCCTTTGGATTCCAGTTGGTTTAGGCACCCAAGAGCCCTAGAAGGAAATTGAAGACAGGAAGTAAAGTGAGGTCAAGATATTTATTCTCCTAATTCCCTCCCTTTGAGGTTGCCACAGGCTGACTATGTCCCTTGACAAAAGGTTATTGCTCTTCTCAAAGTGGTTTCTCATTACGATTCTCTGCTTCTGGCCACTTTTCCCTCCCCTCATCCCTTGGGCCTAGATGTAGTAACAGCTTTACTGCTGCAAGGTTCTTGTATTATCTGTGATGGTTTCTTATATCCTGATTATCTTGTGACTTGTTCATTTGTAGATAAACCTCCAGATTACCTAGGCAAAATCACAGAAGAACATGTATGTCCAGCTAAAATATTCCAGAAGACAGTGTGGAAATATTGAAGGGTTTTTTTTTTTTTATGAGGGAGTGCAGTGATCAGATTTATATTAGTTTTAATCTTTCTATAGGGTAGAATTTCATTCTAAAACAGAGATTTGGGTCTGGGAGGATGATATAGAGCCTCTTATGGATGTGAGGGCAAAAAATGATAGAGGTTTGCAGTGCCAATAGAAAGAGGAAAGAAGTTATATATGAGAGAAATTTGTAACTAATTATATGAGATGTTGGGTGACACTTAGGAAAGAATCTCGAATGTCTGTCAGGTTTCATGCTTAAGGGATAAATGAGATGGCGGTTTTATTACTTGTTTTCTGTATTATTTTTATTTCATAAATCCAGCTTAGAGAAATTGTATAGCAAAAATAATGTAATTGTGTTTAATATTCGAAAAGAACATGTTTCAGAGTAGAATCTATACAGCACCTCCCTCTTACACTTCCAATGATACCAATGATGGCTTCAATATAAGCCAGTCTTACAAAATGTACCCAGCATGAATTCTTAGGTATTGTTAAAAAAAAGTTGGCTGGGTGCTGTGGCTCACACCTGTAATCTCAGCACTTTGGGAGGCCGAGGTAGGTAGATCACTTGAGGTCAGGAGTTCGAGACCAGCCTGGCCAACATGGTGAAACCCTGTCTCTACTAAAAATACAAAAATTAGCCAGGCGTGGTGGCAGGCACCTGTAATCCCAGCTACTCGGGAGGCTGAGGCAAAAGAATCGCTTGAACCCGGGAGGCAGAGGTTGCAGTGAGCCAAGATTGCACCATTGTACTCCAGCCTGGGTTACAAGAGCAAAACTCCATCCCAAAAAAAAAAAAAAAAAGAAGTTTCTAATACACTTATCTTCCCTTGGGTTCACTCAGCAGAAGACCCTTGGAAAAGTATTAAAATAAACAGGATTACATATTTATTTTAAGAGCAAGTGATTTATTTGCAAAGTAAATAAATCAGTAGAAGAGGGGAAAAATGAGACAGGTAAGGCAAGGCAGCCAGTAAAGAGTGGTGCATTTTCAAGCCAGCTACTGTTGTGGGCCACTGGAGCTTTATCCCTTGGGAAACTCTGAAACCCTTGTAAAATACATGCCTCAGAGTTATTTCCCCTAGCATCAAGGGAGGTAGTGTATCAATATCCCAATTCCTATAATTAGTCATTATTTACAGGCTGCCTCTGGGGGCTGGAGGGGAGGCATCAATTGCCTGGTATGTCTAGCCTGCCACATGGATGGCAAAGCAAACTCTTGTGGCAACAGAAAGCCTCCAGGCAATGAAATGCCAATGCTGGCACTGGGAAATCAGGCTGATGGGTGCTGAAGTGGCAAGGATAAGGGGATATGGATATTCTGCTGTAGTACTTTCCTGAAAGATGATTCATATTTGGTTCTAGGGATCAAGAATTGAGTTAAAATTTTATATTTATGTTGATTTCTATGTCACCTTCAGGAAAATAATTTAACAGAAACTAATATTTGCCATAAAAAATGTAAGGAATCATGTTTTTCATCATCCTAGCCATAACACAATGCATAATTTTTTAAATAAGCAACATAAATGTGAAATAATGTTTGGAAGGTACATTTAAAATGTCTTCTCCAGACTAGCATTTACTACTATATATTTATTTTTCCTTTTATTCCAGTTGAAAGAATTCAGAATCAGTGGGATGAAGTACAAGAACACCTTCAGAACCGGAGGCAACAGTTGAATGAAATGTTAAAGGATTCAACACAATGGCTGGAAGCTAAGGAGGAAGCTGAGCAGGTCTTAGGACAGGCCAGAGCCAAGCTTGAGTCATGGAAGGAGGGTCCCTATACAATAGATGCAATCCAAAAGAAAATCACAGAAACCAAGGTTAGTATCAAAGATACCTTTTTAAAATAAAATACTGGTTACACTTGATAAAAATTATACCATGGATTGTAATTTAATGATGTTTAATGTAAATTTATTAACAGAAACTCACATTAAAGCTGAAATGAACAGTAGACTTTTTATATTTATTGTCTTAGAGACAGAGTCTCACTGTCACCCAGGCTAAAGTGCAGTGGCATAATCATAGCTCATTGAGCATTGAACTCTGGGGCTCAAGCAATCCTCCTGCCTCAGCCTCCCTAGTAGCTGGGACGACAGGCGTGTACCACCATGCCTGGCTAATTTTTTAGAAATTTTTATTTTCTGTAGAGATGGGTTCTTGAACTCTTGGCCTCAAGCAATTCTCCTGCCTTGACCTCCAAAGCAATAAGATTACAGGCATGAGCTACCATGCCTAGCCAGTAAACTTTTGAGTCAAGGTAGAGAATAGAGGAAAATTGACAGCTAATGTCAATCTTAAAGTTAATATTGTTTAGTAATCTGGATATAGTGGACTGGTTTTCTATTGCACCATCTTTTAAGATCATTTCAAAATTGGTATACGTACTTATGTAGTTGCATGAAGTCAACCATTCGGGCTTAATTCCTTCCTAGAAAAAGTAACAGGTCTACTCTTTCATATCTTATTTGGAGGCCCTGGATCAAGAAATGGGGGTGGGTGGGTATAAGGATTGGGCAGAAATAAGGAGTACTCTCACTTTCTCCCCCCATTCTCTTACCTCCTGCTCAGCTCATTCTTCCCTTCTTTCTCTTTCCTCTGAAATCTCCTCAAATATCTGTCTGCTTAGTAGTCTATAATTCCTCAGGATAAAAGAAAAAGAAAAGGAAAAGGAAGAAAATTGCTTAATAACTATGTTTTATCAAGCAGCATGCATAGTGCTTTGCATGCATTTAATTCCTTCAAACTTAGTATTTACTGGTCAGTTTGAAAAGCCCTTAAATGTTAAACAATGGTTAGGCTTTAGGGTATTTTGAGCAGGGAAGTAATATGTTAGGAGGTTGATCAGATTGGGCACTTGATCAAAACCCTCTGTAGATATTTTATCTGACAGAAAAGGCCTTTTGCTAAACCAGTATCTGATTCTTAAATTGGTTATGTCATCTAAGAAGGAAACCATATTGTTTTCTTGGATGAAATGACCTCCATTTCCAAATTAGTCAGGTTAGACTATGCTAAACTATAGTAAGAAATGAACTCTGAAATCTCAATAGCGTAATACAATAAAGACTGCTTTCTTATTTATATCATAGTCCAGCAGAGGTTGACAAGCCATTCTTAGGAGCTGTCCCCCAACATGGTCACTTGGAAACCCAGACTTTTCCAATTTTGTGACACTGTCATTTTTAACACACTGCCAAAGGCCACTGCAGAAAAGGAAGAGAGAATGTGGTCAGTCAATCCATGGAGTTTTATGGCCAGGCCTGGAAATTATGTATACCACTTCTGCCACGTCCCATCACACAGAACTTGTTCTTGATTTAATTTCAGGAAGAGTTAATGGAATTAGTGAGCTTTTAGCCAATCTCTGTCATAGCTATTTTATCAAAGGGACCTGAGTTGCTACGAGGACAAGGTCTTAGTTTATATGATGAGAATGTTAGAAAGCCACATAGAATTTTACAGTCTTATCATTAGCTCTGTTGGAGTCAAAATCTAGGTGAATAAAAATTCTTTCAAGAGACACATGTTACCACTAATAGTTTTTTCAATGGATGAGCATAGATGAATTAGGAATTTCCAATGGTCATTTTCCTAATTCCTGGTCTGACTATGTAGTATATAGAATCGTGGTTATTCTTGAAAGCTCTAGTCATATTGATGAGGTAGTCAGCATATTATTTATGCTACTTCTTTTTCTTCTCTATAAGTTTGGGATACTATGAATCTATTGGATCACAAACCAAAGTACTTAACTGGTAAGAAGTTATAAGCAGAAAATACAAAGTTTGGACTGGATCCTTGAGTTAGATGAGAAGAAGGAGAGATGAGAGGCATATAGTGATAGATTTGACTACAACAAGAGGACTCTGGTAGTTGGCAAATGAGAAATAAATTTAATCTAAGAAAATTCTAAAGTGATAGTAAGAATGATTAGGGTTTAATTGCCCTTAGAAGAGTAAGTAGCTTTAAATAAGAGACAAAAATACCTGCAGAAGGAAATATGAAAGTAGAAAACAAAACAATTGCATTGTCAAAACATGTAAGATGTTTTAAACACCTAAAATAAAACCAGAATTGTATTATAATTGTATCCTTTGTCAAACTTTTGAAATTTAAAAAAATGCTTTGGAATGGTCTAAAATTACATCATAAAAATGGCTCAGCCACTATCTATTGAGATTGACATTTTTTGTTTGTGTTCTGTGTTTAGGAATTTAATGGTATATATTACTGCAGATTCAATGTAAGTTCACGATACAGATAAAGATGGCCAAAGCTGTAATTTTTTCCTTCATTTCTGGAATGATGTATGCTAAAATTAAAGTAATCCTAATGTTAATAATAACTTTTAGTGAATGCTTGCTGTGCGTCAAAAAGTATGCTAGTCACTTTACATATATTGGTTTATTTCATGCTTTCAAAAACTCTCTTTGAAAAGTACTCTGATTATTCTTAGTTTTCAGATAAGAAAACTGAAGGCTAGAGAAGTTCAGAATCTTCTTTTGAAAGTGATAGAGTTGTGATGTGAATGCATAGCAGTTACTCTTGTAGGTCACATCACAGGCTTTCTCTTCCACTTGTCTACGTGGCTAAAACAAAGCAAGAAAACCTCATACAAATCCGAAAAATACTCATGTAATTATTAATTGACAAATAAGATTATATTACATTACTGATAAACCAACAGGTAGAAAATGAAAGCAATGAAATAGTATACTGGGAAAAAAAAATTTATATTCTTAGATGAAAAAGTAAAACAGTAATTGCAAACTCCATTTCATTTTTACTGAAATGACAATGTTTAATTCTTCTAAAAGGTAGGGAGCAAATAAAATGGATATCTGGTCTTTACATCGAATGTGTCATCACTACTAAGTGATATTAGCTGGCTTATTACTTACAATTTTCTTTTAGGAAAAAAGTGTGAAAATAGACAGGAGGAGGCATTAAATGACTAAAGCAACACCCCCTTGCTCCATAAGTTCATTCTGAGTCTGTGTGCCTAAGATTAACAAGAGAGTCTGTGAGTCTCACAAGGCAATCACGAAGCTATGTCTACAGCCTTGGAGAGCTATGATTACAGCAGCCAGCCTCCTTTGCAGCACCTCAGTGATGACCACCCTAACTCTCACTAGTGAGCAACAATGAAATGCTTCAAACCCAACCACCAACACTGTTATACTCTTAAAATTTGAGCCAGTCACCATACCTGAACCTAAAAAGAAGATTACCAAAAATCTTGATACGTTAATGATTCATAATTGCTAATCTTTATTGATAATCTCTTCTAGTTCTTATCTACATATATTTTAATTGTATACACAATGTAAATTAAATTTTAAATTCTGATTTGTAAACTTAATATTATTGCATAAATATTTATCAATGTTGTTAAACATCTTTTAATAATTATCATTTTAAATTCTTTATATTATTTCATTAATTTCCATCTTTATTTCCTTGCTGCTCTGACATTTAGAAAAAACTCCTCCTCTTATTTAGAAAAAAAGAGTGGAGGGGCCGGGCGCGGTGGCTCATGCCTGTAATCCCAGCACTTTGGGAGACTGAGCCGGGCAGATCACGAGGTCAGGAGTTTGAGACCGGCCTGACCAACATGATGAAACCCTGTCTCTACTAAAAATACAAAAATTAGCCTGGCGTGGTGTTGCATGCCTGTAGTCCCAGCTCCTTGGGAGGCTGAGGCAGGGGAATCACTTGAACCCGGGAGGCAGAGGGTGCAGTGAGCCGAGATCACGCCACTGCACTCCAGCCTAGGCGACAGAGCAAGACTCCATCTCAAAAATAAAGAGAGAGAGAGAGAGAGAGTGGAGAGTAAATGGGGACAATAACAACCGATTCACAAAACAGAAATAAAATCGGAGATGTCATATGGAAGAAGTTTATCTTGAAAGCATGGTCAGAGTAGAAAGAAACAGCAACAGGAGAGTCTTGATTTGGTGGAAAAACAGAATGCAGATGGCATAGAGTATCAACAATTAATTAGCAGGCCATTAAAGAGATGGCCATAACGTATTGATAATTGTTTTCTTTCACCCTTAATTTTTCTAAAACAAAAACATGAAGTCAGAAAGTAGTCAATTTTGTTAGCCACATGGCTTCATGGTTTAATTTTATCTTCTTTATGGACCTGGTACAACAATAAAGTTCTTTTGAGATAGAAAGACAGATGTTAGGCAAAAACATACAAGATTTTCATTCTAATCAAAATCTTTGCCAGTAGGCTATGACAGAATCCTATGAGAGATGATGCCATTTAGAACTTTCACAAGAGGCAAAAATAGTATGCCATTGGCACCTAAAACCGCCAACAGTGATCATCATAGGATTTATTTCATTTGGCAGATTCTTGGTTGAGTTCATAACCTGTTCCCTAGGCTTTTAAGATTGGTCCAAACTTGGCAGTGGATTCTTTGGAAAAATTACTTCTTGATCATTTTAAACTTTCTTTTCCAGTGTCAAGAGAGATTTTCCCAGGCTGAGAGTTTTCATTTATTTCTTCCCCTTTCTGTTTTTGAAAGAAAAATTCCCTTTTTGTCGGCTTTGTGATTGCTTTTGTGTCAAATTCAGTATAAAAGCTTTTCAAATGTGACAGCATTAGCTGTTTTGTGCTTGGCTGAGCTGAGAGTACACGAATTCAATAGAGAAGTGAAATCTTGTTTGAGCCTGGCTGATTTGGCTATATAATATTGAAAACTATCTGAAGCAAGAAATTCAATGATTTTCAAATTATTAAATAAACATTTCCAAGGCTGCAAAATCTCTGTGTTTTTGAAGGCATTCTTTAGGAAACTTGAAACACAGATATTCTATAATCACATAATTAATTTTAAAAGTTGAACTTATTGTATATAGTAACTAAGGTAGCTATTCGAGTATCTCAAATTATTTGACTAAAAAGGGAGACATTTTTCAAATATAGAAGTAGTGCTTTACATTTTGAGTGATTTGTGGAAGGATTGATGGTATCAGATATCTCATCCACCATAAAAATATGTACAGTAGTGGAAACTGAATTTTTCTTGTATATATTTTGTGTATTTTTTGGAGTTGTACAAAATTGAATCAGCAAATTGACCCACACTAGTAGTTTGAGGTTTGAGTTTCTGGTACAATAATGAAAAACATTATTAGAAATCTTCTTGCCAGGACCTACCATTTCTTCATGTATTTTCTTTATTCCTTTTTGTTCTCCACTAAAGTTTCTATGTGATTAAAGAGAAAAGATCAATAACCCAATAGTACTTTTCCTCCTAAAGTATGAATGAAACTATTAAACTTCTCAAAGCGTACAGAATGCTCTCTACATTGCTGATAGATCACAGGTAGTAATGGGCTAGCTTCCCCAGGTAACTATTATATTGTATAAATATTTAATGCAGAGTCACCAAGCCTTGAATAACTTATGCTTTGATTGTACCATATTTTCTCTAGTTTTCTTTTCACAATTTAACTTATCCCATGCTTGAAAATATAATGTGGTAACTCTGTAAATCTGCTCCTCAAAAAATTTTCAAAATCATCTTTTCTTTCTTTATTTCTTTTCTTTTTTTTTTTTTTCTATTTTTTAATTTTTTTTTTTTTTTTGAGATGGAGTCTCACTCTGTCACCCAGGCTGGAGTGCAGTGGCATGATCTTGGCTCACTGCAACCTCTTGTGATCAAGTGAGTCTCTCAGCACATCCCAAGTAGATGGAACTACTCCACCATGGCACGCTCCACCATGCCCAACTATTTCTTGTGTTTTTAGTAGAGACAGGGTGTCACTATGTTGGCCAGGCTGGTCTCAAACTCCTGACCTCGAGTGATCTGCCCACCTCAGCCTCCTAAAGTGCTGGGATACAGGCATGAGCCAACACGCCTGGCCCCAGATCACCTTTTCTGAACCCTGGGAATTAATCAAAGGCTGGCAACAATTTTTGAAATGCTGACCCTCAATAAAAATGGCAAAGTTTGAGACTTTTTAAGTTGGCCTTTCCCGTCACTTTCTCCCAGCTCCACGGTAGCCTTGAAAATCAGTAGCCTTGCAACCATAGTAGCTGTGAAAACTAGCAGCCTTTTAGCCACCAGAGAGTGTAGACCAGTATCGTAATTCTTCAAAAAGGCCAATTTTATTCCAAGAGCATTGCCACTATTTGACCTATCTTGCAGCTCCCTGGAATAAACCTATATACATGGCCCTGCCTTTATTTGGCCTGACTTGGAGATAACTTTCTAGGAAAAGCCCTAACACCAGGGTGTTGGTCCAAATCAATTAGCAGCAATTCTTTAACATAACAGAATCCTAAGGCTGTGATACTAGTTGAGGTAAACATAGATCTGGAGAAAAACTTTCAATGAAGCTCTGGAGAATGAGATGTCCATAGGAGATTTTGGCAATCTCTGACATGTTCTTGCGCGCTCTAGAAGCCCTTGTGCTTATCTTAACAAATAGAGAATATCAATAAAGGGATAGAAATTGTAAATAAGAACCCAGTGGAATATCTGGAGTTAGAAAGCACAATAACTGAAATTAAATTTTTCACTTGACATCAGATTCAAGCTGGCAAAAGAAAGAGTCAGCAAACTTGAAAATAGGTAAATGGGATAATCCAATCCAAGGAAAAAAAAGAAAAAAAATTAAGGAAATACAGAAAGCAAAAACTGACTGAATTGAAGGGAGAATTAGGTAATTCAACAAAAATAGTTGGAGACTTCAACATCTCACTTTTAATAATAGATAAAACAACTAGGCAAATTAACAAGGAAATAGACACTTGAAAAAGACTATAAACTTACAAGACCTAACAGATATCTATACAACATTTCATCCAATAATAGCAGAATACTCATTCTTCTCAACTGTACATGAAATATTCTCTAGGGTAGGCCATATGCTAGGTCATAACATAAGTCTCACTACATTCAAAGGGATTAAAATCATACAATGCAGATTTTATGACCATAATGGAGTAAAATTAAAAATCAGTAACAGAAGTAAATTTGGGAGTTCATAAATATGAGAAAATTATACAACACACCCTTAAATAGCCAATAGGCCAAAGAAGAAATAAAAAAATACAAAAATATCTTGAGATAAATGGAAATAAATATACAACATACCAAAACTTATGAGAGGAGGCTGAAGCAGTGCTTAGAGTGAAATGTATAACTATAAATACCTATATTTAAAAAGGAAAAAGATCTCAAATCAATAGCCTAAGCTTCTACCTTAAGAAACTAGAAAAAGAAGAGAAAAGTAAATCTACAGTAAGCAGCAGGAAGTAATAACAATTAGTGTGAAAAAAATCAAATAGAGGAAGAAAATATAATAGAAAAAATCAACAAAACCAAAATCTAGAAATTTTGTTATTTGAAAAGGTCAACAAAATTGACAAAGTTTTAGCTGATTGGTTAAGAAAGAAATGTTCAAATTATTAATCTTAGAGAAAAAGAGGGTGTGTTACTACCAACATTACAGAAATAAAAATAATTAAAAGAGGGTATTATGAACAACTAAGCAAACAGGTAACCTGGATAGATCTATAACAAGAAATTGAATCGGTATTAAAAACTTCCCCCAGTGAAAGGCTCAGACCCAGAAGTCTTCACTGATGAATTCTACCAAACATATAAACAACTCTTCTAAAAAATAGAAGAGAAAGGAATACTTCCTAACCAGACAAAGATATCACAAGAAAACAAGCTACAGCAATATGCCTTATGAAAATGGACTTGAAAAGCCTCAAAAAATTATCAAACCTAATACAACAACATATTAACATGATTGCTACCATAACCAGGTGAGATTTATCCCAGGAATATAAGGTTGGTTTGACATCCAAAATTTAATCAATGTATTATACCATAACAATAGAATAAAGGACAAAAAATCATATGGTCATCACAATAATTATAGAAAATTCATGTGACAAAGTACAAAACCCTTTCAAGCTTGAAAAATAGAGAACACTTAACAAATGAAGAATAGAGGGTATTGTGAATTGAATAGTGTCCCCCACTCCCAAAAGACATACTAAAAGCCTGAGCCCAGGTACCTGCAAATGTGACCTTATGTAGAAATAGAGTCTTTGCAGATGCAGTCAAGTTAAGATGGTATTTTTATAAGAAGAGGAAAAGAGGCATACACAGAGAGAAGAATGCCACATAAGGGCACTGACCACGGGAAAAACACCATATGATGTTACAGGTAGAGATTAAAGTGCTACAATTCAAAGACAAGTAAAACTAATGATTAACAGCCATCATTAGAAGCAAGGAAGAGGCAAGGAAAAATTCTCCCCTACAGGTTTTAGCAGGAGTATGGCCTGCTGGAATCTTGATTTTGGATCTAGCCTCCAGAAGTCTGAGACAATCAGTTTTGTCTACCCAGCTACCTGGATTGTGACACTTAATTACAGAAGCCCTAGGAAACTAATACAGAAGAGGATTTCCTCAACCTGATAAAAGGCAACTACAAAAACTTCCCAGCTAATGTTATTATGAAACACCGAATGCTTTCCCCTAAGATCAGGAAAAAGTGAAGGATGCCTGGTCTCACCACTTCTATTCAGTATTGTACTGGAAGTTCAGGCCACGGAAATCAGGCAAGAAAAATAAATAAAAGATATCCAAATTAGAAAGGAATAAGTAAAATTATCTCTACTTGCAGACAACATGACCTTGTAATTAGAAAATTCTAAAGAATCTATGAAAAATATTAGAAATAATAAAATAATTCAGCAAATTTGTAGGATACAAGATCAATATACAAAATGAATTATTTCATACATTAAAAATGAATAATCTAAAAGTGAAATTAAGAAAATATTTACAATGGCATCAAAAAGTTTTAAAAACTTAGGCATAAAAGAGATGCAAGACTTGTATACTGAAGAATACAAAGCATTGTTGAAAGAAATTAAAGATCAAAAAGAAAAATATCCCATGTTCTCAGATCAAAAGATTTAATATTATTAAGATATCAATATCCCCCCAATTGATCTACAGACTCTATGGATTCATTATCCAAATCACAACTGGCTTTTTTTTTTTCAGAAATTGACAAGTGGATCCTACCATTTCTATTGAAATGCAAGGGATGTAGAATAGTCAAAACAACCTTGAGAAAAGAACAACATTGGAGGACTTAACTTTCCAATTTCAAAAACTACTACAAAGCTACAATTATTAAGAAAATGTGGTACTAGAATGTGAATAGACATATAGATCAGTGAAATAGAATTGAAAGTTCAAAAGTAAACATTTGCTTTTATGGTCAACTGATTTTTGACAAGGGTACCAAGACAATTCAATGGAAAAAAATAGACTTTCAAAACCTGGTGCTAGAATAACTGGATATACACATGAAATATAATGAAATTTGGCCCTACCTCACACCATACACAAAAATTAGCTTAAATGTATCATAAAAGAAAACAAATACCCTGATTAAAATGGGCAAAACACTTAAACATTTCTCAAAAGAAGATGTATATAAAATGCCAATGGGTTTGTGAAAAATGCTCAACATCCTAATCATTGGGGAAATGCATGTTACAATCGCAATGAGATATCACCTTACACCTGTTAGAATGACTGTTATAAAAAGAGAAGAATGATAACAAGTGTTGATCAAGGATGTGGAAAAAAGGTAACACTTGTATATCATTGGTGGGAATGTGTATTAGTACAACCATTATGGAAAACAGTATGGTAGCTCCTCAAAAAACTGAAAACAGAATTACCATAGGATCCAGCAATTCCACTTCTGGGTATATATCCAAAAGAATTTAAACCAGTATGTCAAAGAGATATCTTCACTCCTGTGTTTATTGCAGCATTAGTCACAAAAGCCATGATATGGAATCAACTTAAGTTTCCATCAATGGATGGATCAATGGATAAAGAAAATGTGGTACATATACACAATGGAGTATTATTCAGCCTTAAATAAAGAAGAATATCCTTTTGTTTATGACAACATGGATGAACCTGGAGGGCATTATGCTAAATGAAATAAGCCAGGCACAGAAAGTCAAATACTGCATGATCTCACTTATGTGTGGAATCTGAAAAAGTCAAACTCACTGAAGTAACGAGTAGAATGGTGGTTACCAGAGGCTGTGGATTTGGGGGTGGAAAACGGCGAGATGCTGATCAAAAGGGGTAAAAATTTTAGGAGGAATAACTTTTTGAGACTTTATGACACAACGTAGAGACCATAGTTAATAATATTGTATTGTATATTTCAAAATTGCTAAAATAATAGATTTTAAATGTTCTTGCTATAAAATATGATACATATATGAGGTGATAGATATGTTAAATAGCTTGATATAATCATTCCACAATGTATACACATATCAAAACATACATTGTACCCCATAAAATTATACAATTATTTGTCAGTTAAAGCAAAATAAAATTAAAAATAAAAAGTTTTAAAACTTCTGTAAAATAAATTTTATAATAAAATATTTTAATGAATCATGGAGCTAAACATATTAATAAGAACGAAAACTTTATTTTTTATTTATTTATTTATTTATTTATTTATTTTTAAAATGTATTTATTATTATTATACTTTAAGTTGTAGGGTACATGTGCATAACGTGCAGGTTTGTTACATATGTATA
>NW_012107497.1:2784902-2910444 GCF_000951045.1 Mandrillus leucophaeus
GCTTGATGGGGATGGCATTGAATCTATAAATTACCTTGGGCAGTATGGCCATTTTCACGATATTGATTCTTCCTATCCATGAGCATGGTATGAAGAACGAAAACTTTAAAACCCATATAAGAAAATGTAGAAATACAATGGATTATGCAATGTTTTCTTAGATATGACACCAAAAGCCAAAGTAACTGAAAAATACATAATTTGGACTTTAACAAAATTAAAACTTTTATACTGCAAGCAATATTGTAAAGAAAGTGAAAATACAATCCTTAGAATGGATAAAAATATTTGTAAATCATGTATTTGATAAGATACTTGTATCAAGAATATGTAAAAACTCATAATTCAACAACAAAAAGGATAAATGACTTAATTACAAGTGGAAAAACAGTTTGAATAGGCATTTCTCCAAAGTAGATGTACAGATCTCCATAAGCACATGAAAAGATGGTTAACATCATTGATTATTTTTAAAATGCAAATGAAAACCACAATGAGATAGTACTTTTTACCCACTGGGATGGCTAATACAAAAAATACAGACAATAAAAAGTGTTGACAAGATGAAGTATACTTGGAATTTTCACATTACTGGTGGAAATGTAAAATGGTGAAACAACTTTGAAAAAAGTTTGAAAGTTCCTGGAAATATTTTTTTAATTTTTAATTTTTGTGGGTACACAGTAGGTATATATGTTTATGGGATACAGGAGATATTTTGATACAGGCATACAATGTGTAACAGTCACATCAGGGTACATGGCATATCCCTCACCTCAAGCAATTATCTTTTCTGTTACAAACAATCTAATAATAATCATTTAGTTATTTTTAAATGCATAATAAATTTTTTCGACTGTAGTCATCCTCTTGTGCTACCAAATACTAGATCTTATTCGTTCTATCAAACTATATTTTTGTATTATATATTTCACTACACATTAACCATCCTCCCTTTCCCCCCACCACTACCCTTCCCAGTCTCCTGGAAATATTAAACATGAAGCTACCATATGACAGAACCATTCTACTCTCAAGTGTATGCCCAACAGAAATGAAAATACATATACACAGAAAACCTTTATACAGATGTTCAGAGCAGCATTATTTATAATAGCCAAAAAGTAGAACCAACTCAAATGTCCACCAGCTAATGAATAAATTTTAAAATGTCCTACATCCAAAAATGGAATATTATTTAGCAATAAAAAGAAATGAAATACTGATATGCACTGTAACATGGGTGAACCTCAAAAATATGCTAAGTGATAGAATCCAGTCACAAAAGACCCCAAATTGTATCAATACATTCATATAAAACATCCAGTAAAGACTGAAGGAAGAGGAGAATAGACAATAGAAAGGGATGGTTAATTGGTATGGGTTTCATTGGGGGCAAATAAAATGTTCTCAAATTAGATCATAATGATGGTTGCACAACCCTGAATATATTAAAAACCAGAAAATTATGCACTTTAAGTGGGTGAATTTTATGGTATGTTAAAAAGTATATCTGCATGCCATTGACTACAGATCTTTTCTTATTTTTTCAAGTTTATGAACACAGTTTTAGAAACATAGTCTCCATTTTTCTCTTTCATGAAACTGCTTGCCAGCTATAGAAATGAAAAAATAGCCATGTCTGTGGAACATAACTGCTACCTAGATGGGAGCCTCCATCACACAATGGATAGGGAGCTATTTTCTTTTATGGTCAAGATAGGCAGGTTCTGTCCTATACAATATATTCTGAGATGTTACCTGTAGCTCAGAAAAACAGGGATATTGTTGCTCTAAACATTCCTCAACATTTATACGGCTTCCTATTTATTAATAAGAGAACCTATTCTTTATGTGTCGTTATGCTAGTTTATTCTGGCCCTGGTCCTGGTCCAGGACTAACTGGAGGTATTAGAATGACCCTACTCTATGTGAAACAAGGTCGTATCTCAATAGGTATGTCAGTCAGCATAGGCCAAGCTACAGTAATAAGCAATCTCAAATCTAGAGGCTTAATAGTCTATATTTTACTCATGTTACATGTTCGTTGTAGATTGATGAGAGTGTTCTACTTAGCTTAGTCACTCGGGGACCATGGCTGATGTTATCTCCATCTTGGTACATCCTTTCATGATCATAGAGGCAAGGAACATGGTTCTTGAACCTTCTGCCTAGAAGTGACAAGTAGACAAAACCAGTCACATGGTCATTCCTGAGTTCAGTGGGGATGCTGATGTATAATCTTCTGGCATGAAAAGGCACTGGATATTTGAGAACAGTAATGCAGTCTACCACAATATGCTCATGGGGTTTGAAAAGGAACTGAAAAATGCCATTTTCTGGGGTTCTGTCCTCTGGCATTGTTTCTGGAATCATTTCCACCCATCCATTTCTACACTCTCTCAACCGACTTTTCTCAGATGCCTGGGGTAGCTAGGTGATTTGTTAATTACAACATTGCTTAAGCCTTTTAATAAAGTCAGCAAATTAAAGAGAGAGCCCAGATAAAGAGAATGCTTTCAAAAATGTCATAATGAAATTAAGGTAACGAAGCAGTTAGAGACCTCTCCTCCCTTCTTTTTGTATAAAACTTATTCCAAAGAAGCTGGAAGAGAAATGGGGCCTGAAAGTAAAGAGGGGAAAAATATATTGTATGCCATTAGTTTAATTATAAAAATTCATTACATGAAGCCATGTAAGACAGAAAATAATGGAACTCTAATGGGTTGGCCGATAACACATTTACTAGTCTGCTCTCAGCTCATAGTGATTGTTGAAAGGACAAAAAAGTAACGGCGTTGGTATGTAGTCTTCAAAGCTATTGTAAAGATTAATCATTTTCAGTAAGCTGGAAAATGAGGGCCATTTTCTTAAATAGTATGCCCTGTATAGAGTGTTACCTTCTGAAACAGAGTTGTTTGGTAATGTCAGAGGTTTAATAGATGAGTCTTGAAGTTAATGGTGAGAGGCTTTTACTTTTGAAATGGCTTTCTTACAGCTATTTTAACATTTCTATTATAAATCCATAACAAGGTTTTATAGGTCGTTTTAATTCACACAAGGAAGGAAGAAATTGTGCTTCTCTTTTCCCAATAAGGATTTATAGAACATTAATTCATTTTTGGGACCAAATTGTTTAGCGATTTTCAAAAATAAACAAAATATGTATTTTTCTGCTATCTTTTTTTTTGGAAATGCCTTACTTTATTATACATAGTAATTTTCCAATCATGCTATAATCATCAAGATTATTTTATATTCTTCAAAGCTCAGTTAAAATAAACCCAATCCTTTTCCTTCAATTTCTTTATATGGATGCGTAACTTCTTTAACTGAATTGAAATGAAAACTGAATTGAGAGTCCAGAAACCTGCATTTTTATGATGACTCTTTCACTGAGTAGCTATGTCACCTTGAACAAGTCACTTAACCTTTCAGAGCATTTATATTCTCGTGTGGACAATTATGGAATTGCTCAAAAAGGAAGAAGATACCAAAAGATGAAAGTGAATATTTAGGTAGGGGTCATATCCTTCAGGGCCTTGTAATCCAAAGAAAGAGGTTGGGACTTTGTCCTGTAGGTAATAGCACCAATTGAAAAGTTTTACGCAGAGGAGAAATGAGGTTCTATTTGCATTACAAAAAGATCATTTAAGCAGTTGTATGTAGATGGAAGGGTGGTTTGACAGTGGAGGGAGGGAGCCAATAAAAAAGATTATTTTAGTACCTGAGCAAGAGATGATAGGGACATAAATTAAGGTAGTGTCAATGGAAGTAGAAGATTTGGATATAAGTAAAAAAAAAAAAAAAAAACTTATGATACAACTACCCTGGGGATACGTTCCCTGCCTCCTGCTCCAGTTGAAGACCAACATATAATCAGATTGATCCAGAGACAGAATTTTGGAGAACATTAATATTTAAAGGACAGGCAAAAAAAAAAAAAAAAAAAAAACGAGGTCGTGCCACTGTACTCCAGCCTGGGAGACAGCGAGACTCTGTCTCAAAAAAAAAAAAAAAAAAAAAAAAAAAAATCCTTGAAAACGAAGAGAATACAGAGGTGACGGACCCAAAGAGTGGAAGCCAAGAAAGCAGAGAACTTCAAGAAGAGAATAGTCAGCAGCACCAGTTGCTGCAAATAAATCAAGTAAATAAGAACGTAAATCTTTCCATAGGCATTGGCTTTTGGTAACTGAATCAGTTAACTATCTTCACAAATGTGAGTGGCATATAGCAATAAGCCCATATTGCCTTTCATGAGTTTACAGCTTGGGTGGGGTGGCACTTCTTCATGCTGCAGGTTGATTGGGGTCGCTCTGCTCCATATGTCACTCATTCTCCTCCTGAGATGAGTAGGCTAGCCCAGAGCATGTTTGTCTTAAGGTAATGGAGAAGTGCAAAATGGATAGCCACACTGCATAAATACATTTCAAGCCTCTGCTTGTGTTACTTCTATTAATATCCCACTGGGATTAGGCAAAGCAAGTCACATGACCAAGCTCAATGTCAAGGGCATGCTGTCTTTTGTAGGAAGAACTTCAAAGTTACTTAGCAAAGGGCATGGATACAGGGAGAGGTAAAGAATTGGGGCCAATAATTCAATTTGCCATAGTGACTTCAGTCAGAATAGTTTTAGTGGAACGACAATGGCAGAAACCTGATTTTCATGAATTGGAGAGTGGCAGGAATGTAATCAAGTTGAGATAATGAGTGAATATCTGCCTTCTAAAGAGTGTGACTGTGGAAGGAAAGAAAATGATAGAGTGCAGAATATTGTTGTTGTTGTTTAAAGATGAGAGAGACACTCATGCTTGAAGTCTCTAGAGAAGGACCTCACAGAGAGGCAAGAAGTTGGAACACACAAAGAGAGAGGGAGTATGTGGAGGAGGATCCCAGAATAGATGGGTGCCCAGATGGTGAAATCAACTTCCAATAGCAGAAAAGTCGCCTCTTCCTCTGAGACTAGAGAGAAGGATGCAAGATGTAAAGTCTGATATTTCATGAAATATATGTTTGATATATTCAATTTCCCCTGTGGAACTGTAGGTAGGGTCATTTACTGTGAGATTTCTTTCAGTTCATGTTGTCAGGAATTAGTCTATAAACCACATTAGGTATTTCAAACAGAGGAAATTCAATACAGAGGACTGGCTGCTCCACAAGAATGAAGGAGCCGACAAACCCAACAGAAGACAGTGTGGCAACCCGGAGTTTAGTAACTTCAGTAAACTATTACCACCTCAAGGTTTGGGGAACCAACAAGTTTTACCAAAGCCCAGAAACCAGAACCATCGGGTGCTAATTCAACCACTATAAGGTCTGCACAGAAGGTACTGGAATTACAGAGGGAGCAGCTGTCCAGTGGGAAATGGAGACATAAAGCAGATACTGCCAAGACAAAGAGAGAAGGGGGATAATTCTCTTGTTTCACCCTTTCTCATGCTCTTCTATCTCCCACTAGTGTGTTTCATGACTTAACCTAATTAGAAGTCAGCTAGCAAGAAATCCCAGGAAATTCTGAGCTCCTATGGGAGTTAGTACATCTTAATACTGAGTGGAGTAGGAAATGGGTAGAGAATGGATCTAAGAGCAAACGACCTCTTAGTGGTTAGCTAACAGAGCTAAATTTTTCCATGAATCCCTTGGTTCATGAATGTAAATACAGTATCCAAGGAAAAATAACAAGTCCAACATGTAGAACTTTGTTCATAAACATATTAGGATCCTGTTTTATAATTTTCCAAGCAATTGCTTGATTTTGATACCTCAGGACAAGCCGGAGGCATGGGCAGAGCAAGTAACCCCATCCTAGTTTACAGATGACAAAACTGGCATTTACAAGGTTAGTGACTTCCTTAAGATCAAACTGCAAAACAATGGACAAGCAAAACTTCCTGGGAAGATGCCCTTTCATTACTCTGCACTGCCTTTTTTGAAGTTCCTTTGAGACACACTCATTAAAAATTTAAATAATAGTTCACCTGGAACAAACATTTATTTTACTTGTAGGTGAATATCACAAAACACATTTTAAAAGCAAATTTAACCAATATTCAACCTTAAAATTTTAATGATAGAGCTTTGCACTCACTTTTATCTTCCAAGTTAAAGGGAGAATTTTAGAGTTGCAGCATTTCTAGACAATGTCTATAAAACAGTGAGCTACTTGCTTTGCGTTCAGAAGGGGCTCACACTGTGGGGAATATAGTTTGACTCATTAAAATTAGTAGTAGATGTACTAGCAGTAGTGATGATGATGATGATAATGATGATGATGTTGATGATGCTGATGATTAATATTTATGTAATCCTTCAGACATGCCAGGCACGTTTGTAAATGTTCTCCCTGAATTCTCTAAGTTAACCCACACAATCGTATTTCCACATAAATACTGTTAATATTCCCATTTAGCAAAGGAGGAAACTGAGGCACAGAAAAGATATTTAACTTTCCCATTTGCCATATAACTACTAAGTGATCACGCCAGGATTCAAACCTAGCAGGCTCATTGTATTGCTCAGGCTTTTAGCTACTCTTTCACTTCCTCTTCTCTTTTCTACCATGTAGGGTCAATATCACTAAAATAAGTTCTTACAAAGAAAAAAAAAAAGAGAGAAGATAAAGTAGAAAAAAATACTTGAAATTCTTGAAATTAATTCAGGTTGTCTCATAGTTCACAATCACTTTTTCTGCCTAAAATACTGTGAATATATATCAAGCACATATTGCAGTAGTAGCATAATGGGTTTGAATATGAAAAATTTCTTTCCTGGTTGGGGAACCAACCTTTTGGGGATTTAGCATTTTATATTCTTCATAGAAAATACACACACACACACATACACACACACACATACACAAAGGCAATCTTTTTTTATAAGCTAGTGCTCACAGTATTTTAAATTTCTTCACATACCGTGATCACCACACAAGCAATTCCCTGTGGTGTAAACCATTGTAAATGGAATTCAGAAAGAGAAAAGGGAGTGTGTGAAGTCTATTGTAGTTTTGAATTTACACTCCTTCTGAGGTCTGGAGTTATCCCCATAGTAAATTTCACAGCGGTAGGCAAAACCGGTCAAGGTCATGGTTCCTAGTGTGAATGACACTTGGGTAAAGCCCAAGATGGGCGGGCAGAATATTACTGTAGGAGAAAGGGAAAACATTCTGTTGTGGGGAATGTCTTTAAGAAGGGAGAAAAGAGAAAGGCTACCTTTGAGAACCTTTGTGTTTATATAAGGGCCTGAGCCCCCTCAATGTCAGTCAAGATCAGTGGGAGTTTTACTTTTTAATCCTACATCCTCACAAAACCTGGGCAGCATTCAGTGAGGGTTAGCACTCAGTCAGGATTTCCTTAGGTATAACAGTCCTAACTTTCTCTGTGAATACAATTTTGCAGAAAAATATATGGCACGCATATTTCTGCCTTTCAAGCATTAAAGTTCATCAAAAAGCTCTGGTCTGACATCAAGACTCACTCTTTACTACCTTGTTTAGTAGGAAATCTCTCATTTAACTCTAGCTTGCTATTTCTTTCAGAGATTTTGGAAAATTCCAGGATAGGTTATTCATAATTTTAGGCATTTTTATGATCTATTGATTATGTTTTTAGATTCATTAGCACCTTCTGCATTTTATGTTTTTTAATTTTAACAGCTTTTTTGAAGTGTAATTGATATACAAAAACTACATACAATTATATGGGCTAGAACATGTGCACATAACCATGAAACCATCCAAATAGTATAACCTCTTATATCTAGACTTTTCAAATAAGAACCTATGAGTGATGGGTGGCTTCCAAGGTTATTTAACTTGCTTGAGTAAAATAAATGATTTTAATTATATATTTACTAAAAATTTTGTTTTTATTTTGTATTCCTGAGCTTATACATATATGCTCTGATATTGGTCCATCGTAAGTATTTTGTTAACAATTCACTCTCTTATAAAAGGAATTCACTTGAAAAAAAGGTAACCAAGTTATTGTTCTCAGTTTTGTGGATGTTTATGCTATTAATTAGAGATTTAATAGATGAGAGATAATAAGCTCTTCTTTTAAAATGCAAATAGCACCCTCTGGATAGTAAGGGCCAATTACATGTTCTTTCGTATCTTGGAATACATTACTTTTATCACTTTAGGTTTGGCTTAAGTGAGGAGGAGAAGGGAAGAAGTGGTAATTTTGTACCCTAGGAAATTTCTAGAAAAGGCAAGCCTTTGGCAAAAGTTCCCTAAGAAGGGCTTTCAAATAGTGTGAGGATCTGAAAAGTGGCAAATGGAAACTGCAGTGCTTGATAAAAGGAGTATAGAAGAAAAGGCAGGCATTCCACGAGGATAAATGTTAATTGTTTTGCAAGAGCAGGAACTATGTTCTGTGCCTTTAGACACTGTCCTCTGCTTTCATAGCAAAAGTCAGTGATATTGTCATTAGCTTCTTGGTAATAGTTTGGTAATCTGGATCTATTTGCTATATGCAGTAAATACTATTATTTAGTTTGATTCTAGGATGTTTTAGTTAACTGAGAAATTACCTTATATATAGATTGTATATGTTTAATAGGAGTTCAACCAAACACGCTGAAATTATGCTGAGAATACTGTTTGATTTTTATTCTGTACATATCATACTAACACAAAAGAACAAATATTAAAAACGAAAATGATTTTTCTCCTCAGAAGCATTATTTTCAATTTCTTCCATTTTGTGTTCAGCTCATGATTACGTATTCTTAGAGATAAAAAAACACAGTGTAGTTAAAAATTGTGTTCTGTTTTTTACACAAGAAAATTGTGTTCTTTTTACAGTGATTACTGTGTGCATTTGCTCTATATTGTACCATCGGAATGGTGTATTATGTTCTTTTAATGTCCCTGAATTAAACATTGACATTGTTTCTCTTTTTTTTTCTCTTGAGATGGAGTTTTGCTCTGTCACCCAGGCTGGAGTGCAGTGGTGCAATCTTGGCTCACTGCAACTTCTGCCTCCTGGGTTCAAGCAATTCTCTGCCTCAGCCTCCTGAGTAGCTGGGATTACAGGAGCCTGCCACCATGCCCAGCTAATTTTTACATTTTTAGTAGAGACGGTGTTTCACCATCTTGGCCAGACTGGTCTCGAACTCCTGATCTCATGATCCACCCACCTTGGCCTCCCTAAGTGCTGGGATTACAGGCATGAGCCACTGCACCCGGCCTGTTTCTCATTTTTTTACTGCTTTGGCTAATGAAGATTTTAAGTCATATAGTGTATTGATCTTCTGTTGAAGATTGTATTAGGCTAAAGTACCAAAAGTGAGATTACTGAGTCAATGGGAATAAGCATTTGTATGTCACTTGGTATCTATTGCCAAATTGTCCTAATAGATACTGTCCCCAGCAGTAATACATGAATGTGCTAGTTTTATTGGTCTTTTAAGCTTTGGATTTTATTTTTTGTTAATTTATTTGGTGTCCAATTGTACCTTTTCAATACTCTATTTTTCTATTACTTGAAAGTTAACTTTTTTCTTTTTAAATAAAATCATCCTACTCTTTCTCTTGTTTCAACTACCTGTTCCTGTTCCTCTGTCCATTTATCAATGACTTAACCCATTGTATTAAATTTGATATAACTATCTTAACAATTAGTATTATCTTAATGCTTAGAAGCCTCCTCTCTGCACTTGCAGAAATGTTTAATAGAAATTTCAGGTTGATATGCTTCGAGACAAACCCTACCATTAATCGACTTCTTTCTTTGAAATATGTTTCAAGTGATTAGATAGCAAGTTTGAAAACACTGAATTACCAAAGACAAACAACGAAGAAAATGTAGATGATTTGGTTTAGCAAGATTCTTATATTTTGACTTTTATTCCAATTTTAAAGTAGGATATTCTAAAAGTATTTTGATCCTTCAAAAAGTTCGTAACTAGAATAACAGTACTATTCTTCTGTTGTTCAATATTTTCTGTATGCACGTTTAGTTGAACGCCAGTAGATGGCACTAATTACATAAACGATTCAACAAGTTAATGAAGAGGAAAAGAAATGTATGAGATTTTTTTTTGGTTCAAATGTTGTTATATGTTACATAGTCAACAATTACATATGAGCTTATTTTTGTAGTTTTTTTCTCTTGTGATAAAACAATTAAGCCCACTTTATTGCCAATTAATTGCTACTAAGTTGAAATAATTGATACTGGTTGTTGCTCAAGATGCTGCATTTGAAAAGTTTGTCCTGAAAGGTGGGTTACCTTATACTGTCATGACTGACTAAATCAACATGGTAGGTTAAAAGCAATCTAATATACGTATTCTGACCTGAGGATTCAGAAGCTGTTTACGAAGTATTTTAAGACACTCCCACTGGAGATTTCAGAAAAAAACTGACATTCATTCTCTTTCTCATAAAAATCTATAGCAGTTGGCCAAAGACCTCCGCCAGTGGCAGATAAATGTAGATGTGGCAAATGACTTGGCCCTGAAACTTCTCCGGGATTATTCTGCAGATGATACCAGAAAAGTCCACATGATAACAGAGAATATCAATGCCTCTTGGGGAAGCATTCATAAAAGGTATGAATTACATTATTTCTAAAACTACTCTTGGCTATAATAATGGGGTGGTGAAACTGTATGGAACATGAAGATTTGTTTTTCCAATCCAGCTAAACTGGAGCTTGGGAGGGTTCAAGATGATAAATACCAACTAAACTCACTGACTTGGCTCAGACTTCTATTTTAAAAATGAGGAACATAAGATCTCATTTGCCCATTGTCACAAAAGTAGTGACATAACCAACAGATTAAACAAAAAGCAAAATACTGATTTATAGCTAGAAGAGCCATTTATCAGTCTACTTTGAGAACTCTATCCAAAGTCCAAAGAATTATCTTTCTATCTTATCATGGCACACACTGCCTTACCTGTTATTTGATAAATAAGTCACTTTGGGATTCATGATGGAGTTATAGCTGTCCATGGTATCATCCTCATGTCTCACTCCACACACCCAATGGGAAAATTTGTGGAGGGTAATATGACTCATCACTTCATTTCCCATTATATATCTATGGAAATTAACAGCTCTTATAGACAGTATCTCCTCAAACTAAGCTTTGTACCCTTATTATACCTCTCTTGATCTCTAGTGCTTTTTTCACTAGCATTTATTCCAATTATAAATAAAAATATAAAATTATGAAACTAATTGTTAAATATTTGTCCTTTAAATTAATCTGAATGCCATGAGGACAGAGATTTTGTCTTTCCTATATGATATATCCCCAGATCCTGAACCACGCGATAAAAAATTGGGAGCTAGTAAATGTTTTTTGAATGATGATTCCCTTTGCAGAATGTACAATTACCTTGTGCCAGCTGAAAAAATAGTACCTGTACAACATGAGGAAGACCATGGTGAAAAATAATTGAGTTCCAAAATATGACATCAATTACTGAAAAAATAAGCTCAGTGATTTTTAACGAGAAGTAAAAGCCACCATTGGGGCCAAAACAGATTTTGAACTAAGAGCAGGAAGTCTTAGGAGAAATAAGATAATGATACATAGAAATTAAGAGACCAACTAAATTTTGAAACTAAGCTAGACATTAGACAGTAAAAACTCCTATGAAGCTGAATTTAAGCTAGTGACCCTGGAGAATAGAGCAACTCTAATCCTGAATTCCAGACAGTAAGTGTATAGATGGAAAAGAACATGGAAAAGAAGATTCAACCTAAAGTTGGAAAGTTTTAATTGGAGCCCTATGAAAAAGACCCCGATGGAGAAAGGGCAAACTTGAATATGGAACTGATATTTGGAAATTTTCTCATAGTAACTACTTTTTCTCAATGGCAAGACTTGGACTTTCTTCTCAAAATACAGATCTTGTATGTGTTCAATTAAACAGGGACAGATTAGGTTCGGGAAGAATTATTCACATGGAATCAATTGGTATCAGAGAGTCAACCATTAGATCTTAGTGGGAAATATCTGCTTCCCAAAGGGAAGCCTTTTTGGAAAAGTCAATTAAAGTCAGAGATTAATTTGATGAGTTTAGGGAATATAAACTAAGGAGCCAAGAAAAAAGCTTGCTCATGGTATGAAACTAGAGCTTCAGGACACTGGTCTATTCTATCTGTACTACTCTTTCTGACAGACCCCTCTCTTCATTCTCATGCTCCTTGATGGCCCAAGCAACTCTTTCAGTTTTTAAAAAATTGTTTTATTAAGGTCTTTGGATTCTTCATGGGAATGACTTCCAGTCGATATTTTTTGGCTTGTTTCCAAAAAGCTATCAGCTAAGGAATGCATATAGTTACTTCCCCTGTGGGTAAAGTAAATTAGAATTTTAGAAACCAACTCACATTTTTGGCCTGTAGAGAATCTGCAATTCACCAAGCTACTTCTGACTCATGTCTATAAAGTTCTTCCCTGTTCTTTTCTCACTTCACATGTACCCTGTACAAGAATTCATCCACTTGCATAGTTTCAGTCTGTTGATGACTATCCATCTATAATTCCAGCTGAGAATGATCTTTTGAGTTTTAGACATATAGAGATCACTGCTTTCTTTCTATGTTAATGTCCCACAGGAACTTCATATTGAAGAGGTCCAAAGCTAAACTCATCTTTGCCTTCTCCCAATCTCTTTCTCCAAATGCAACCTACTTCTGTTGTCCTTGTCTTAGTCCTTTTTGTGCTTCCATAACAGAATACCACAGACTGGGTAATTTATAATGAACAGGGATTTGTTGGCTTATATTTCTGGAGGCTGGGAAGTCCAAGATCAAGGAGCTGGAATCTTGTAAGGGCCTTCTTGTTGTGTCATGATTCCATGATGGAAGGTGGAAGAACAAAAGAGAGAAAAAATGGGACCAAACTTGCCTTATATGAAACTCACTCCGACAATAATGATGCTAATCTGTTCATGAGGGCAGAACCTTCATGTCCTAATCACGTCTTAAAGATCACACTTACTACTGTTGCAATGGCAATTAAATTTTACCATAAGTTTGGGAAGGGACAAACACTACACCATAGCATTCTGCCCCTTTTTCCCCAAAATTCACGTTCTTCTCAATGACAAAATACATTCATTTCATCCCCAAAGCCCCAAAAGTCTTAACTCATTTCAGCATAAACTCAAAAGTCCAATCTAATATAAATTAGATATAGGTGAGACTCAAGGCAAAATTCATCTTGACTCAAATTCCCCTCCATCTCTGAGCCTGCAAAATCAAATCAAGTTCATCCCCTTACCCCCTACCCTTCCCAGCATCACGTAACCACCAATCACAGAAAGTTTTATTGATAGTCCTGCTCTAGATTATCTTTGTCTATGTTCACTTTAGCTATTTATCCTAGTGTTCCATTATTGGAACACTGAGCATGTGGGAGTTATTTATATTCTACTGTTCAAGGTCATCATCAAGGTCTGATTGCAAAAATTCAAAAAATTACAACCTTAGGCATAAATGGGTTAAGCAGTTTAGAGTACATTTATAATAATTATTTACTACACTACTTCAAAAAACTTATTGCCTCTATTTGTAAATAGTGTTGTCTCTACACAGGGGTTTGTTGTCATGCATTTGCTTGTTTCTGCCTGATTTTTTTCTATTTATACATTTTCTTTTTTATTTTTATTTTTATTTTTTAACTTTTAAGTTCAGGGGTACATGTGCAAGTTTGCTACATAGGTAAACTTGTGTCATGGGGGTTTGTTGTGCGGATTGTTTCATCACCTAGGTATTAATCTTGGTACCCATTAGTTATTTTTCCTGATCCTCTCACTCCTCCCACCCTCCATGCTCCAATAGTCCCTAGTGTGTGTTGTTCCCCTCTATATGTCCATATGTTCTCATCATTTAGCTCCCACTTATAAGTGAGAACATGGGGTATTTGGTTTTCTGTTCCTGTGTTAGTTTGATAAGGACAATTGGCCTCCAGCTCCGTCCATGTCCCTGCAAAGGACATGATCTCATTCTTTTTTATGGCTGCATAGTAATCCATGGTATTTCTGTTGGTCTCAAAAACTACAACTATGACAGGATGGCATTTTCACTTTTGTTGTTATATTAAACTCATCTTAAAAAGGAAAGATTAATAATATCAATATTTGGGTTATGGAGAAAAAGTATCTCATATCTTTGAAAAAGTTCTGTAACTACAGCTTTTTTGGTAGGAGGGATTCTGTGGAAAGCATTCTGATTGCATCATTTCTCATAGTTCAGATTAGACACCATTTTACTATGAAACACTCATGTATTGACTGCACTGAGACTTTCAGTCATATGGAGAAACCTAGGCAAAATTTTTATATACTTGGAAGAATATTTAAATTAGTAATAAAATCTTTAGTTTTAAACTGTTGAATGTTAAATAAGATATAAAATGTACTTGAAAGAAATTTACTTTGATATCAGTCACTGCCATGTTGTAGTTTCAAGACATAATAAAAAAGTAAACTAATGTTTATATTTTGCTGTTTAAGTTTATTAATATATCAGATGAGTCTTCAAATTCTACAGTGGCTTTTGATAGGATCATTTTTATTTGTCATCTTACATAGAATAAATATAAATAGCCATTTATGCTTAAAAGGAACGAATCTATTTATGGAAAAAAAGAGAAGCCTGCTTCTCAACTAAATCGTACAGTTTAGAAACCCAGATCTGAACATAGATTATTGTTGTGACCTATGTAGGAAAATATTTCGTTTTCCTTATCATATTCTTTATAGAGTCCATGTTAACATATAAAGCCAGAAATGTGAGCCTCTGCAAGTTCATTTCTTTGTCTTCAATTTCTGTGAATAGATATGAATTTGTGAATAAGATAATATTAGATGTGATATTACAAAGTATTGTGAGAAGCCTCTAAGGATTAGATTTCAAGGACTGCCATCTGGCTGATGACTTTATGATGACACTGTCATGAGATTTCATTTCCTTATTTCTATTCCAGGATCACCCTTTAAACAAGAAATAAGCATTAACTCTGAATTGTCTGTTTGTAGCTGTATGAGGGCTTCCACAACTACCAACTAGTCAGGTACAAACTCATCAAGCAGAGACAGTCCTTGCATCAGAGGGTTAAACATGCCTAGAAGTTCCTTAGCTAAGCTCTCTGATACTAAAAAATCCCTCTAGGTTCTAAGAAAGATTCAGCATATACATGTGTGTACATGTATGTGTGTACACATGTGCATATATATGTATATACATGCATATATGTGTGTATGCATATACGCGCATATACATACAAACACATTTTCTTCCATAAAATAACATCTTAGTATTCTCTGTTCTTCCTAATGTTTTATATTTTAATGATCAAAATTAATAGTTGATCATCTAAAAAAATTTTGACCTGTTTTCTCCATCTTTGACAACCTTGAAGGCACTTGTAAGTCGCTCTTTGCTTCTCTATTCGTAGGTCCTTTTTCCTCTTCACTTCATTGAAACAAGAAAAGAGAAAACAATTGAACCCTATTTTGTGTGCAGCAAGGAGCTACTCTGGTTAAGCACTAGATCTCTTTTACATTCTCTAACATGTTGTTTTAGTAATTATTCTACTTTCTTTTTCTGGGATATTCGATTTCTTCTTTCTTTTTACTCCTCCCCTTTAGCAGGCCAACATACTCAAGTCTCCCTCATCCTAAAAGAACTTTTTTAGTATATCATTTTTTTTCTATCCAGCTGGGCTTGCTTCTCCTTACTATATCGTTTATTAAGCAGTGGTTGACATTACTGTTTCCTGTTCTTTAGCTACTAGTTATATTTTGACCCACTCCAGTCTCACTTCCCCAGCACCACCACTTTATGAAAACAAGGACTTACTAAGATCATCAATGACTTTGTAATAGCTGATTAGTGTATTTTAATTCATCCATCTACTTGACTACATTTTAACATTGATCCTGTTGGTCAACTCTGCTAGTCAAAACTTTATCCTCCTTGGTTCCCAGAACAATGTTATCTTGAAACAATCTCTTATTTCTTTAATCACATAATAATTGTGAGGTGCTTGGCACAATACCTAGCACGTAGTAAGAACTCAGTAAAATATCATCTGCCATCAACATCATAAAAATTAATTTACTTACTCAACAAATACTTTTGTATGAAGTATGTGCTATGTAGGCCCAGTAGTTGGTACTTGGTATAGAGCAATGAAAAGCCCTACCCTCGTAAAGCTTATATTCTGGGAAGCAGAAGTTGGGAGACAGACACTGACAAATAAAAATTAAATACATGATGTGTCAGATGGTCATACATGCAATGTGGAAGAATAAAGAGGAAAACAAGTGGAGAGAGAGAGAGAGAGAGAGAGAGGTGGAAGAGGAGTGCTGCCATGAAAATGTGGTAATCAAAAAAGGTCTTACTGAAAGGTGGCACTTAAGCAAATTCTAAAGGACCTGAGGATGTGGGCCATATGTATAATTGGGGGTAAAAAAGTAGTCCAGGAGGGTCCTAATAGGTGAAAATGCCCCAAAGCAGGAATATTGTTGGTATGTTGAAGGAACCTTAAAAGGGAGATCAGTTAGGCAGAAAAGGATCAAGTGAGCAGGAAGGTAGTTGACAATAAATTTAGAGGGGTAACCGGCATCTGATTATATTGGCCTTTTAGGCCTATGGGCTTTAGTTTTTAATCTGAATGAGGTGGGAGTTATTGGAGGGTTTTGAATGGAGGAATGGCTTGTTTTGTCTTGTCTGACTCCTCTGTTATAATAGACTAAACAGAAGTAGTGAGACCTTTAGGAAACTGTTGTCATAATTCAGTCAAGAGATGACTGTGGTTGGGATCAGAACGGGAGAGGTGAATGTGGTGAGGAGTGGTTGGATTCTCCTACATTTTGAGTACAGAGCACAAAAGATTTTATAATGGAATAAATGTAGGTACGAGAGAAAGAGAAGAGTCAAGAAGACGCAAGAGTTTTTAGCCTGAGCAACTGAAAGATGGGGTTATCTTTTACTGAGATGGGGAAGGCTCCAGGAGTAACATATTTTGGGAGGAAGATGTGGATATGTTACATTTGAAATGCCTATTATACATCTAGGAGGAGATGTGTGTAGTAGATAGCTGGATATACAAATCTGAAGTTATGGGGAGTAGCTCAAGATACAAAGTTGGGAATTGTAACAATGATCAGTGCAAGTTTTCTTTCCTCAATGCAATTTTAAATGTTGATGTTCCATTCTTAATTATCTCTCTTCTTTCTCTCTACACATTTTGAGTAGCTTTGTCTGTTGGCTTCAGCTAACATTAAGACTCCTCAGTGTCAACTTCCGTCTTACACTCTTTTCCTAATTTCCAGAACTGTACTTTCAGCCATCTACCCTACATTACCACCTACATATGCTACAGGCTCCAAAATGTGTCAAATAGAATGCATTGTCTTGCCCCTAAAACAAAGTTAAATTTTCTGTGTTTTCAGTGTGGTGTGATTGCCTAACTTAATTGTCTCTACAACTGGAAATCTAAGAATAACCTTCTACCTTTCTCTTGATCTCTCTTTCCCAATCTACTGACACATGTATTAAATTGGCTTCCAAATTCTGTGAATTCTACTTCAAAAATTGCTCTAGAAACAATTGTCTCTCTTTATCCCTATTGTCACCTCATCCTAAAGCCTCTTCATCCTTCGTAGATTTCTGGGAGATTGTAACGAACTTTTCTCTGTTCTGCCAGTTATCAAGTCTTTACACTCATTTGACATTCACACCAGCCTTGGATCTGTCTCCCTTCAAATGAATCTTCTTGCTTCCCTTTGATTCCAGTGCTCTTTTTTTTCCCTCCTGAGACTTGATGCATGATATTTACATGTATGACATATTTCCAAAAGCATTCTCAAATATTTCTGAAAGTAAAAACAAATAAAAAAGTAAAACATTTTCCTGGGAAGAAAAGCAAATAGTGTTATATGTTTTTGCTTGTTCATTTGTTTGTTTATTTAGGAGAGGGACAAGCATTTGAACTTCATAAAATTCTTATATGCTGTATCTACAAATACTGTCCCTTGGCAATACAATTTTAGAGTTCCTTTTCTGGAACTACTTGAGGACTGTTTTATGATCCTCAGTAGACTGTTATATTATTTTATAGCCATACCTTGTATTTGCTGAGTAATTGTACTCAATAATTGTTTGTAAATTGAATGAAACAATTCATCAGATGTTGAGCACTGAATGGCTTTGGATTATTTCCAAAAATTTAAAGGATAAAGATTTGCTGCCTTCAAAGCTATGTACAAAAATATGATAGAATGCTAGCAGGATATTTGTTTAAAATACAACCTTTATTACATTGGGGGCTGCTCATAATATATATGTGGCACATTTTATTTAAAATATTAAAGTTCCTGGCTGGACATGTACCCATAATCCCAGCCTTTGGGAGGCCGAGGTGGGGGTGGGAGGATCACTAGAGGCCAAGAGTTTGAGACCAGCCTGGGCAACATAGTGAGATACCATTTCTACAAAACATAAAAAAAAAAAAAGCCAAGTTTGTAGTCCCAGCTACTTGGGAAGCTGAGGCAAGAGGATTTCTTGAACCTAGGAGTTCAGTTCAAGGCTGCAGTGAGCTATGATCATGCCAGTGTACTTAAAGCCACCAGTTCAACCCTCTCAATTTTGAATACCCTATTTTAAATCCCTCTTATGCAAAATATACCTTCTAGTCCATTTTAAGGACTGAGAGGATTTGGTGTATTAAAAAATTCAATCCATTATCAACTGCTTTAGGTACACTTAGCAGTATGAGAAAGTGTCTTTCTGCTCTTCAGGAGAGAGTTGTATGTATAGTTATAAGACAATCCCATTTTTATATTGCTGAGACCCAAATCTTCCCAACTGATTATGAAGCATAAGAATTCTTCGGAGGTTGAAGTGTGCTGAGATTGTGCCACTGCACTACAGCCTGGGTGACAGAGCAAGACTCTGTCTCAAAAATAAAAAAAAATTCTCTCCATTCTACAATAGGATAATATAACATCTATTACATGAAATCTTGGGGCTCTGGGCCAGGGAGTGTCATGATCCATATGGATCTAAAAGGTTCATAGTGGTAACAGCCTGCTTCATTTTATGTCATCTCCTTTCAAGTAATTAGAATGTTTCTAGCTTGCAGGGATTGCACACAAAGGGAGACATTTGGAACCATGTCACTGGTGATTTACTGGTGTGGAAAATTACCTGGTGATGTAGCCAAGTAGCCATTTTCATTCTAACCCAGTCCTACAGTCCTGAACTGGGCTGAACCAACACACCAAAATATATGCTTAGAAATACTCCTATGTATCAGTTTTCCCAGGAAAAACAATAGTATTATAGAAAACTTACCATTGTTTCCTAATAAAAGAAATTATAGGATACCAACAGACTGTTTTTTGTTCATAAATTTAATATTACAGTATCAAATATTAAAACGAATGGGAGAAAGTTTTTCTTATTCGGTTTAATTGAACCATTAATGTTAGCTATAATACCCATTATGTTACTTTTCAATTATATTTTTATTTTTTATTTTATTTCTATCTATATCATTCTCAGAAAGACTTCTTTAAAACATTCAATAAAAATAGAATTTAGGTAGATTTATTTTTAGAAAGTTGCGTTGTTTTGATAAATGAATACAGTCATCACTTGACTTAATTTTTATCTGTACAATTCTAGAAATCTTATAGTTTTGGGATCCTTTGGCTTTATTCAGTATATAATAGGGATCTGTTTCCTTTCTATAAATCATTAATTCAAATGATTTCTTATATTAAAAATGTTTGGACATATAGGTATTAATGAGTTTTATGAAATCTAATCTTTCTAATTTCCCCCTAAAAAGGGATGTCATTTAATCAGTTCTAGGTTGTGATCAATAGCAGAATTTTTCTTTTTTTTTTGCAGCCCCCTTTCACTCAGTAGGGAAACCTGGTATCATCCTTGACTAATTGCAGCAAAGAGCCTGGCTCGGGTCCTTTGTCTTATACAGAGTGTTTATAGATTCTTGAGCCCAGCAGAATCTGAACTCCTAGCTACTGCTACCTACTTCCCAGCCCAGGCCCCCAAAGCCCTATGTCTACAGCCCCGTGCACCACTGTGTGTTTTTGTGGCATTTCTGAAGCACAGAGCTACTTAACTTGTTTCTAAGCCCAGATTGTGCCTTTTTGATTTTCTATTTTGGTATTTTATCTACCGTTTTTCTGTGTTTGGAGGTTTCTTCTATATTTTGAAATAACTTCTTTCCTTTGGTACAAAGTGATTCTTATTGTAGAAACTATCAAAAATGTACAAATAAAGAATCACTCTCAACATTCTTAGCAGTTCCTTCTATCATAGTTTTGCAAATATATTATTGCCTATTTTTATTTTACTTACTCCCTGTTTATTAACAGTTAAAAGCATTTTCAGATAGTTTTCAATTTTCATTTAAAAAATTCTTACCACATTTTTATTAGGAAAGAAATGGACAGGTGTTATCTTTTCAATAAAAAACATGGGGGAAATAATTTCTTGAAGTACCTGGTGACATTCTTCCAGCCAATGTTTTATGTTGTGGTCATTCTGTCTGTCATCAGTATTCATAGAAAGAGATGAAAATTATTTAAATGAACTGCAAAATCAATTCCCCATTCAAAGCAGTGGTTGTGTGTTTCAAATATCTTCTAATAGTCAGTTTCACACTTAGCTTTATCAAATTCCTAATTATGATACTCATTACATCACTCTGTGTTCAGTCAGTGTGTTTATGCCACAGAGCAATTAAAGCAAATCAGGTGAACCAAATTCAATCACCTTTGTAGATAATAACCTACATTGCTTAAATTTATGGCCACTCATACAATTACTGATGGATTGTTTTTTTCTTTTATATTGCCAGTATTTTAAATGTCCTAGTAAAGTTGGGTTAGCTGTTGAACTTCAACTTTCTCACAACCTATTTTTTAAAATGTATAAATGAAAAAACCCTCCATGAAATGATCAAATACAGTTTTCATGCTGGGACAAGTTAGATGAATAATAATCATAAATTCATAATAATTATTTATGGTTTTATGTTTTTATAGTGAGATATGTTTTATTGAAATGTGTTATATAAGTGATACCTAAGTTTCCCATTAAAATAGAAATGCTAAAATGGCATTGTTCTTTTTCGCTATGACTCTAGCTGTTGAAATCTACTTAAACAGAACTGTTGTTCCATCCCAAATCTGCAACTCTGAGGCCTATGCTCCCTTCACTGCTGTCTAATGGATAGCTATCAATTTGGAAGGAGGTTTCTGGCAGCTATTCCCAGTAATCTAATCTCAGCTCTGTCCTCTTCAATATTTTCATCAATGACTTGGATGAAGACATAGATAACATTCTTATCAAATTTTCCAATGCCACAAAGCAGGGAGAAATAGCAAATATAGCAGACAAGAACATCAGAAGCCAAAAAGTTTTCAACAAATTGGACTGGTAGGCTGAATATTGAAAGATGTAATGTAAATGCAAGGTGCTACGTGTGGGTTCAAAAAGAAATGTAAAACAAAAACAAAACCCATCTAACTTAGGCTGGGCTCCCTGGAAATAGGCTAAGAATAGAGAGTTGTATGCAAAACATTTGTTGGGGAGCGTTCCCATGAGATACATATGTAAGGTTGTAAGACAGGCAGGATTGCACAGATGAAGAAGTGCAGTGCAGCCTGCAGTCCACTGAGGCCTCATCAGATTTTCAGGGGAGTTTTGGAAATTGCAGGGCCCTTTAGAGACGCGCTGAATTGAAGCAAGGGATCTGGACCTTTGTAACCCAATACTAGACAGTTAATGGTCCTGGGTCACCCCATGGGAGAGGGCAGACTGGAGCAAGATCATCACCTATGACTGAAGGCAATTTCCAGGGAGGAAGGCAGCTGTGAGCTGTTAGTAGTCAATATTCTAACCAGCTAGGGCATGAGGTCTTGGCAGAGCATCAATGTACCCACTACCACAGTGTTACCCAAAGTATGATCCTCTGACTAGCAGCATTGGTATCACCTATGAGCTCACTAGAAATGTAAATTTGTAGGTCCTACCCCATCCAACTAAATCAGGATCTCTGGGGATGGGGCTTGGGGAACTTTTAACAAGCTTTCAGGCCTCCAAGTTATTTCTATGCATATTAAAGTTTGAGAACCACTGCCCTACACCAACAAAAATCATTCCAAATATGGAGATAACATAGTGGTTTTAGCAACAATAATTTCTTTCTGTTTCTCTCTTCTCTTTACACACACACACAACACACAATGATAGAACAGTGGGAAAGGAAAGCCAAAGGGGATCTTAGGCTGAATAAATGTAAGCATATGACCTAGTCCTAAGAACATATATTTCAGCTTAATAGAGACAGGAATATTGTTATAAAGCTGTCCAAAGATGGAACAGACTGCCCTGTAAAGTTGTAGAAGTATTCAGGAACAGGTTGGTGATACCTTGGTGGTCGTATGGTATAACATCCTGATCTTCACATACTCATCATCTGGAGTAGGAGATTTCTTTTTCCAAATGGGGTTTCGGCAGAACTAGTTCCATTGTATCTTAATAAGTAATAACTATGGATGAAAAAAATAATTAGGCAATATCAACTTAAATCAAAGCAAACAGACTTCTTTCCTATAGGACTAATCAGACCCTTTATTACAGTGCATGCTTGGTGAATCAACAAAGTATGTGTATTTATGCAAGTATGGGGGGAAGGGGTAGTCTGTGTAGTATGCATCCCTTCTAAAAGTTTGACCATGAAAACAATTTCTCAAGAATCTTATACAACACTATAGTATCTGGTCCAATACTATGTGTACAACATGCACTCAGTAAGTGTTTGTAAGATAGATAGCATAGCATATAGGCCAGGCCACTGAATGGAAATCATCTCACTGTGATTACCTGAATAGTATTCTCTAGTGCCATTAGCTCAATTCTTCACTTAAGCATAAGCCTATACATTTCTCATACTAACCAAGAGAATTTGTGTTATGTGAATTTTGACTCTATTCAGACATTTTTTTCTACGACTCCTCCAAGGCTGTTATTCTTACCTCATATTCTGATAGAAGTTTAAGAACTTTTTTCTGGGAGTATTGATTAATTAGCTAGATAGATAGAGACAGAGAGAGGATAGAGATTGATTCTCTGGCAGAGCCTATTTGAATCATATTGAATCTTTTTTTCCCTGCGACTTCCCGCAAGGAGGATGGAGGAGAAATTATTTAGAAATCCACAGAAGTAATCAGGGATATCTTCAGTAAAAGAAGCTATACTTAGTAAAGTCTCTATTTTAGCAGATAGCAGTAAACAACAGAGGCGATAGACAATAGAGTCTATTCAAATTGCTGGGATCTGCTAACACATTTTTCTTTTCCCTGAAACAAATGCCATTAACCCTCCTTGACACTCTATCTTCATCAACATTTTAATAGAATGGAACTAACTCATGATTTTGAGGATTTTTCCCCCACACAAAACCTATAAACCACACTGTGTTAATGATTACTTTAGCCTAGTTGCTAGCTTGCTGCTGGTAACAGTAAAACTTGTCCTGGCAGGTAGGCAATTCCAGAGGCCCAGCCAACCACTTGGTGTGTGTGAATAAACCTCCGTATACTTCTCATGCATAGTAATCCTGGCCAACCCATAACTCTTAGCAACTATTCCTGATGAATGGACCTGGTCTACTCTAAGAAGAGGCCAAGGTCCTTTAATAGTGCAGTTGCAAGAACCAGAATTGAAAGTCATAGTTCTAGCAAGATTTTGCAGACTCCTTGGCAAACCAGTGGCTTGGGACTCATTCTTGACTTCAAGCCATTAATTGATATGGTAGGACAGCTTCCTTGGGCTGGGTTCTGCTCCCTGGGATATGCACTGTTTGCCAAATGAGTAGCAGGTGGACAGACATCTTTACAATTTGCTGACCCATATTCTAAATGAACATGACATTTTATAGGTCTGAGTTAACCTAGGAAGTCACTAATTTCAATATCAAAATATTTATAACTGAGATAAGGATACTGAGGCACAGAGAGTCTGTGACTTTCCTAAGTTCAAAACACTAGCTTGTGTTAATTCTGACACAGAAATTCTTGTATTTGCTGTCTGTCTCCTTTTTCTTTGTATGTGTGTGTGTTTACATTGCAGCATCATTTATATGATGTTACGTTCTGTAATTTATTGAGAATTTTCTCACATACAGTGATGTGTTACTTTTTAAAATTTCAAATAGTTCTAGTAAGTCTTTTCTACTTTTATTAGCATATTAACGTACTGGCTCTAAGAGGGCATCTCACCACATCTTTGCCATTCTTCCTTGAAAGGCAAGTTTCTCTCCATCTTCTTTTTTGTATTCCAAAGTTTTGCTAAAGTTTGCTTTTGAAAATGGGTTACCTGGCAGAGATTTATTATTCTAACTTTGAAAGTAGAAGTCAGAATCAGACAGTGGCGGTTAAGTATGCACTACTGTGATTACTATATAATGAAAGTATCTATGGTGATAACACTGATACTGACATGTATTTGCCATTTTCTAATTAAGGGCTTCAGTAAAAATTAAGCACTCACTCTTTGCCAGATACTGCAATAGATACTGAGCACAGTGAACAGAATTCTTCATATACATATATATGAGTCTACATTCTATGAAAGTATAATGTTTTTCTGAGAAGAGGCATAATATTCTATTAATATCAGCTTTTGCTTCTTCCACCATATATTGAAAGAATTCTGAATACTGTTATAATTTAATGGGAGAATCTAGAGAATTCTATATTTACTTTCACTGCATTGATGAACTAAGATTTTTTAAAAATGCATTCTTCATAGAACTACTGTTCCGTATTTACCTAATATTATTCTTATATCATTTGAGCATATATTTCACTAACAAAACAAATGTGCAATGTTATTAGTTCTAACAAAATTACACTGATACTTTAATTTTTATATTATTTTTCATGCAGATTAAAATAATTATAGCTGCATCACATGTTGCAAGTTGTAAGAGCTACTTTAAAAATATATGCTTCAGGAAAGACATTAGACAAGGAAACGGATGATGTTCATATTTTCAAATGAAAAATTTAAAAATGTGGCTATCACAAACACTAAATTTTTACATATATCATCAACTACTAATTTATCTACAAGAAATGCCATTTTTTTCCCTACAAAAACTCTTAACAATAATTATCAAACTTAGTCCTGGAATCTGCTAATATAATCGGACAAATGTTGTCAAGAAGGTGAAAAAGAAAACATATATAGTTTATCAAACTATAAAATATAGTTTATCAAAACCTATTTTTCCTATTGACAACATTTATTCGGAAGGAAAATGCATGAGTGAAATGAACAACTGTCTCTAAGAGAGGTGGGGGATAGCAATAAATTCAGACCACATTTCCTGTCATTACAGCAGGGAAGTAGAAGAGTTACAGTCAACTTTAGAAAGTTATTTGGGGGAACTAGTGATTCCCTGTAAACCTGTAACGTTTTTGAAATTTAATTCAACAATTTGATTTACACCAAGAAGTGAACAGATAGTCAGATCAAAATCAGGAGAACGATTATCTGAATGGCATTCATTTTTCTAGATGTGCTGTCTATCCTATGTCAATTAAACTATGCTGTCTCATCCTGTGTCAATTAAACTGTGCTGTCTCGTCCTGTGTCAATTAAACTGTGCTGTCTCATGTTGTATCAATTAAACTTTCAGGTGATCTTCAAATATATTTCTAAGTAAAATGTATTGCAGTTATCCTATAAACTGGCCTCTTCCCCAGCACTGCTTTTGCTGTGGTCAACTTTATTTCTTTAGGCTCACAAAACTGATAGAGCAAAATAAGGAAAACGGAATGTTGGATTAAAATAAATTAATTCCCATTCTGTGACTAACTAAAGAAAATGATAACTATGCTTCTGTGAGCATTAATAAGGAAATGAATAAGGAAATGACCAAATTGTTCAGTGGACAACTTGTATGGGATTTTTAAGTATTGTGTCATCATCCACGTTGTCAATTAGCATATATTTTGAAATCAACTAAAGCAAATCAGTTGATTAATCATTAAGGGTCTTTTAAAATAACAACATCTAAACAGCAAATGTTTTACTTTGGAAAATCATGACAGCACAAGAATGAGCCAGATGTTTTACAACATGGTATCCGTAACTTAAAGTATGTAATAGTCACTCAAAGGATTACTTTTCTTTTCTTTTCTTTTTTTTTTTGAGACGGAGTCTTGCTCTGTCGCCCAGGCTGGAGTGCAGTGGACGGATCTCATCACACTGCAAGCTCCGCCTCCCGGGTTTACGCCATTTTCCTGCCTTAGCCTCCCAAGTAGCTGGGACTACAGGCCCCCGCCACCTCGCCCGGCTAGTTTTTTTGTATTTTTTTAGTAGAGACGGGGTTTCACCATGTTCGCCAGGATGGTCTCGATCTCCTGACTTCGTGATCCACCCATCTTGGCCTCCCAAAGTGCTGGGATTACAAGCTTGAGCCACCGCGCCCTGCCCACCCAAAGGATTTCTAATTCAGTTTCCTTATGATTTGGCTAAGCTAGAATTTGGAAAAACACTTTAAGGTAATATGAGAGACAGCAGAATTCAATATGTGGATTTTTTCACTAAAGCTTATTTCTGATTATTTTTTACAGACTTTATTAGGTATACGTTAACTTCATGACACTTACAGCAGTGGACCCTAGTTTTAATAAAATGTGAATGTATACCCTTTTCTCAGTATTAAAGAATGTTGACTCTCATGAGGATATTTTTATTTTTCTAACATTAAGAACTCTCAAAGATTTAATTTCCCTGACAACAGAAGACGTGAATTTTGTCTTTTAAAGGAGAACAGGATCTATAGAAGTGTTGCTCATAGTACTTAGATTGTTGACTAATCTTAAAGGAGAAGCCATCAATTAATTTACCAAGAAGTATTAACATTATCTTTTTCTTCAATTATGCACATCCACAAAGATTTGGGGCAAAATCCACTTAAATGATATTATATATAATACATGAGTATTCATGTTGTAAGAGTCCTGCCTTCTTTCCTGCAAAATGATTAAAACTTGAATCAGAAACCAGACTTTAAAAATCCATTCTAATTCCCAAATATATGGTAACTGTACTATAAAAAAATAAATATTTCTTCTTGAGGGATATCCATGAGTTAAGAACATTCATAACATGGTGTCTTGTAGGAAATGTTAATCTTTGGGCGAATAGGGATATTTGAGAATAACAAGACTAAAAGAGATGTTGCCCTTACTCACTTTTCTCTGATTTGCTATTTCTGTCATTTCCCCTGTGCTCCTGTCCTCAACTTTGCCTCTCTCCTTATTCCTTTTTTTTTTTTTTTTTTTGAGATGGAGTCTCACTCTGTTGCCCAGGCTGTAGTGCAGTGGTGTGATCTCGGCTCACTGCAACCTCTGCCTCCTGGGTTCAAGCAATTCTCTGCCTCAGCCTCCCAAGTAGCTGGGATTACAGGCACCCACCATCATGCCCTGCTAATTATTTTTGTATTTTTAGTAGAGACAGGGTTTCACCATCTTGGCCACGCTGGTCTTGAACTCCTGACCTCGTGATCCACCCACCCTGGCCTCCCAAAGTACTGGGATTACAGGCATGAGCCACTGCGGCCGGCCCCTCCTTATTCCTTTTTTTCTCCACCTCTGCCTCAATGGTATTTCTCCATTACTGTTAGCATTTGCTTTCTGTGAGCTCTTGCACTCTGTCAGCTTATATACCTGTTCCTGTTCACATATTTTCCTTTTCCGAGTAGTTACAACATGTCTTCTATCTCAGCCCACTCTAGAATTGTCTTACTTTTCCAGGTCTCCTGCTCCTCAGTATTTTTCCCACTTTTCTAGATTCATGTTTTCCCATCTGCATATTTCTCTTCCATGTCTGCACTGTCAACCGCTTAGAAGACAGCACGTAAGGACACTGTTATCTGAGCAGTTCTTCAGCACAGCCACCATGAAGTATGGTTACCTTGTCAGTTTCCATTTTTCCCATAGTGTGTGCAAACTGTCCTGATCTGCATAGAAAGGTATCATAATTGAGGAAACAAAATGCACAAAAATGTCCTTGGTTATTCCACCCCCCAGAAATATAGGAGAGAAATAATTTTGAACCAGATACACAGAATAACACTATGTCACATGGACATGGAGTTATCGTGTTAGCATATTATTGGAAAATATTTCCTGGGACCTTGACATTTATTCACTTTTTGTTTTCAAATTACATTTACCTATCTATTAATTGCAAATTATTTTAATGTACCATTTACCAAAGAAAGGCTGTTTCTTCTAAAAGCTTTCATTTGACAAATAACTTGTAAAAATATTCACATTGTGTATTTATTTTCCCCTTCTAGTCCAAACTCTAGTTATCTTAAACTTTGTACAGTTTTTTAAAAAATCATAGCAAAAAAAGCTTCCTCGTTGTCATTCTTGTCAAAACAGGTTTACCAGACTTAGGTAAACTTAAAATAGTTAGTGTAAAATTTAAAAAGCTGATTTGCTCCTTCCAGTGTGTTTACTGCCTTTTTGCCACAGCAAAATTGTAAACGTAAACGTATTCCCTAGGAGATGAGCTGGGCTGCAATTTTCAGCTAATTGGGAGAAGCAGGCCTGAGTTGAGCACTGTCAGGCTGATTTGAGTCTTAAGATATGATGATGATTATTGTGTCAAATGTAATCAAGAATGTGGGCTCTGAACTGACTCAAGGGCTGGCTGTTTTTAATTCAGGTTCGTATATGAAGTAGACCTCTGGTTCACCGATAGTCACAGCTGGTTGTAGAAGAGAGCAATTTTTAAAATGCTATTTCATTCTCTACGGAGCTGTAGGGATCAGAGATTGGATACACAGGGAGGGAGCACATCCTCATTCTTTCCTGAAAAATTCTATTAATTTTCAGCATAATAAACTTTGAGATTTCCCAGTGGCTCTGTATCAGTGGTTTTCAAACTTCTCAGACCCAATGCCACCCCTCTTTTCTTTTTTAAATAACAAATACTTTGTAATGCCTTCTTTACTATTGTAAGCCAAAATATGTAGACAACATACCCTACTTATACAGGCAATAGTGTAAACGAAGCCCTGACTCTATTTTAAAGAGAAATAAGAGTCATTTATAATAAAATAATATGTGTTTTAGTATGCAGTTATTCAGGCAGGATCATACTGGAACACAAGTGAAGTTTTTAGATCATGAGACTATGAATGCAGTATGATCAAATGCAGAAAGACACCATTGTGTTGTATGGAGACTCAAAGACCATGAGGGGCATTGGTCATCCATAGCGTAATTTTCCAAAATGCTGAACAACTCCTGGCAAAATTCCTAACACCATGAAATAAATTTTTTTCTTGGATTGTTGTGGCAGTTAGTTGCATGGCTGAAAAATTCAATGTCTTAAAACTGTGAGGAAAATATCTTATGTTTACATGTAAAATTGAGTTACATTCCAGGTTTAGGTGTTTATAAACAGGGTTTCCACACACATGCATGTCCAGTGGGATATTCCAAAGTGCTGTCAGACTTGGGAGAGTTCTTTGTTGTACAAGAAGTTTACCATCTTCACTCCTTCTTCACAGAATGCTATTATAGTAACACTCTTCAATTACTGTGATAGTCAAATGTCCTCCCTCAATTTCTAGAATGCTTCTTTTTTTGTGGTCTGTATAATTTGGTTAAATTTTTTTCCAGACAAAAACTGATTTGTGAATTACTGCAACAGCAATATTTTCGGAGCACCCAACCTATTTCTGAGTGATACAGTTGCCATTTTTACAAGACTAAATGAAATTACCATTTCAGACCTGCCAGATTGTCTAGCCCAGTCTTTTAAAATTCTGTGATTATCACTGCAATTATAATCTATTTTCACCACTTGAATGGCATGATCTCTATAAAAGGGTGGTGATAACACTCATCCATTCTCCTTCCCCCCACATAGCTATATCAATTGCCCTCTAACCAGTTGTTGATAAATGAAGTTAAATTTTATGTAAAAATCATAAGAGATATGATTGTAGCTGTCCAAGACATTTAAAATGCCAAATGCAACTTACATGGAGGCTATAAGAGAAGTATGAACTCATTTATTGAAGAGATGAGCTAATTTAGTAAAACAACACAGATACACCTGCATATAGAGATAAGTCTATATTGTCTAAATTATTGAGATAAAAATAATGTTTTACATTGAAAAATTTTTAGAAAAGTAGGTAAGCAAACTGCAGCAGTCTATTTGCATTTCATCTGGGCATTTGACAGTCTTTCATTATATTCCTGTGAGTAAGTTGGAGAAATACTGGCTAGATGCAAGGTAAATTGGATGGCTTAGAAGCCACTTCATGATTTTACACAAAGGATGTCGATCAATAGACCAGTGTCAGGTGGTGATGGAAGATCTCTGGTGCTACGTCACAAGCTTCTGTTCTCAACCCTGACACACTGGATGTTTTTGACAGAACATGAGTAGAACTACAGAGAGGAGGCCCGTCAAACTTATGGGTGATAAAAAGCAGGGAGGGCAGGAGTATGCTGGGTGACAGAAGCCAAATGGGTGTCTGGACAGGATGAGTTTTAAGGCACTTTTGGTACTTCATGTCTGAAGACCAGGATCAAACTTATAGGCAATCTGAACATTTACCAAAATAACAGGTTAATTTTGACAGAAGTTATTATTTGTATGCCATCTGTTTCTTTAATACACCTAAAAAGTATTGAAATAACATTTTTTGCAGAAGTTCATTTTGAAAATTCAGAAAAAAAATTTGTTAACTTTCGTGGAAGAAGAGTAACAGAAACTCAGTTATTGACAGCTAAATACAATGTGTTGCCCAGTAAAATAGTCTACTCCTTCACTTTCATGGCTAATATGAAATTTGATGAAAGAAACAAATTCCAAAGATTGAATATCTGCACATTTACAAAGCAAAACACAATTTTGGGCACGGAATTGCTCATTCTCATTTTTAAACATCTTGGTTGTAACTGAATAATAGTTTTTTATAACGAAGATGATATTTTCAAATTATTATGAGGTTCAACTGAAATAACTTATGTGAAAGCAATGTTTAAACTTTAAAATTCTATGTCAATATAAATTATTATTCAATAAATTCACATCAAGAAAGAATTTTAAGATTTCTAAGAACAAGGGCCTGTGGCCTTAGTTTTAGAAGCTGTATACCTTATTGATAGTAGGTTTTTTCATTTTAATTTAATTTATTGAGTATCTATTAAATTGCCAGGAACTGTGGTGTGAATCTTTGCCCTCAAATAATTTACAGTAAGTTGAGGATGATGAATGGTGATAATGATGATGAATATCAAGACTATAGTAAGTGGTATATTCATAAGTCAGAGGATTCTTAAAACCAGAAGCACCCTCAGATTCATTCCTTTCCTGTTGTACTTCTAATTGAAAAAAATAAATCCTAAATTTATGACTGTTCTTTATAAATTTTAATTGATCTTATAAAAGGCCATCAATACATTTCAAAGTATCTAGGTCTTTTAAATGCAGTTTTTCACCCTGGTAATTAAAAGTACGAAAGCAAGAAAATTTAAATCTTTATTTTGATAAGTTTTAATTAGCTGAAGCTATTTGTAATCCCACATCTTGTCTTGTAAATCATATCTGAGTCATTAAAATAGGTTTACATTTAGAAGGGCAGTTCTTTTAGAATCTACTTAAACTAAGTCACTTTGAGAAATTAATTCATTGTTCAATTGGTTTTATTAAAATGTATTTATTTTACTGTAAAATGTCTCGTAAAGCAATGTATGAAGTATTTTATTTTCATGTTAGAAATTTTATGTAAAACATATCCCAAAATACATAGACATTCAGATAATCTCTGTATTATTAACCAACATTTATTAACGTATCATTTAGAGAAGGTCAAAATGGTATGTACTATAACTTTGTATAATTTCATAAGAATTAAAATATTTGATTAATGCCTGTAATGCCTTCTTTCTAAACTAAATCCTCAAGCTTACCTAGAGTTCAAAGTTTAGTATTTATTTTAATACATCTCATAGATGACAGATGAAGATGATAAGCAAAGGAATAATAATTTATCTTTTCACACATATATACACAAATACCCCATAATCCTAATTCATATAATAATAACAGAAAACAAAGGGCTTTTGAGAATAGTGTCATATTAATATCCATTATATTTACTTCACAGGGAGATTGGAAAGTCTACCTTGAGAGGTAATGGCTTATAGTACAGTGGACTAGATTGTTTCAAGGTTTGTCATTTATTTTGGCAACTCACCCAGCCTCCCTGAAAGTCAAGTTTCTCATCTATAAACTGTTCATAATAATTACAACCTGCCTCATTAGCCTCATCAAGCTATTTAAAATATGAAAGGAGATGTGGATCCTGTCAAAGGAGCTTGAAAACTGCAGAACATTATTTTAGTGTAAAATGCTATAACAATGAATGTTGAATATAAAAGGGCTTTTTCTTAATTTTTATTTTAAGTTCAGGAGTACATATGCAGGTTTGTTATATAGGTAAACTTATGTCATGGGGGTTTGTTGTACCGATTATTTTGTTACCCAGGTATTAAGCGTAGTACACATTAGATATTTTTCTTGATCCTCTCCCTCCTCCCACCCTCCCCACTCCAGTAGGCTTCCATGACTGTTGTTTCTCTCTGTGTCCATGTGTTCTCATCATTTAACTCCCACTAATAAGTGAGAACATGCAGTATTTGGTTTTCTGTTCCTGAATTAGTTTGCTGAGGACAATGGCCTCCAGCTCCATCCATGATCTCTGAAGAATCTCCACACTGGTTTTCACAATGACTGAAATAACATACACTATAACCAACAGTTTATAAGCATTTCTTTTTCTCTGGAACCTCGCCAGAACCTGTTATTTTTGACTTTTTAATAATAGGCATTCTGACTGGTATGTGATGGTATCTCCTTGTGGTTTTGATTTGCATTTCTCCAATGATCAGTGATGTTGAGCTTTTTTTCATATGCTTGTTGGCGGCATGTATGTTTTCTTTTAAAAAGGGTCTGTTCATGTCCTTTGCTAAAAGGTCCCTTTCAAACGTGTATTGTTAACCACAAGAGAGAGTACTGAGTAAGAAACTAGGTAATAAAAGTCACAAATATTTCGATACCATAATTCAGAATTGAGATCGGGGTTATGAAATTGTTTGTATTTCCAAATTCCACTGACAAAACTCTACTATAAGTTTATTTCCTCTGTTGATATGTTTTTAGCCACTTCTTTCTTTTAAAGTGAACCTGTTTTGTGTTTGCCATTTGATATTAGAAAATTGAACCTGCCTGCTTTGCTGTCTTCTGAATATTATGTATCAACAACTAACAAGCTACAATTCTGTTTTGCTCTAAGTTATTGTGGATGAGGATATATATAACTGCACAATCTCATCAGGTTTGTAAGAGATGATCTTAGGCTCATCTTTTAAATTGGTTTTTATACTATTTTAAACAAATCTTTTTAGAAGAGAAGAAAAGCTACTTAGCTTATCAATACTAGGAAATATATCTTTAAAGAGTTTATCATGACAAGTAACCAAAACCAACTTAAAAATTCACATTATACAAATCATTGAGAATTTATTTAGAACAGAAATGTGTCCAACTATAGGTCAACACAAATTTAAGCATGTAATTATCTGGGAAGTAGCATTAACTGCATTTTTTTCTAAAGATCCTTTACAGTTGTATAAATGTCCAAAAGGATATTTTGAATCTCTGTATATTAACCAAACCAAATGTAATTCATTACTCCCAACCTCTCCAAATAGTACCTTTTGGTATTGTATCAGCAAAAAAATATAAAATACAGGTATTAAAGAGTATTAATCTCTTTAAAAATTCAAGAAAGAAAAAAGTATATGTATGTATAGAGATGTATATTTCATCTGCTCATAACACTGTGTACATTTCTTTATCAACTATTTTTTTTCAGTGATTTATGAGTTGAAATACAAATCAAATGAAACGAGTAATGCAAAGTGAAGTAGAAAACACATTTTCTACTGCTGTCTCCTAATGCAGGTCTCTTCAGGAAAGTACTAATGGTTTTAGGGAAAGTGTATAATTATGGTTGTTTCCCTAATGATAAATTTGCAAATCTCTATTTTAAAAACATTCATAAGGGTAAAAAAATGAGAGATGAAATGTGTCTTTCAAAATTTCTTGGCTGGACGCGGTGGCTCACACCTATAATCCCAGCACTTTGGGAGGCCGAGGCAGACGGATCACGATGTCAGGAGACCGAGACCATCCTGGCTAACACAGTGAAACCCCGTCTCAACTAAAAATACAAAAAATTAGCTGGGCATGGTGGCGGGCGCCTGTAGTCCCAGCTACTGGGGAGGCTGAGGCAGGAGAATGGCGTGAACCCAGGAGGCGGAGCTTGCAGTGAGCCAAGACCACACCACTGCACTCCAGCCTGGGTGACAGAACAAGACTATGTCTCAAAAAAAAAAAAAAAAAAAAACTTATATGATTGATAATGCCTATACTCTCTTACTATCTAAAGTCTAAGTGATATGTGTATTTAAAAAAAAAATGTATCAGTGAAAGAAGTTTACACAGATAGCTTCAAAGCTGTGGTTTATCTTTGGAGGATTAATCTATTTCTCATGCCAGTGTGTTGCTACTGCACATGTTAAAAAGTCATCCTGTGGTGTCTGGGGTGACGAAAGATGGGAATGAGTTTTCTGAGAACTAATCAGCAATACTTTGGGAACATTTAGGTCATGGTTTCCAATTAACTCTGGAGAGTTCGAGTAATTTAGTACCAGACCTCAAGAGAGAGGGGATGAAAACCTCGTTAATTCATATGTTGGTGAACAGCAAACTAGCAAATTTGCATTAAAAATGGATTTTTATTTTAAAGCAAAGACCAGCGAGATCTTTTCTGCAATAGTTTGGATATGAGAATATCCTTGTATGTATGTGTTCCCTTGTATGTAGGTATTTGTATGTTTCAATGACCCTGCATATGGCAGTAACAGAAAATTAAATTTGTGCTCTAAAATGAAGACCAGGATTCAGTGACATAATCTTCCTTGCGCCTTTCTTTTAGTACAATGAATATATCAGAGAGGAGTGTATTCCAATATCTATCTTTGGAGTTACAAAAACTTCTTTTCTGGAATGCAAGACTTGGGCTATACCCCCAGCTCTGCCACTTAACTTGTATACAACCTTGGGAGCATCATTACAATTCTCTCAGAATCAGTCTCTCCAGCCCTAAAATGAAACCAGCAAAAGCCTGTACTGTACTAAAAGGTTTTTTTATTTTTATGAAAATTAGTTAGGCAAACTTTTATTGAGCATCTATCACTCTATTTTGAGATAAAGCCTTGCTGGATGATCCCTACCTCTTTTGATAGAAAGAGTAAAACATGTTTAAGATATATTTATTACTTGTTTGGCAAATTGAGATAGAAGTTTATGAATGCAGACTGATACATGTTACATTTGCGCTAGGGGTAAGGACTCCAGATGGTTTATAGCCTTAATCACATTGTAACTCTAGTTAAGTGTTTACCTATCTGTACCCTCTATTAGATTTGAATATGCTAAATGCCAAAGTCCAGGTATTACTGGATTTTCTGTCACCATCATCAGGCACAGATCCTGGTACACAATAGGTATGGAATGGATGCATGGATGAATTATTGAATTAGATGTTGGTAGGCATGTGGAAATAAGAATGAGGTTTAAAATTAAAGATAATCTGTATCAAGTTTAAAGCCATTGGCAGAGAATGAAATATCCAGCTGAGTACACAAAGAAAAAGAAGGTAGGTACAAAAATGGAAAATATCTTATGAAGTGATGATAGAATAACTCTGAATATGTTTGAAAACATAAAGTGTTATGTGGATGTTAGCTTTAAAAATTATCTTCCATGCTGTACATTAGATCTGCTATTCCTCATGCTGTGGATGAAAAGCAAGCACCGGAAGTTAAATTAAAATGATGTCATATATTCCTCACTTTACAGTTTCGTAACAGAGAAGAAAAGACAAACATTCTCTCATTGCCACCACCCTTCTCCAGTCATATTTGTAGGTAGATGCTGCCCAAAGACAGATAAAACCAGAGTTGGTTTTGCTAGGAATGGACTACTAGTCAGGCAATGTTTACAGTTTTTGCTTAGATTCATGCTTCTCATTAGTGCACATTACTAATATAATTGCTAGAGATTAAAAGGAATCGTTTCTACAAAGTGCTGTATATCCATAGGTGACAAAATTCTAACTTCCCCTCACCAATTCAATATAAAGTTATGTTTTAAAATCAAAATGCAATTTACTAGCAAACTAGTAGGAACTGTTATGGTTACAGGAAATTTGAACTTCAGATTAACTCTGGTTCTATGAGTAGTGGTTGATATGGCAAGAATCATTTTGATCTTACATCCAGGTGCTACTAAGGTCTCTAACCTATATCCCATCAGAAAAAAGGAACAAAATAATGGTTCTTTAATCTTTCTCCTAAAATATCATAGGAAATTATAGTGGCTAAATTGCAAATAAACTAGGAAGGAAAGATTTAGAGTATTTTATGTGGTTACTCTATAACAATGCCAGGGCATAGTGAAAGTGTTATTTAGCGGAAGAGTGAGTTCTTTGAACGTTCCTAGTTTATCACATTTTAAAAATAACCTGGGCAAAATAACCTTTCATATCAGATTGAGCCTTTTTCTAAAAATACTCCATATGTTTCTGTTATACCTACACACTTAGAATCCCACAATATAATGCACTGATAAAGTATTTTTCATCCATATATCTAATAGTAGAATAGTGTCTATACAATAACTAAGCTCTTTAGGCTTACCTTGGAAAGTAACGAGTATCGAGTTTAAAGCCATTGGCAGAGAATGCAATAACCAGCTGAGTATACAAAGAAAAAGAAGGTAGGTAGAAAAATGGAAAACATCTTATGAAGTGACGATAGAATAACTCTGAATATGTTTGAAAACATATAAAGAGTTATGTCGATGTTAGCTTTAAAAATTATCTTCCATGCTGTACATTAGATCTGCCTTCCTTTTTCCTTTTCATGTATTATGTTGGGGATAAGAAATTGAAGATATTCAATTCAATGGAGTCTTAGAGATTTATTCAGAAATACCATCGTGTGTGTGTGTGGCAGGGGTAGGGTTCTAATGACAGGTCAGAATATACTTATCTGATTGTCTCATTGATCATCAGGTCTTAAAAAGAAAATGGATGTGCTGAAAACATGCCTTCCGTGATTCTTTACCTTCCTGCAAAATTGTCTCTGGATAAACACTTTGTTTGGCAGATATAGGGTTGCACTAAGCTTTATAGCTCCAACACTCTGCTCCTTCAGTAGATTCTTGCTTGTAACTGATGATAATGCAAACCTGCATTATCTATAGGTTTCCTTAAAGGGCAACCAAAAGTGCAGTAGCAATTCAGGCACAATTACTGTATGTGAGAATCCTCCATCTTGTTCCCTTTGGAGACCACATATATTTCTTAGGCAAGTATATTTGTAAAATCCTTGTTCAGCGTGAAAATTCAGGAGGTCAGGTTCTCCCAGAAAGCAGATTCTGAGAAAGTGATTAGCATGAAGGAATTTTATTGGAGAGTGCTCTCAGGATTAACACCTGTGAAGGGAGGAAAGGCGCGGGAGCAAGACTGGGCAGAAAGAGAAGCTGGGCCTACCATACAGTCACGACTACAACACAATCAACCCTCCGCCTCTCCTTCCTAGCCTTCCCCAGGAGGATCTCTGAAGTCTGAAGGTAGGATAGCCCTTCAGAATTGTCCTGAGTTGCAGCAAGGGACCCAGGATTTCATACCCCACAACTCTCTCATCAACCGAAACGTGCAGCCCATCTCGGGGACATAGTGGGTAACTTTGGGCTAGGCACCTCTCTATAGCTGAGGCCACCTCTCAAATAGGGATAACAGCTGAGGACTATCAGCCAGTAGCACTACCAGCAGCTGGGGTCAGAAGTATTTCAGTCCTGAAAAGGGGTCTGGGCAGCCCAGCTTAGCATCTACTACACCAGTCGTTCTCAAATTTGGTCTCTGGCAACTGTGATTCTCCAGCTTTAGCATATATTGGAAGGCTGGTTAAAACACAGCTTGCTGGATTTTACCCAGAGTCTCTGATTCAGCGGGGCTAGGCTGAGGCCTGGGAATTTGCATTTCTAATAACTTCTCAGACGATGCTGGTGCTGCTGGTCCATGGACTATGAGAACACTGTTTCAGGCTGCCTTTATTTACATACTGAGAACGGTACACAGTGCTCTTATGAATAGAATGAAAACATTCTGAAATCACATTATTCCTTACTCCATCAAATTCTCAGCTATTTTTGTGGACCATAAAGCTGGAATAGCTGATTATAAAACTTTGTTATGTAAAAAAAGTACTTAACTAATACAGTAGATTCTGTTTGCAAAGCATTATTACAGTTTCTAATATCTGGTCATTGTTACTTTTAAAATTCAGGCAAATTTTCTCCAGGGCCTGTGGTTTGATAACTTGGAAGAAGGAATTTTTAAAAATCTAATTCAAGGACTTTGGGTTTTTTTTCTAAACATATCTTTTTTTTCTTTATGATTCTTAGTTTTTACATTTTATTTATCATATAAGCCATTTAAACCCATATGGTTCAGGAAAATTTAAAACTATATGATACATTTAGAACATGTTGAATGCACAGATATGGAAATTAAGTATTCTTGACTAATTCTAGACTAGACCTGGCACAATTAAAATTTAGGAATTCAATGTACACACACACAGATTCCGAGAGAAATGTTGAAGCCGTAAAACCCGCACACAAGCAGGAAACAACAGTCTTACCTATTATTAAAGAGGCATGTAAAGGAGCTCATTTGAGGAGATTTTCTGCTGTTATTGCCATTGAATTTTTAACGTATTTTCCAAATTAGAAAATATTCAGCCTGATGTTGTCAATATTTCAGACCACAAGGGTATCATTTAGGAAAATGGTTCCTTACTGTCCTGAAAGAGTTACTGTTCTTCCCTAAGGACCTAATTTACAAAGCAGCAAACTTGCTGGTAGGATTTGGCTGAAAATCGCATTGTCTCGGTAGAACTCTTTCATCTGATTTATGTGCATTGCATTTTGCAAATAACTCTTGGAAAGTTATTTACTAGTTACTTCCTCTGGAAGCAGAGGGTAAGCGGCATTTCTAGTTTAAGGATAGAGGAGCTAAGATGTAGCAAGTGCAACTCATCATGAAGCTGATGCTGATAAAATACACAACATTACATTCTCTAAGTTTCACTCTGCCATGGGAGATTTCATATTTTTAAATTTTGTTTGAAATGGGACTACATTAGAAAATATGTCAAATGTCTAACCCTGCATTTGTATGCTGGAATGCGACAGCCTATTTCTGTTCCAAATTTTGCACTGGAGATGGAGTAAGTCTTAATGCAAACTGCATGAAACTGCCACTTTTGTAGGTCAAACCCAGTCAATTGTCAGCAGTTACACATGGTTCAGACTGTAAGGTGCATGTCCAATTGTAACATCGAGATTCTTGGAGTTGTTGCAATGGTTCTGAATTTTTCAACCGTAATAAATAAAAAGATAAATGACTATTTTGATATTTCTCTTTGCGTTGATAGTTTGCCTGAAAACTAGATAAACAGGGAGCCGGCAGTCCACGTTAGCCCTTGAACTACACGAGGTTTAATTTATTTGCCCAACCAGAAGCCTACACTACCTTTCAGCTGTGCAGTATTAAAGTTTATTTAGGAGTTGATAAATAGCTTAGTGCAATGCTTACTTTTTTTCCAGTAGCTGCATCCTCATAAACCTATTCTACCCTCCACCAGTTAATGCAGATGGAAGATTTTTATCCAGTATGAGCACTGAAACTCCACTGTGGAAGACTGTGTGCTCAGCAAAAACCTCACCCATGATGAATAAACAGCTCTTCCGGGGGCTTTGCCGCCGCTGGCTCGGCAGCAGTTGTTTATTGCCTGGTTTGCACATCCCATGATAAAGTTGCTGCTGAAATAAATTGCAGTTTTGCATAATTATTGACAATCACATCTTAACAAGCAATGGGTATCATATTCAAGTGTTCAATTTTTTAAAATCCATTTTTAGCTTATGTTTAATCCCAGAAAGTGTTTGTGTAGTAATAGAAGGCAAATAAGACATTTAAATAGAGTACTAATTTCCTCATTGCAGACAAAGTTTACCTGAATCTTTTCCGATGGGACTGTTAATGCCTAAGGCAATTTTCCTTTCTAAGCTATTATTATATAGATATTTGCTGAGGGCATATGTGTATGTATCCACAATACATGCATTATATATATGATCAAAAATATGAATACATTTTTAGAGTTTTTGTCATGAAAGAGTTTGTTTCATCCTTTTAAAATATTACAGGAATGGGGAAATGGGATATGAGTAGAAGGAACTAACGTTTTTGAGTAACTGTAATGTATAACTGTATAACGTGTGGGGCACTCAACTTCACAGGAATTTTCTATTTTAATTCTCATCACAGCAATAGATATTGCAGATGAGAAACTGAGAATCAGAGAGGTAACTTGCCATATCACATAACTGGTAAGGAACATTGGGAATTGAACTCAGATCTGCCTGGTTTTAAGGCTCTACTCTTTTATGTTACATATAACATTTTTATTTTGGAAAATGTTCTCAGTTGTATGATCAAGTAATTAAATACAAAAATAACACAATAGGTATAACTGGAGTCATGCAAAATGATAGTTTGCACAAAATGATAGTTTCTATGAAATGTTATTTCTCTACTTGTTAGTCTTTCTTCCTTTGCCCTCCAATCCCCTTCTTTTTGTCTTTTCCTTTTGACTCTAGGTTCGTATTTTCTTGACTTTTCTCCTTGCATATCAAATGCTTGTTTTCTGCCTCAGAGCGGCATCAAAGACAAGCATGGTACAGGGATTTTAGGGTTTTAACTACAAAGGTTAGTCTCAAATTTGGCAGTATATTAAAAATAAGCTTTCAAAATTGACCAACAAAAACTACAAAATTGAAAAAAGATACTTTGAACTTTCAAATGAACTTGCAAATGTTCAAATATATATATATTTCACATATATATACACATATGTTTATATATATATATTTATATATATATATTTATATATATATATAAAACCTCCTCTGTGGAGAGGGATTTATAGAAATCTGTAATTGTCATTATTGCATGCCTTCCCCCATACAAATGCCTTTAGGTTAAATAAAAATGAAAGTAAATAGACTGCACAGTATTATAGCTGTTGCTTAAAGGAAGAGCTGTAGCAACAACTCACCCCATTGTTGGTATATTACAATTTAGTTCCTCCATCTTTCTCTTTTTGTGGAGTTCACTAGGTGTACCATTCTGATATTTAATAACTGCATCTGAACATTTGTTCTTTCACAGGGTGAGTGAGCAAGAGGCTGCTTTGGAAGAAACTCATAGATTACTGCAACAGTTCCCCCTGGACTTGGAAAAGTTTCTTGCCTGGCTTACAGAAGCTGAAACAACTGCCAATGTCCTACAGGATGCTACCCGTAAGGAAAGGCTCCTAGAAGACTCCAAGGGAGTAAAAGAGCTGATGAAACAATGGCAAGTAAGTCAAGCATTTCCGCTTTAGCACTCTTGTGGATCCAATTGAACAATTCTCAGCATTTGTACTTGTAACTGACAAGCCAGGGACAAAACAAAATAGTTGCTTTTATACAGCCTGATATATTTCGGCATTTGGACAAGGAGGAGAGAGGCAGAGAGAGAAGGAAACATTATTTATAATTCCACTTAACACCCTCATCTTAGAAAAAGTACATGCTCTGATCCGAAAAACATTTGCATATGTAATCCCAGCACTTTGGGAGGCCAAGAGGGGCGGATCACGCGGTCAGGAGATCGAGACCATCCTGGCTAACACAGTGAAACCCCGTCTCTACTAAAAAATACAAAAAACTAGCCGGGCGAGGTGGCGGGCGCCTGTAGTCCCAGCTACTCAGGAGGCTGAGGCAGGAGAATGGCGTAAATCCGGGAGGCGGAGCTTGCAGTGAGCCGAGATCCGGCCACTGCACTCCGGCCTGGGCAACAGAGCGAGACTCCGCCTCAAAAAAACAAACAAACAAACAAACAAAAAACCAGAGCTTCGGTCAAGGAGAAACTTTGCTCAGAGAAATAACTTAGGGATTGGTTTATTAAATTTTAAAAGTTGACATTTTTGAGTGTTTATTTAATATTTTACAGGGAAAGCATCTGTATGAATTGTCTGTTTTATTTAGCATTGCTAACTGAATCAGTTTCCCTTCATTACTTTCAAATATGTTTTGAAATGTTAATCTGGCATTTTGTAGCTTTCTTCCTAACATGATCTGTGAAAATAAGAATGAGATGGCTAAATTTGTCATAGTTAATGATCAAACAATTTTCAGACAATTGTTTTTCCTAGAAACAAAAATTATTTCCATAAAGTTCCATATGCATAAACAGTGAAAACAGAGTTTGGGGTAGTTTTGTTTAAATGGAGTCTTCGTGAGAATCATATTCTGTAGTACAAGGAAGCTCTTAAAGTTTACTCGCAATACCTGGTATAATTTTCCTGAACCATTATGGAGTTTTGTTATGTATAGTTGGTTTTTCTGACTTGATATAATAACTGTACTAGTCTTTCAAATACAATTTGGATATAAATCATTATAATAAAATGATTGATTTTTTAGACTAACTTTATTTTTTGATATTTTTAAATTATTATAAAAAACATGATAGTATATTCTAGTTTGAAAAAATAATTCCAGAATCAAATCACAATAAGCAGAAGTTCTTCTCCTCTCTTCCTCCTATTATTCTCCTTCTCCTGTTTTTATTTTTTGATGTGATAGTTGATCTACTTTGCTGCTCTGGTGCATAGGAGTAGGTAACACTGGAAATTTATGGCTCCTGAATTTATCATTCTTGCTTCATCATCCTGCTTTGACCCCACTTTCTCCTCCAAAATGCATGTTGAGTTAGTTTGATCATTTGGAGGTAATTTGTTTAGAAAAATACCAGACTTTATAGATATCTCCCATGGCTTGTGACAGAATATAAGGGCAATGCAAATATAGAGTTTTTTGCTCACTCTTAGATGTATGGTTAGACAATGTACTACTATAATATATTTGGCTTAGGCTATTTCATAAATAAAATTTTATTGTATAATATTGCAAATGCTGATAAAGCCATTCCAGAATTTTAATAGATACATGAGTTTCCTGGCCAGATGCAGTGGCTGACGCCTATAATTCCAGCACTTTGGGAGGCCGAGGCGGCTGGATCACCTGAGGTCAGGAGTTCAAGACCAGCCTGGCTCACATGGCGAAACCCCGTCTCTACTAAAAATACAAAAATTAGCCAGGTGTGGTGGCCCACACCTGTAATCCCAGCTACTTGGGAGGCTGAGATGGGAGAATTGCTTGAACCCGGGAGGCAGAGGTTGCAGTGAGCCGAGATGGTGCCACTGCACTCCAGCCTGGGTGACAGAGGTGAGACTCCATCTCAAAAACTAAAACAAAAAAAACAAAACAACATGGGTTTACATTTTACTCGTCAGCTATGATAGGTAAATAATAAACTTTGGTTAAGTCTATTTTTAGCAGATTACTTTGAAAAATAAAGAATAGCCCAATGACTAAAAAATTATTTGATGTCCAGCACTTAATAAAACATCTCTTTAAGTAGTGAATAATTCTAGTTGAGGGCAAAAACACATCTATTTTCTACGATACAATTTGTATTTATATCTGCTGTATTACATAATGAAAATTTATCTGTATTTCTAATCTTGAGAAACTGCAAGCTTATGAATCATTAAAGGGAAGATTCACCATGTGTCCTAACTATATTTACTATGGAAGCATGGAAAATAAATACTTTATGTTTAGATTTCTGATCTCTCTTTCAAAAGCAGTTGGAAATCATGCTGAGAAAATGTCTTAGCTTATCCCATGTTACTCAAGAAAATGTATTTATTTGTTTTTGTCCAGTGGCTTAACCAAACCAAAGTTTATTTGTTGCTCACATAAAGTCCAATGTCGATCAGGCTACTCTTTTCCGTCTTTGAGCTAGGGCACATATTACACGCAACTTTCAGTGTACCTGAGGTAGAAAAAGAGAGAGTTTGGGAATAAGGCAGGGACTTTTTACTGCCTCAACCCCAAAGTGATAAACTATATTTATTCTCAAAATCCAGATAAAACTCCCATAGAGCTCCTGAAAACCTCAGCATTTGCTTCTTAACTATAGTAAGGTTAACTAAGATTCTAAAATTATTTTAAAACAGAGACAGTTTCCCTCTTCCCTGGCAGCTAATATTGTGTTTTCTATAAATCTCACTTGCCTGAGGTTTAAACTACATTTTATGGAATGAAATGACATTTATGGCCAACTCTGATTTTTAGTTAGATGGTTGGATAACGATCTTTTGATGAAAGACTTGGAGATGTCATGGTAAAAACGGTAAACTACTGAAACTATTGATTATTGTTAATGGCACATTTCAGCTGATTGAATTGAGTCAAGAAACTGGTGTTGAAGAGCAACAAATGGAAATGTCAAGCTTGAAAGTAAATAAAACAGCATACCTTAAGAGATTACATGCAATTTCAGTATTTCAGCTAAATGGAAGTGTTTGCTTCTTTTCCCTCTATGAATTTTTATTTTGAACAAAGGGAATTTTCTATAATATGTATGTAGGAGAAAAGTGAAATGGCATGTTTTTCACTTCATTTGAAGAAGCTGGTAGCATTGTATTCATAGACTCATGCTATATAGCAATCATAGTTCTCATATATTAAAAAAAGGAAATTTGAAATGCCTAGCCAAAGCAACAGCTCTGCCAACAGATTTTGATATATCTGTCTACCCCAAAAGTAGTGATGATTTACTTCATACAAATGCTAGTGAATGAAGACAGAGGGTGAAAACCTTCACAAAATGTGTTTTTCTCTAAGACTGTCAATCCATTTTTCTATATATGGAGACTCCAGCTCTTGCTAGACCACCTATCACTTTTGTCTATCAGCCACTTCCTAAGATATTTATTCTCTCAGCAATAATCATAATTCATACATTATTTAAACATATGTGTAATATAAAGCATATACCTTCTGAATGGAATTAACATGATTAACTCTTCTCTGAAAGACATTAGAGCTTCCTCCCGTATTATAAAAAGGTATAACTCACTTTCTTTACTAAAATCAAGAACATTACAGTTGTCCTTGTACTTCAGGATAAGGGGATGTTTCTTATAAATATTGTTATTTCTGATACGCTAACTGGAATTTTTAAGCAAATGTATTTTTATAGAACGCCATATAAGGCCTTTAGGGGTGAAAGTTTCCGAATGTTTAAATTGCAGATTTATCCTTTACATAAAAAAACTATATTCATAATTGAATCAGATTATTTCTCTGTCCACAGCATTTTCTGCTTTGGGCCTAAGAGAGTTGACAAAGCTGTTCATAGTTCAAAGTACTACCATAAAACCCTGGGTAACTAACTGAAAATGGAAAGACTCCGTGTCTTTCTGAATATTTCACAAGAGTTTCACAAATATTAAGCGGTTCTCTAAGTACCCCTGAGAGATCATTGTAATATTAGCTTGTAAAGACGATGTGGGGATGTGGGGATGTGGGGATGTGGTGACCTTTATGATGGTCATAAAGATGGTGTAATTAATATATTTTTCTCAGCAAGACAAACTAAGGAGCAATAAATATATGAGATTCCTTCATCTGTGATCTGGGTCATGTCTCAGGCCATATCTTTCAAATCACTCCCTTCCCTAATCTCATGTTTTACCTATGTCTCCTCTCAATCCCCCCATTATAAAAATTTTCTCCTGAAAAATAAAACATTTCCAGAGAGACAGGTTTGATAAACTTTGACTTGTACATCTGAGTACACCTATGAATTAAGGTATCTTTGATTTCCAATATGTTATTAAAATTGGGCACAGTGGCTCAGGCTTGTAATCCCAGCACTTTGGGAGGCAGAGGCAGGCGGATCACGAGGTCAAGAGACCGAGACCATCCTGGCCACATGGTTAAACCCCATCTCTACTAAAAATACAAAAATTAGCTGGGCATGGTGGAGCGCACCTGTAGGCCCAGCTACTCAGGAGGCTGAGGCAGGAGAATTGCTTGAACCCAGGAGGCGGAGGTTGCAGTGAGCTGAGATGGTGCGCCTGCACTCCAGCCTGGTGAAAGAGCGAGACTCTGTCTCAAAAAAAATAAATTTAAAAAATAAAATAAAATAAAATTGGAGAAGTTTCTCACCAAAATTTTGGCCCACTGATTAATTCCGAAGAAAGAAGAAAGAATGCAATCTTAATAGCACAATTAGTACCTTGAATAAATTGGAGTATCATATTTCTTGGACCATCTGAGAATGCAGAGGCAATTTAAGGGCCCCTAATTCTAAGGAGAAGAAACCTTTAGTGTACTCCTTCCTGTTGCTTTAGTTTGAATTGAGTTTTATATGTATTTTTTAATCTTTCCATTTTGATTGTTGTCTAAAGAGTGTGAAAGTGAATTTTGATATTTTAATTTGCCTGGTGATGAATGCCTTCTGCTCTGGATATTTAAAAATTATATACATATATATATATGTGTGTGTGTGTGTGTATATATATATATATAATTTTTCTGAGAACTTTTATTAATTCAGCGTATCTTTGCTAAACACCTGCCATGTGTCATGGTGTTAGGTCTGGTGATACAAACACGTTCAGAGAGATGATTTTCTTTCGTTTTTGGGGGGTGGATAAGAGAAAGAAGGCTTATGCAACAGCAATTTATTTCTCTTAGTTCTGGAGGCTGGGATTCCAAGATCAGGGCCTGGTGATGGCCCCTCTTCCTGGTTTGTAGATGGCTGCCTTCTCTCTGTGTCCTAACATAACAAAGAGAGAGAGAGAGAGAGCTCTGATGACACTTCCTCTTGTTATAAGGGAACTAATTTCATCATAAGGGCCCCAAGAAAGGTGCTTTTCAAAAACAGTTCAGTAAAAGTACTGGGTTGTATAATCAATTTAATGAGTATCAATCCATATTTTTAAGATAGAAATGAATGAAATTAATAAAATAGAATAGAAATAAGGAGTCCATCACTTTTAAGTAAGTTTCAATGTTGTTCGCAAAACTTTGGTTCAATGGTTTGTGTGTGTGTGTTTGTGTCTCTGTGTGTGTGTGTGTGTGTGTGTGTGTGGACATACTGGATCACTATGTAACATACATTCAAAAGCCTCTGTATTTTAACATTATTTCTGCCTTTGGGAGGTTCACATTCCAGAGGTGAAGACATATATCCTAAGACAAAATTATAATAGCTTAATGAAAATTACAGTAGAAAGCTGAACGGGGTCTAGCAAAAACAGAAGACTAGGCTAAGTCTTCCAAAGAGGCCAGGAAACTCACCTAGAACAGTGGATTTTTACCTTGCTTATGTACTGGGGGAGATTTTTAAAATATCTCTACTCACAATACATAGCAATTGAATTGAGCGTAGCATGTCCTACCGATGAATCTATTGTCCAAGGAGAACCTCTGTTTAGAGAAAGTCACCTTAGAAGAATTGTTAGGAGTTATTTAGGTTCATGGGATTGAAAAGAGCATTCGTGATAGAGGAAACACCATATCCAAAGGCTTTGTCAGTGTGGTAGTGTGAGAATCTGAAGGAACTTGGCTGGGGTATTGTTGCTACAAGAAATGAAATTAGAAAGATCAGCTGGGGCTAAATTGTGTGGAAAGAAGCATGATGTAGCAGCTAGAGTATGGACCTTGTAAGCAGGAAGACCCCTTATTTAGCACTTATTAGCTTATCGTCTAACCTCTGAGTCCCAATTATACTCTTCTATACAATGAGAACATCACAGGATTTTGTCAGGATTAAATGATAAGATATATGTAAAATGCATACCAGAGAGACAGACTATTGTACTCCAAGGGCTCAGTAAGTGTAAGCTGGCTCTCTCTGCCCCTTGCCACCTATTTTTAAGACTCTGGACTTTATCACTTTAAGTCATAGCCTGGTTCTAAGCAAGGAAATGGACTAATCAAACTTATGTTTTTGAAAGATCATTCTGGCAGTGGTTAGGAGAATGAATTGGAAAGATATGAGACCCGTGAAGGCACAACACTTAAGAAGTTATTTCTGTAACAAGCCAAGCAAGAATTGATGATCAAAGTGGTGAGGTTGAACAAACAAAACAGATATGTGAGCTATTTGGAGATAAAATCAACACCGTCATATATTCTGTGGGAGGTGGAGGTGAGCAGAAAATGTGAGGTAAAATGAGAAGTCAGTGCCTACTTACCACTTGGCATGATTGATTTAAGGGAGTATCTTCGCTCAATCATGAGTTGCAGAATTCAAGATGGCAAACAGTTGGGAGGAGCGAAGTCAAGAATGTGTTTGATTTTGAGGTAACTGTAAGTGAAAAATCAGAGGTGAAAACATTACCTCTCTTGAAGCAGTGGTAAATGTAAATCTAAGGTTTGGAAAAAGATCTGGGTTAAAGATTTAAAATTGAAGGACATCAACATGGAAGCCATGTAAATAAATTATATTACACACAAATTTTTGTCATTATTTGAATTTCTCCATGGTCCACTCAGAAATACTTCAAAATGTCACCAAAATGTTACTTACTGTAGTACAGAATTGGTATTAAGTGATACTATTGTCCATGTTATTCAAAAAGACATAGTTATAGGGACCCTCTTAATAAACTAATTGTGAGAAAGGCAAAGAATTAGCAAAGCTTTGGCATAAAATTCGTATCATGGGCCAGACACAGTGGCTCACGCCTGTGATTCCAGCACTTTGGGAGGCTAAGGCGGGCAGATCATCTGAGGTCAGGAGTTCGAGACCAGCCTGACCAACATGGCGAAACCCCGTCTCTACTAAAAGTACAAAAACTAGCCAGGCGTGGTGGCACACTCCTGTAATCCCAACTACTCGGGAGGCAGAGGCAGGAGAATCGCTTGAACCTGGGAGGCAGAGGTTGCAGTGAGCCAAGATCATGCCATTGCACTCCATCCTGGGTGACACAGTGAGACTCCATCTCAAAAAAAAAAAAAAAAAAAAAGAAAAAAATTATATCATGGAAAAAGTAAAAGTCTTTGCATAATGTATCCAAGATGATGAAAAATTCTTTTCAATAAGATAATTAGTTTCTTCTCTTATATAAACATGGAAATTTTTATTATTCCTCTTATTCTCATATTGCTACTATAAAATCCCCATCCTCATTCATGATACTACTATCTCTATGCTCGATAGATACCAATTGAATTGAATGCAGCATGTTCTACCCATGAATCTGTTGTCCAGTTGGAACCTCTGACTATAATGCTCAGGAATACTCAAGACTCACATGATTGTCTTCTTGCTATATTTAGTTACTTTATTATTTTCCAGTTTGGGACTCTGAATTCCTGTAGATCTCAGAGAAAATCCAAAACGAAATATTGAAAATAATTAGAAGTTAGAAAAGGGAGTCAATGAGGACAAATGTTCAGGACTAGTCTTTCATCTCCTACAGAAAGAAAGACTGAATACAGAAAATTAGAATCCACTTTTGGTTCAGTGATGAAAAAAAGTCACCCCAATTTAATGTAATATGAGTTTAGCTATTTGATTATAAGTGTTGTACCATTTTGGACCATGTTACCATGGTAACATGAACCATGTCTCATTCATACATAAACATGTTAATTGTATTAAAACCTTTAAAGCCTACTTCTTCTGGATGTTGCCATTACATTAAACAATTATCTAGAATGATACAAAGTAATCACTAAATTGAATAACTTTGTAAATCAACTATTGGATTTTGTAATTTTATATCTAAAAACCAAAAGAAAAGCCCACATTGGTAAGAAGACACTGCACACTGAAAAGTCAATTTTGTTAGCCTCTAATAACCATTGTCTTTTATTCCTCGCAGAGCTTTTGTGAGGATCTTGTAAGGTAATAAATATAAAAGCACTTTGAAAAAGCTTTCTAGTAAAAAGTCCTTATTAATTTTATGAATTACCATTAAACAGAAGTCAAACTGACGATATAAATCTAATAGTATGCTCTTAAAAGTCAATGGATCAAAGTTATATTAATTAATAAAGAGAATAATAACTAAATATTTCATGTTTCATAATTGGCAAAGTATTTTTACTTTCATTTTCTAATTTGATCCTTAGTGAAAACTTGTGGTGTTGGTACTCTTATTATTTCCGTTTTCATTTGAGAAGAATAAAATTGAGAGGTTAAGTAATTTATCTATTGCTACTTTTTAAAAAAACAAGTACATTTTATGTTTTTGTAACTCCTGGTTAGGAGGACAATTATATAAACTAAAAATTTGTCACAATAAATGTTTACTTTTCTGGGATTAAAATCATCATGCATTTTTCAATGATTAAGAGAGGTAATAATAATAATAGCTACCTTTTCAGAATAGTTACTATGTGCCAAGGTGTGTACTAAGTGCTTTGCTTGCATGATGTAATGCCATTGTATATTTATTACAGAGGAAAAAATAAGAGGCTGGGTAACTTCTGCTAAGGTAACACACAACTACTAGTTGAGTATCCCTTATCCAAAACACTTGGGACACTTGGGGACCACAAGTGTTATGGATATCAATTTTTTTCTGAATTTTTTTCTGGATTTCAGATTTTTTTTAGATTTTGGATTACTTGCATTATAATTATGGGTTAAGCATCCCAAACCCCAAAATTCAAAATTGGAAATACTCCAATGAGCATTTACTTTGAGAATCATGTTGGCGCTCAAAAATTTTCAGCTTTTAGAGTATTTTGGATTTCAGATATTCAGATTTGGGATGCTCAACCTGAATATATAGAAAAGTCAGCATTTGAACCTAAGTTTGACTTTCTGATCTTCTACTAAGTCTACTGTCCTACCCATTACTCTACACTGACTCAGCATTACAAGGAAAGACCGAAGATCACCAAAAGCAAGCTTCAAATCACTCATCTAACAGAAATTAACGGAAATATTTTTACTTCCTAAACATCCATCTTTCCTTTACATTTTAAAGTTTCTACAACTACCTCTTGACTGAAACACTTCTCTATGAAATCACCATAACTACTAAATGCAAATATTGTTATCAAGTCCTCATTGCCCTGGAAATCTCATATTTTGTTATTGCTGCTCACTACAGTCTACTGAAAAAAATGTCTCACCTCTTGACTTGCCAGGGTGATATATTACACTAATTGTCTCCTTATCTCTCTAAGCACTCATTCCCTCCTCTTTCTTTCTTTTTTTTTTCTTTCACTTTTGTGTTAAGCTCTGGGGACACATGTGCAGGTTTGTTACATGAGTAAATTGTATGTCATGGGAGTTTGGTGAACAGATTATTTTGTCACTTAGATAATAAGCATGGTACCTGATAGGTAGTTTCTTAATCTTCACCATCCTCCCACCCTCCACCCTAAAGTAGACCCTAGTTTCTGTCATTCCCTTATTTGTGTTCATATGTACTCAGTGTTTAGGTCCCACTTACAAGTGAGAATATATGGTATTTGATTCTCTGTTCCCATGTTATTTCACCTAGGACAATGGCCTCCAGCTCCATCCATGTTGCTGGAAAGAACATAATCTCATTCTTTTTCTGGCTGCACAATATTCCCTGGTGTATATGTACCACATTTTCTATATCCGATCTACCATTGATGGGCATTTTGGTTGATTCCATGTCTTTGCTATTGGGAATAATGCAGCAATGAACATACAACTGCATGTGTCTTTATGGTAGAATGATCTATTTTCCTTTGGATATATACCCAGTAATGGCATTGCTGGGTTGAATGGTAGTTCAGTTTTGAGTTCTTAGAGATATCTCCAAACTGCTTTCCACAGTGGCTGAACTAATTTACATTCCCACCAACAGTGTATAAGCATTCCCCTTTCTTCACAACCTCACCAGCATCTGGTATTTTTTGACTTTCGTTTTGTTTTGTTTTGTTGAGACGAAGTCTCGCTCTTGTCCCCCAGGCTGGAGTGCAATGGCGCAATCTTGGCTCACTGCAACCTCTGCCTCCCCGAGTTCAAGTGGTTCTCCTGCCTCAGCCTCCCAAGTAACTGGGATTAGAGGCTCCTGCCACCATGCTCGGCTAATTTTTTATTTTCAGTAGAGACAGGGTTTCACCATGTTGGCCAGGCTGGTCTCGAACTCCTGATCTCAGGTGATCTGCCCGCCTCAGCCTCCCAAAGTGCTGGGATTACAGGCATGAGCCACTGTGCCTGGCCTATTTTTTTGACTTTTTAGTAATAGCCAATCTGACTGGTATGAGATGGTGTCTCATTGTGATTTTGATTTGCATTTCTCTGATGATCAATTATGTTGAGAATTTTTTCATATGCTTGTTGGCCACATGTATGGCTTCTTTTGAAAATTGTCCATTTATGTCCTTTGCCCACTTTTTATTTTTTTGTTATTTATTATCCTTTCGGTTCTGGGATACATGTACAGAACGTGCAGGTTTGTTTCATAGGTAGACACGTGCCATGGTGGTTTGCTGCACCCATCAACCCATCATCTACATTAGGTATTTCTCCTAATGCTAGTCCTCCCCAAACTCCCCACCCCCTGACAGGCACCAGTGTGTGATGTTCCCCTCCCTGTGTCCATGTGTTCTCATTGTTCAACTCCCACTTATGAGTGAGAACATGCAGTGTTTGGTTTTCTGTTCTTGTGTTAGTTTGCTGAGAATGATGGTTTCCAGCTTCTTCCATGTCCCTGCAAAGGACATGAACTCATTCCTTTTTATGGCTACATAGTATTCCATAGTATATATGTGCCACATTTTCTTTATCCAGTCTATCATTGATGAGCATTTGGGTTGGTTCCAAGTCTTTGCTATTGTGAACAGTGCTGTAATAAACATATATGTGCATGTGTCTTTATAGTAGAATGATTTATAATCCTTTGGGTATATACCCAATAATGGGATTGCTGGATCAAATGGTATTTCTGGTTCTAGATCCTTGAGGAATCGCCACACTGTCTTCCACAATGGTTGAACTAATTTACACTCCCACCAACAGTGTAGAAGCGTTTCTGTTTCTCCATATCCTCTCCAGCATCTGTTGTTTCCTGACTTTTTAGTGATTGCCATTCTAAGTGGTGTGAGGTGGTATCTCATTGTGGTTTTGATTTGCATTTCTCTAATGACCAGTGATGATGAGCTTTTTTTAATATGTGCCTACTGTTTAATGGGGTCGTTTGGGTTTTGCTTGTAAATTTGTTTAAATTCCTTACAGAGTCTCGTATTAGACCTTTGTCAGATGCTTAGTTTGCAAATATTTTTTCCCATTCTGTGGGTTGTCTGTTTACTCAGTTGATACTTTATTTTGGTGTGCTTCTGATCTTTAGTTTAATTCTACTAGTCAATTTTTGGTTTTGTTGTAAGTTCTTATGGCATATTCACCATAAAATCTTTGCCAGGCCTATGTCCAGAATGGTATTTCCTAGGTTTTCTTCAAGGTTTGTTATAGTTCTTAGGTTTTACATTTAAGTCTTTAATCTATTTTCAGTTGATTTTTTTATATGGTATAAGGAAGGCTAGCCAGTTATCCCAGCACTATATATTGAACAGCTAGTCCTTTGCTCATTTTTGTTAACTTTGTCAAAGATCATATGGTCGTAGGTGTGCAGTTTTATTTCTCGGCTCTCTATTCTATCCCATTGGTCTATGTGTCTAGTTTTGTACCAGTACCATGCTGTTTTGGTTACTGTAGCCTTGTAGTATAGTTTGAAGTTGGGTAATGTGATCCCCAGTTTTGTTCTTTGTTGTTACAATTGCTTTGCCTGTTTGAGCTCCTTTTTAGTTCCACGTAAATTTTAGAATAATTTTTTCTACTTCTGTGAAGAATGTCATTAGTAGTATAACACTGAATCTGTAAATTGCTTTGGGCAACATGGCCATTTTAACACTATTAATTCTTCCTATCCATAAGCATGAAATGTTTTTCCATTTGTTTGTGTCATCTCTGATTTCTTGGAGCAGTGATTTTTAGTTCTCCTTGTAGAGATCTTTCACCTCCCTAGTTAGCTATATTCCTAGGTGTGTGTGTAGGGGGAGTGTGTGTGTGTGTGTGTGTGTGTATCTATGTGAATGAGACTGAATTATTGATTTGGCACTCAGCTTGAAGATTGTTGATGTATAGGAATGCTACTAATTTTTGTACATTGATTTTGTATCCTGAAACTTTGCTGAAGTTGTTTACCAGATCAAGGAGCTTTTGAGCAGAGACTATGGGATTTTCTAGGTATATAATTATACTATCTGCAAACAAATATAGGTTGACTTTCTCTCTTCCTACTTGGACGTCCGTAATTTCTTTCTCTTGCCTGATTGCTGTAGCTGGGACTTCCTGTACTGTGTTAAATAAGAGTGATGAGAGTGGGCATTCTTGTCTTGTTCTGGTTCTCAGCATTAATGCTCCCAGCTTCTGCCCATTCAGTATGATTTTGGCTGTGGGTTTGTCATAGATAGCTCTTTTTATTTTCAGATATGTTCCATCAATACCTGGTTTATTTTGAGTTTTTAACATGAAGGGATGCTGCATTTAATAAGTCTTTTCTCCATCTATTGGGATGATCATGTGGTTTAGTTTTTTGTTCTGTTTATGTGATGAATCACATTTATTGGTTTGCTTGTGTTGAACCAACCTTGCATCCCAGGAATAAAATCTACTTGATCGTGGTGAATTTGCTTTTTGATGTGTTGCTGGATTCAGTTTGTTAGTATTTTGTCAAGGATTTTTGTATCTGTATTCATCAAGGATATTGGCCTGAAGTTTTCTCTTTTTCTTGTCTCTCTGCCAGGCTTTGGTATTAGAATGATGCTGGCATTCTAGGATGAGTTAGGAAGAAGTCCCTTCTCCTCACTTTTTTGGAATAGTTTCAGTAGGTATAGTACCAGAATTCTTTATACATCTGGTAAAATCCAGTTGTGAATCACCTGGTCCTGTGCTTCTCCTTATTGTCAGGCTTTTTATTACTGATTCAATTTCAGGACTTGTTATTGGTCTTTTCACAGTTTTAATTTCTTCCTGGTTCAATCTTGGGAGGTTGTATGTTTCTAGGAATTTATTCCTTTCATGTAGGTTTTCTAGTTTGTGTGAATACATATGTTCATTATAGTCTCTGAGGGCTTTTTATAATTCTGTGGAGCCAGTGGTGATGTCCCCTTTGTCATTTCTGATTATGTTTATTTGGATCTTCTCTCCTTTTTTCTTTATTACTCTAGCCAGCAGTCTATCAATCTTATTTATTCTTTCAAAAAATGAATTTCTGGATTTATTTGTCTTTTGTATACATTTTCACAGTTCAATTTCATTCCGTTCAGCTCTAATTTTGGTTATTTCTTGTCTTCTGCTAGTTTGGGGGTTGGTTTGCTGTTTTTCCATTCATTCCTCTGGGTATGATTTTAGTTTGTTAATTTGAGATATTTCTAACTTTTTGATGTGGGTGTTTAGCCCTATAAACTTTCCTCTTAATACTCCTTTAGCTGTGTACCAGAGATTCTGGTATGTTGTATCTTTGTTCTCATTAGTTTCAAATAATTTCTTGATTTCTGCTTTAATTTCATTATTTACCCAGAAGTCATGCATAAGCAGATTATTTTATTTTCATGTAATTTTGTGGTCAATCTACTTGATATTGATTTCTATTTTTATTGTGCTGTGGTCCAAGAGTGAGGTTGGTATGATTTTATTGTTTTTTAATTTGCTGAGAATTATTTTGTGGCCAGTTGTGTGGTCGATTTTAGAGTATATGCCATGTTCAGATGAGAAGAGTGTATATTCTGTTGTTTTAGGGGAGAGAGTTCTGTAGATGTCTGTTAGGTTCATTTGGTCACATGTCAAGTTCACGTCCCAAATATATTTGTTAGTTTTCTGCCTTGATGACCTGGCTAATACGATCAGTGGGGTGTTGAAGTCTTCCACTATTATTGTGTGGTTATCTAAGTCTCTTTGTAGGTGTCTAAGAACTTATTTTATGAATCTTGGTACTCCTGTGTTGGGTGCATGTATATTTAGAATAGTTAGGTCTTTTTGTTGAATTGAACCCTTTACCATTATGTAATGCCCTTATTTGTCTTTTTTTAAAAATCATTGTTGGCTTAGTGTCTGTTTTCTCTGAAATTAGAATAGCAACTCCTGCTTTGTTTTGTTTTGTTTTGTTTTCCATTTGCTTGGGAAACTTCTCTCCATCCCTTCACTCTGAGCCTGTGGGTGTCATTTTATGTGAGTTTGGTCTCTTGAACATGATATACAGTTGGCTCTTGCTACTTTATTTAACTTGCCATTCTGTACCTTTTAGTTGGGGCATTTAACACATTTACATTCAAGGTTAACATTGGTATGTGAAGATTTGATCCTGTCATCATGTCGTTAGCTGGTTATTATGCAGACATGATTGTGTAGTTGCTTTACAGTGTCAATGGTCTATATACTTAAGTGTGTGTTGTGGTGGCTGGTAACAGTCTTTTATCTCCATGTTGAGCACTCCCTTAAGGACCTCATGTAATGCAGGTCTCGTGGTAACAAGTTCCCTTAGCATTTGCTTGTCTGAAAAAGATTTTATTTCTCCTTATAAAGCTTAGTTCGCCGGATATTAAATTCTTCGTTGGAGTTTCTTTTCTTTAAGAATGCTGACTATAGGCTCTCAATTTGTTCTGGCTTGTTGCATTTCTGCTGAAAGGTCCTCTGTTAGCCTGATGGTATTCTCTTTGTAGGTGGCCTGCATTTTCTGTCTAGCTGCCTTCAATATTTTTTCTTTCATGTCGACCTTGGAGAATCTGATAACTGTGTCTTGGGGGTAGTCATCTTGTATCATATCTCGCAGGGGTTCTCTGGATTTCCTGAATTTGAATGTTGGCCTCTTTAGCAAGTTTGGGAAAATTTTTAGACAATATTCTCTAATATGTTTTCCAAATTGCTTGCTTTCTCTCCCTCTCTTTCAAGGACGCCAATAAGTTGTACATTTCCTCTCTAGATAATCCCATATTTCCCGGAGGTTTTGTTCATTCTTTTTTATTATTTTTTAAAAATTTTTGTCTGAGTTAATTTGAAGAACTAATCTTCAAGCTCTGAGATCCTTTCCTCAGCTTGGTTTTTTCTGCTTTTAATACTTGCAATTGTATTATGAAATTCTTATAGTGTGTTTTTTACCTGTATCAGATCAGTTTTCTTCTTTCTTCAAATGGCCAGCTGGGGCAGAGCACCGGCAGGAGTGAAGTGGAGGAATCCTTGCATGTGTTCACACTGAGAGTGGCAGTGGCCTTGCAGCAGAGTGCCTGCACATCAGTGGGGTAGTAATGCAGGTGCCGTTGTCAGTGGTGGCACAGTAGGGGTGGGGTGCCAGTGGGGGCAGAAGGGCCAGCATCCATGCACATACTCATGCTGGCAGCCCCTTCTTCTTTCTTTATCACAGCATCTATTCCTTTTTTTTTTTTTTTTGAGATGGAGTCTTACTTTGTCCCTCAGGGTGGAGTGCAGTGGCATGATCTCGACTCACTGCAACCTCCGTCTCCCAGGTTCAAGCGATTCTCTCGCCTCAGCCTCTTGAGTAGCTGGGATTACAGGCATGTGTCACCACACCCAGCTAATTTTTGTATTTTCAGTAGAGACAGGGTTTCACCATGTTGGCCAGGCTGGTCGCAAACTCCTGACCTCAGGTGATCCGCCCGCCCTGGCCTCCCAAAATGCTGAGATTACAGGTGTGAGCCACTGCACCAAGCCCACAGTATCTATTCTATGCATTCTTTTCTGATTTCATTAATCTCATTATCTTCATTTGATATTTAGTCAATAGTTATTGTCAGATATGTGTTAGTTATTATACTAGAAACAGTCTTTTCTCCATCTCCTTTAATCCAATGATTTGAACATTTTTATTCCTTTCCAATATCTGTCCCACATTTCTTACTGTATGTAGGACATTTCTTACTCAAATGTCTCACAAATGACATAAATTCAATATGACCCAAATAGGCCATTTTTTATACCAAGGCTTATTTCCTATCCTGCTATTCATCACAGTACCATCTTCTCAGTCAGAGAGTTCAGATCATATAGTAGTTTCTAAATCTCCTACTTACCTCACTTTCGAGTTCATTTTTAAGATCTGTAGATTTTGCCTCCCTAATTCTTTATGCCCATTCCTTTCTTGCTAGCCACCTTACCGCCACTCTCATTCACACTCTTACTATCTTTTACCCTCCTCCTCTCATTCCTTCCCACCAATGGCTCCAATCCAACTTGCAGATTTCCATTTAAATTAAGCTTCCTAAAACATAGCTTAGGTTGTAACTACAGTGCAAATTCCATGAGAGCAAAGATTTCATCTACTTTATTCACTTGTATATATCCATTGTCCAAGACAGTGTGTCACATGAAAGGTGTTCAATAAATATTTGTCAGTGAATGAAAGTAATATATGACTCCCCTCTTCAAACACCTTTTATGACTTCAAAGGCCTTCAGAATATTCTACAGACTCCTTCACCTGGCTCTCCACAATTGCCTCTGAGTCTTGTTTCCAATCTTATTTCTTATTTTACCTCTCAATGCACCTTCAACTCCTACTAAAATGAACAGCTAGCCAGCTTACTTCTGTGTCTTTCAATGATCTTGGTTTTTGTCTTGAGATTCCTTTTCTTCATCTAAGCTTACCCAAATATTGCCTACTTTTCAAGGAAAGCCATTTTCGAATCTTCCCTTGTTCCCTGAGCCCCCAAGCTGGAAGACATCTTGTCTCCATCTCAATTCCTATAGGCATTTCTGTGCACTTTAAATGATGTTTAGTTCTTCTGACATTGTATTAGAGAGAGGCTGGGGTGGATAGTGTTTCATAGTGTGAACTTTGAAGCCCGATTGCCTGAGTTTAAATCGTGATTCTGGTGCTTACTGACCATAGATGCATTTCTTCATTGCTCTCAGATTATGAAGCATAAATCAAAAGTAATGACAGCTACCTCTTCAGGTTGTTGTGAGGGTGATGCGAATTAATGTATTGAAGTGCATGAAACAGTTTCTGGCACATGGTAAGCACCCAATAAACATAGCTAATATTATGTTATTACTATTTTCAGGCTTATTTTTACGCATACATATAGTATGTAATTTTATGTCAATATGTATAAATAAACTTTGGTATTATTTATTTCACTGTCACCCTGAGAGCAAAATTCTCATTTGATTTGTGTGAGAAACTACTTAAAAAGAAATAGACGTATTAATGAAACTATGCTTGAAATATTGGTTACTGTGAGTGTTGAAAATCCATTTTGTTTAAAGAAAGCTTCAATTGTTAATCTTCCATAAATCATAGTTCTTAAATGTTAATATTGACTCATTTTGGAAAAGCTGTTTAAAGTCTTGGGATAGAAACAAGGCTTAATACCCTCATTCATGATAACAAACATATTATACTGAAAATTGTAAGAGAGATATTTTGTCTTTCATAATGACCTCCTTGGGAAAATACGTTGACTTGTCCCTTCTCTTTCAATCAGACACCAAAGTTGAGATTGCCTGAAACACAGTTTGGTAAAAGGAGTTTCTTTTTCCCAAACATTCTGAGTAACATAGGAAATCACACCAATGACTGATAGATACGTTAATAAAATTAATAAAGTTGTTTTAAATGCATACCATGGGGCAGTGGCACTGAAAACATTGAGAAGGTTGGGACTGTTTGCCAACTTTCTTTGATCTCCATTAGAACCTAGACAAGATCCACATAATTTCAGAACTTCTTCTCCAAACAAGAATTGAAAAGGTCAAGAAAAGTTTGACCATAGAAAAATGTCAAAAAATTTTGTGTCACTTTCTCCTCCTCCCTTCCTCTAACTTTGAACAATTTTTTAGAGTTATTGGTCTTTGGGAGCAGACTTTCCAGACCAAAAAAATGATATTCCTCTATGTGATAGGTAACAATCACTACCCATCCTATTGGAAAATTCTCAAAGTGTAAATTGAGGGGATAAAAAAAGAATCTTAAGTCCTTTAAATTATTTTTAAGATGAACTACATTAGTGTCTCTCTTGTGCCTTTCATAATTCTGATAATAAAACATTCCAGGTATTAGTCAAAGATTAATGGTATTGAAAATAATTTAGGTTATCAGCATGTGATTTTCATTCCACATGAGGTCCATTTGCAGTTTACATGGTTTTCTAAATTACATTAAAATAAAATGTCAGAAAGTTCACATTTTTTTCATGTTTAACAGCATCAATCTTTAAAGAAAAGTTATTGCACAAAGGTCTGTGCATAAATCAGCCATTCTCTGTAGAGGTAAAAGAAGTCATTATGCTTGGTTATGAGAGAGAGTTTCATGAATGTAAGAGACATAAATCATTTCCCACTGGAGATCATATTAGTGTAGATGGAAGAATGTCTATTTCTTGATAGCGAGAAAGCAACAAATTACTTTTGTTTGCTCCTGAGTCTGTGGTTGTCCTTGAGAGGTCTGTTAGCGTGTTGACTATTGACTATTCAATATTAGCATTGTAATGACTTATAATGATCTGAGTCATATAAATATGACCTTTCAGTTCTCTAAAGGTTTTAGTTTTTCCTCTCTAATATCTATTCACTTCCAACACCTTTGAAAATATGTTATTCTCTGGGAGTTACAAAGAAAGTTATTCTCTGCAGGAAGCAGCATTGCACTTGCTCTCAGGAGCCAACCACATTTCACCTCAATCCTTTGCTCCCAGTTCAACAATTCAGTATTGGATTAAATTCAAGGCTATGACCCCAAATAGAATGAGACCTGGATATTTATGAACCACTTGACCAGGCATTCTTCCCATGATTTACTCCATAAATCCTATTTTTTGTTTTTACAGTAGTTTTACAAATATTTGGAAAATGGTTGTGCATTGCGGTTTTCAAAAGTGCAATGAGTAGAGGTAGCTTTTTCACCTGGTATATGGTAAATTGTTGATTCTCTTTTGGAGTGGAAAACAAGTGTTTTTATTTGGAAGCAACCATTGGATTGATTAGACAACCCTAAATTCATCTTTCATCTATGACCCGAAAGAAATTTTGAAATTCATGCAATGTATACACATAGTGGAAAAATGTACTTTTTGAATGGATTCCTGAATGTGACTTTTAAGAGGAACTATTAAGAAGTGGGATCTTCTACAGAACAGTAAAGAGGCATGAAAATACAAAAGTTGATAAGATATGGAACTGCCCCAAAGGAGGAATTAATAGTGGTGGGGCTTGGGATGGGAGGATAGAGAGGCCTAGCCAAGGAAGGAAGGACTATATTATAATAAAGGAGAGTACAAAGTCCTTTAGTCATCCAAGAGAAAGGGCACCTTCTGCATCCCTTATGAGGAATATCAGAGAAGGTATTCTAGTTAACTTCTGCTATATAACAAACCAGCCCAAAACTTCATGACTTCAGTAAAAATTACTTGTTTTGCTCATGAGTCTACAATTTGGTCAAGTCTCAATGGGGCTTGCTTATCTCCATTTCACTTGATATCAATTGGGGTAGATTGCCTGATGCTGGAGGATTCACTTCCAAGAGGGCCCACTCACATGCCTGGCAAATAGGTGCTGGCTGTCAGTTTTTCTTCTTGTGGGCCTCTCCATGGAACAGTTTGGGCTTTTTCACAGTGTAAGAGTTGGGTCCCAAGAGCAATTATCCCAAGGGACAAGAAATTAAAGCTGCAAGCTTCTCAAAGCCTGCCCTAAAAACAAGAATAGTTTTGCTTCTCCCATATTCTATTTGTCAATCAGCGACAGGGATCTGATTCAAGGGGATGGGACATAAACTCCACCTTTCCACGGAAAAGTATCAAAAAGTTTTGATGTCATTGATTTAAAGCTGCCATACAAAATTTCTTACAAATGACACTGAGTTGAAAGAATACTAAACAGCAAGTAGGCGTAATCCCAGACAAGAGAAGTTATCTTTGCTCAGAATACCCTTTCTCTCCTTGTCTACCTGGAAAATTCAACTCTTGGCCAAAGCCCTACCTCTTCTCAAAAGTATTACCAGGCCTTGCCTCTAAATGTACAATTGGAGATATACCAGTATACTGATGGTTTTAAAAACTTTAAACTTTTTTCTACAATCAAACATAAATTAAATAACTTCCCTTCTCACTTAAAAGCTGCAAAATGCTCATGACAGAAACTATATAAATTAAAATTAAATCTTAAGCACAATAAATATCTCTCGAATAGCAACATAGATGCTTACTTCTTTATTTCACTTCTTTATTTGCTTTTCTTTGTCTATAGTTTGCCCCCAAGGTATTTTAATAATATCAGGTTCCATGTATACCAGTTTGTACCAATTGATATTTTGACTATACCTGTTAATAACCTCATTTGCATAGCTCTACTAATCTGGGCACAACACAACCTTAAGAAAGTCTTAGATTTCTCAGTATAATTCATCTCTCTTCTCTTCTCCTCTCTCTCTTATTTCCTATTTCTTTTTCTTTTCAAGTGACTTTCAACTAGGTAGAAAATGCATTTCACATCACTATGCCGGCCTCCAGGCTCTATCTATTTCATTCACCCACGAATGCCCTTTCTGAATTCTTTCTCTCATTTAGCAGCTATCTATTGAAGTTGGACAAACGATAGAAATTAATTTCTTAAAGAACCAGAACATCATCTTGAGCAAGAAGTCAAAAGCATTCAGCAAATCAAAAGATGAGTTAATATGGGTGAATCTTAGAGGCATTATGCTAAGTGAAGTAAACCAGACACAAAATGAAAAATGTTGTATGGTTCCACTTGTATGAGCTACCTACAACAGTCGAATTTATATAGACATAAAGTTGAAGGAGGTTACCAGGAGCTGGAGGAAGAAGAGAATGAGGGCTTATTGTTTAATGAGTACCTGAATTTTAGTTTGGGATGATGAAAACATTCTAGAGATGGATAGTGGTGATGGTTCAACAATAACATTAATGTACCTAATAGTACTCAACCATATACTTAAAAATGGTCAAGATGGTGGTACCCCATTTATCCTGATATGATTATTACACACTGTATGCCTATATCAAAATATCTCATGTACCCCATAAATATATGCGCCTACTATGTACCCATAAAAAAATCTTTTAGTGGCTAAATGGCCAGGCATTGTGGGTCACTTCTGTAATCCCAGAACTGTGGGAGGCTAAAGTAGGAGGATCACTTGAGCTCAGAAGTTCAAGACAAGCCTCGGCAACATGGCAAGGCCCCATCTCTACAAAGAATTCAAAAATTAGCTGGGCGTGGTAGCTCATGCTTGTAGTCCCAGATACTCTGGAGGCTGAGGCAGGAGAATTCCTTGAACCGAGGAACTGAAGGAAGCAGTGAATGACACTGCACCCCAGCATGGTCAAGATCCCAACTCAAAAAGAAATGGTTAAAATGTACAATTTTATGTTATGTGTATTTTGCCACAATACAAAAATGGGGAAAAGCCTATGTGCTTTTAAGTATCCTTAAAAAGGCTCAGCTTCTTCAGCTAACAGACTCTGAAATATTTTTTTAATAGAAGTACTAAGGTATTTAGAGTGTGCAAAAATATCTTATTTTAAGTCAAGAAGTTAGGGTCCTGTTCCTAACCACTAGCCTCTGTGATCCTGGGGAAGTCAGTGCTGTTGGAGATCTCAGGTTGATCTTCTGAAAAATGATGGATCTAGGCAAAAGATATGTTTCTCCAGGTTTACATACTACAGACACCATCTTTACTTGGAAACTTTATTAAAAATGCATTATGTCAGAAGCTCTCTGGGGCTGGGTCATGGAATCTGCATATTTAAAGAGCCCCTAGGTAGTTCTTGTGCCCACTTAAATTTGAGAACCACTAGACCAGATGCTTTGCTTATGGCCCTTTCAGCTCTGAAATTTGAAAGAAAAAAAAAAAAGATTCTGCAAGACAGAGTCTCTGAGCTTTTGCAGGAGAAAGAAATGAAGAAAATAATACTTTCTGCTTGTATTGGAGCATTTTTTTCATTTGGTATCCCCATCTGCAATGGCTAGCCAATCAAGAATAGTATTGTGTATTCTTCCCACTGTTTTGAAGATACAAAAGGAAAAGTCTAAGCCAGATGGTACCTAAAAGCTTCCATTACCATTTTCATGTTTTTCCCTTTGCATAAAAACTGTCCATGCCTCCATCGGAGCCATGATCACTACTATGATGTTATACTCTAATGGCTCATGACATTAAATTATATCTTAGCCTAACAACCAAATTACAATATCAGAATAAAAATTTCTTTTTTCAGGTTGAATCCCATAACTTAATCCAATTAATACTGGCTGAATTTTTCACAATTATGTCTCAGTCTTGATTTAGGGAATCTTCTCTTTATCATAAAATGCATTTTGTTAAACGTGTCTTCGTTATAATCAATTTCTCAAAAGTAAAGTTAATCAAGAGAAGGAAAAAAGGTTTTGATTTGATTTGGAATGTATATGTGTGTTTACTGTACTGAAATAGATTCTGTCTGAGACTGTATGTAAGATAAAAAGTACAGAACAGTAGTCAGAGATTTATTACCGACCCCTGACTGACGGTGAATAGATTATCTAAGTATCCTGTAAAAGGCACACCTCCTTCCGGTATGTTTTACAAATTGATTAGTAACTTTCTAGTCAAATTTGTGTCTTGAAGACACAAATTTGCATCTGTAATATTGTGTTCAGTATTCTTTTATATGTAGGCTCAGGTAATAAAGTTTGTCATCCTTGGTTAGTTCTAGCAAAGAAGATGATTTTATTCTGAAACAGGTTTTTGTTGTTTACTTATTTGAACTTTTTTCTTGAATATGTATTTCTTTGCCCATAAAATATATTGACTTATGGATGTGATTAAAATGGAAAATAATTAGTTGATTTTAGAGAGATAGAGGAGAAGAGGAGTGTGAAGGAGAGAGGGAGGATAGGAAGGAGAGAGGGAGAATGGGAAGAACAGAGGGAGAATGGGAAGGAGAGGGAAAAAGTGAGAGAGAGAGAGAGGAAAAAGCAAGAGAAAAATGCCAATCATATCCTTTGCTAGTGTGTAAAGTCTGATAAGCCAAGGGAGAGAGGACTACTCTGGCCTAGTGAAACAAAGGAAAGAGAAATACGGTAGAATATTCTCCTGGTGCTTCACCAAATGTGACACCAGAAGTCTGACAGAAGTCAGGTCAGCATTTGAGCTCCGTAAAACTCAGGCTATCGACCTACCATGTGAGAATCTCAAAAGGAGTTTATGTAGGGGCAGAGGAGTTGAAATCCAATAACATATGCAACAGTGATCACGCCAAGATTGCACATAGAAAGCAAATTAGTCCTCTAATAGAGATGCCAATTTGAAATTCACCCTCTGAGCAGGTTTTTAAGCACACTCTTCTTTTACTTTTCTATTTACAAAAATGGAACACCACCAGAAAAACAAGAATTTGAAAGATGAGATGAGAAAAATAAGTTGTAATTGGAAACAGACAGAATGTATACACACACACACACACACGCATGCACAGGTGATGAGAGAGTAGTTTGCTTACGTGGTATATCTGACTGACAAGACTTTTTGCTCTGGTTGTCTTACAGGAAATGACTAAATCTCATGATGTGAAATATTTTCTTGTATATTATATTGGAAAAGAAAATAATTTTCCCAAACTTCTTAGGGGCAGTGTTGTCTTATAATTCCCATGTAGTATATGCTCTTCAAAAAAGTAACTCCAGAGTTGAGTAAGACCAGACTCGTGACTCAGATGGCATGCTCTGCTCCCTAGACTAGACATTGCATCTGTCTGCCTATACTCACATCCACTGTTAAAGGATTGCCTCCAGTAAAATGTGTCTTTTAATTCGTTATACAAGAATCTGGAAAAAAAAAAAAGTAGGATTCTCTATTTCTTAAATTTAGCAGCAGGTTAATCACTGATAACAATAAAAATAAAAAATACAGAACAATCATCTAGCACAGGTAAATATTGTGGCAAAAATTACACCCTGAAGAATTCAGTCAAAGACATAAGTACACATCATTGTCACGTTCCATAATATGTCATCTGCTTTAAATAAACTGTTATGTAGCTGTAGTAGATTTAATGATTAATCCCATTTCTTCTCCACTTTCTTCCTTCACAACCTTAACAATGCCTCCTTATGAGTGGAATATACTTCCCAACCCTGAGTCTTAGGGCTTGGCCATGTGATTGGCTTTAGCAAATGGTAAATGAGCAGAAGTGAGAGGTGGTAGTTTTCAGCCTAGGCCTTAAGAGACCTATATATTCTTGTTTGTGATTCTGCTATCATTCTGAGAACACATCCATCTAGGCTGCCGGTCTCAGGAAAAGGATAAAAGACACGAACAGCAGGGCTGCACTAGCCATTCACATCCAGGAGAAGAAATGTTTGTTGCATAAAGCCATTGAGCTTTATTCTACATTACTGTGACCATAGCTATTCTACATTACTGTGACCATAGCTAATTGAAATAGTAAATATACTTTGGTTTTTCCTAAATTCAGATTGAAAATAAATAATATTAGCCATCTGTGTAATAAAAATATAAAGCCTTTTTATTTTTAATGGTTCACTGCCCTAAACAAATTTCCAAAAAGTAGATGTTTCCTTGTCTAGTGATGTCATTGTATTTTATTTATACATTATAAACACACTGTTTATTTCTGCTCTTTTTTTGTAAGTAACATTTGTTACTGCCAATCTTGAGATGATACACACACTTCTCTACTAAATTTTGGAAAAAATATTAGCTACCCACTCCTTATATCAAAATATTGCCTAATAATGTGTTTTGTTTTAATCCTTCATGAATTTCCAGGAGAAATGAACTGATATTTGGTTTTGTAAGATGTATGAAAATAGTGAACATGGACTTCTGGCTTAACCCTTGTGATGATATGGAATCATAGCTCTGTTAATTACTCTTGTGGTTTGCCTTCGTAGAGATAATCATGTACAAAATTCCTTTCCAATTTGTTATATAATATTAGAAATACTTCCAAAATTGGCATGGACTTATTGTTATCATTTGTTGGCACAGTCATTAAAACGAAACTCATAAAGCCAGATAATTAAATGTTTACAAAGCTATAGTACTCAAAACAAAAATACTGTGTAAAGAGATTTTTTAAATAATAGTTTTTGCATGCCTTTTGAATAATTGGATTATTCAGAATTTCTTCATGTTTAGTTCCTGAATCTAAGTCATACTGTCTACACAAAAATAGATGTCAGCTGAAGAAAACCAGGCAATGGATTTCTCTTGACGACAATCTTTTTATATATTCAGACTTCATTTAACATTAGACTTGTCTGTATTCGAAATTGGTATTTCTTTACATTTCTGAATTTGGGGAAATGGCACAAGAGAGTAGCATTAATTTCCTCTGCATTTTGGCCTAATCAAATTTGAGCCTTTCAAGAGACACGGCCAAGTCAATTCAAAGAGACATTTGAAAAGACTACTACTAATATATATTTAAAATGAATTAGTGGCATAGGCTGTTGCTAGGTGAGTTAGGTGTAGTTGTAGTTTTTAGAAACCCTAAGGGAAGATGCAGTGCATTCTAAAATGTCACAAGGAGTTTGATTGCTCAAAATTCTGGGAGATTGGTTCTCTGCAAGGCTTCTTGATGTCATTGTTGCTAGAGGAATGTTGTTCCGGTACCTATAGCAGTTGCAGCCATAACTATTTAGGTGTCATTCTAGTCGTTGTTATTACCATATGATTCACATACCTCTACTGAGGTCTAAAGAATTAGTGGACTTCATATTCTGGAGAAAAAGAAGTTTGATGTGAATCTGCGTATCCAACATTATTGTTCATAGGTTCTCAGGATTAGTTGAGTGATGCCTTAAAGAAAGAAAGTCAGATGATACATCTTGCTGCTGCCCGCACCGCATCGTGAGTGTTATTCCTCTAGAGGAGGAGTAAAGAGTGGGAAGAAAATGAAATCTGTCAATACTGTGAATATATAAATAATAAAAGTAGCAGTAGGACTGATTAATTCTGAATCATCTTTATAAAATGACTGGAGCCGTGAAAATGCTCAGTCTGCACAGCTGATTGAGAAATGTATGCAATCTGTTGATCAGAATTTATTTCTGAATGCTCTCTTCCAGAGATTTATATACCAGAGTTCTTAAAAATAATTTTGTCCCCATGAAAAGAAAACTACAGACCTGTAAGATTGCAATTTAAAATGGAAGAAAGCATGTTCCCACTTAAAGAACCACTTTCAAACAAACAACTGATACAAAAAAGTCAAAAGCTGTTTTGTTTTATGTAACAGTTTCAGAATACTTCCAATCAATATATACCTTGGTGTGGTGAGAAAACAAAAGGCCAAATCCTTAGATTATTAACGAGAAATTTTTGTAAAATAAATAAAAGTCATGGGTTTTAGTTCAGTGATCCCATGAAGAGGAATATATTCACCATTGGTCTCTTAATCTCAGATAGGATGTATGTGTTACTTTATTTTATAACTAAAGCAACCGTGTTGTGATATTATATAATATCATAACAAGAGAAGTCCTCTTAGCTAACTCAGTAATCAATAACATTGTACATTGTGTGTTATTGTAACCAAAAAATATAACAGAACCCCATTTCATAAGATCAGTTTATCCACTTATATCATTTATATCTGAATATTCATTTCAGTACTTTATGTTGCTTAAACAAAGCTACTGTATTAGTCCATTTTCATACTGCTATAAAGAACTGTCTGAGACTGGGTAATTTCTAAAGGAAGAGGTTTAATTGACTCACAGTTCCACATGGCTGGGTAAGCCTCAGGAAACTTATAATCATGGTGGAAGGTGAAGGGGAGGCAAGCATCTTCTTCACAAGGCCACAGGAAGGAGAAGTGCCCAGTGAAGTAGGAAGAGCCCCTTATAAAACCATCAGATGTCATGAGAACTCACCCACTATCATGAGAACAGCATGGGGGAAACTGCTTGCATGATTCCATTACCTCCACCTGGTCTCTCCCTTGACATGTGGGGATTATGGGGATGATGGGGATTACAATTTAAGATGAGATTGTGGGGTGGGGACACATCCAAACCGTATCAAAAACTCTGTTTTTTGTTTTTGTTTAATGGAAATGATTTAAAACTTTATTTTCTGATGTTTCTTTTTCATAAAACCACGACACCAAAATCTACTTTTCACTGCTTCATTCAACTAGTAGAATACCTAATCTCTTTTCAAGTATTTGTTTCCCAATTATGGTGGTTTTAGCTAAGATCAACTTATGGCATGCTTTTCTAAATAATATTAGAATACATAAATTATCTGTACCTGGTATTACCACATTCATTGCTCATTTTAAGATCTCAGTTGACACATTGAATTCATACATATATTTAAAATTGATTCATTTAGAGCAAGAGATACAGGCATTTTAATGTATTACACTGCTACTAAAGCTTAGCAAATTATTCTTTTTTGTGCCCACAAATTATCATCCATTCATGTCCTAAAAATAAAATTGAATTTATTATGCTTTCTCATTTATCAAAAAAAGAAGGTTTTTTTTAAACAATTGATACAGATAGACATTTTCAAGCTAAAAATATGTGTGAATGTGGCCTCTTTCTCATACTATTTATTTTAGGAGTCTAGCAATAATTTTTCTTAGGTTATCAGCACATGTCTTAGTCTGAATTCTTTGAATTCAGTCTGTGTCTTCAAGTTCAGATGGTTATGTGATCTTGTTAAGATCTCAAAGTAGTGGGAATGATGGAGTATACAGCAACCTCATTGTTTTTTATGGAAACTGTCACTTGCTGAAGGACATAAGGCTAGCAGAACATGGTCAGAGAAAGAATCAAAGTTTGGTCAGCCAACTCTTCCCCGCAGCTACAAGCTGCTAGACAGGCATAAATTTTTCCAAACCTACACAAAGGGACTTAGGGCCCTTGGCTGAGGGCGACATTCTAACCACTTCCTTATTTATGGCTGGTGGGAGTTGTACATTTTCTCATTTCTGAGTAACATTTCTTGACTGTAATAAGCAAAGTATTCATTCTGCTCTACCATTTTCACTAAATTTAACCTCAATATATATTCAATTAAGCAATTAAAAACAGCAGTTTTAATCTTCTGACATAAATGATTTCCTCCAAAGCAAAATGCTGGAAATCCCCTAAAATGCAGCTTTTGTTAATGAATACCTGTAAGCACCACCTACAGTCACTGGCGGCTGACAGGAACCAAATTTGCTGGTAACCACAGAGCTGAGAATTTTCAACTCATTCTTTTTCCCTGTATGGTTTTTCTAGTTGCATTATTTCCCACTCTTTAAAGCTATAACTGGTGAACTATTCAAATATTTAAACTTTGGACAAAAAAATACCAACTTATCACAACCCTCTTTTTATATTCTAAATTCATATACCTGTTTGGTACTTAAAGGAAAAATATGCTGAGGAACAGATTGGTCATAAGACTGTATAGAACGTACATCTTCCATCCTATTGAGGTGACTCCTTAGACAAAGGGGAAAAATGCTTTCACTGGACTTGCTCATTTAAATATGACTGTAGCTGCTAATCTTCTGGCGCTGTCTTGAACTTTAATTAGATGTGCTCTTCTGTTGAAGCTTGGAACTACAGTATCCAGAGACCATAAAATCACAGAGTTGAAAACAAAATCTTGGAAACATTGAATCCTCTTATCAGATGAAAAAAAAAAAATAAGCCCATGGAGATAGCCATTTAAAAACATATCATTCCATTTAGCCTCCAATGTAAAACAATGAATTACTGTGTTTCAATAATGTTGACGTTAAGAAATTATTTCATAGCTTCCTCACTTGGTCTCCTATATTCCTCCCAGGTTACTAGTTAGGAAAGCTGTCATTCAGATTTGGAGACTACATAAGAAGCAGGAAAAGCATATAAAGAGGCACATGAAATTGAAACTTTTCTGGTAAAATCTTCTTTCTTAAACTCTCCTCAAATAAGCTGTTGGTGGCGGGAGGTGAAACATAGCCTCCACCCTTTAGCACACTCCATACTTGTCAACATTTCCCAGGAAGGGTGATATCTGGAAATGATAGAGATTGTGGAAGCACATTTCACTATGGGTCATGAATGTGAAGGTCAAGGAGTGGAGTCTTCCTTTACGAGGTAGTGTTAACAGCTTGGCATGGCATTGTTGTAAACAGAAGCCACCAGGAGGGAAGGATCATCCATAGGAAGGAACCCGTCGATATGACTGAAAACAAGAGAGATCCAGTTTTACCACTCTGGAACCATAGGTAATAGAAATGCCAAAAGGTACCTTATCACTTGTTTGTTCCTTTCTGTACAAAAGGACTTAAATCCTTTCTGAACAAGAAGGATATCTGAGAATCCAATTTTGTTTTAAACTTGAGCTTAGCATTTTGGAATTCTTCCGAAGACCACAGAATCCACAGTCATTAGCATATCACAGCAGACTCTTTTCAAATATTGCAAACCAGAACAGTCTGCTTGAAAACCTGGAAATACGACCCAGTGAGTTCAACCTGATTTTTTTTATTTCTAACCCTTACCCCTAGCCAATTATTGATAACTCATTCTGGTACCTGGTATGTATATGAACTTTGTTAGAAGAATTTGACAACTTTCTAATCATCTGTTTTTTTCTTCTGCTTGATAGACATATATTTAGTAGAACTCTACTGGATTGTATTGATTATAAACCACATTTCAGTTCATATCAGTCCATTTTGCTGCATAATAAACAACCAAAAAATTTAATTCAGTGGCTAATAACAACAATATTGATTTATTCATGGGTCTGCAGTTTGGTAGGGTTTAGCCAATCATGGCTGGAAATGGTTTAGGTGTGCTTATCTCTAGACCATCAGTTCCGTTAGGGTCTATACCACATATTTTCTTCTGAGACTCAAGCTGAAGGGACATCAGCTACTTGGGGTATGACAGAGTAGCACAAGGCAATGACAAGCACAAACAACACTTTTCAAAATCTCTCCTCTTGTCACATTTGTTTATATCCCATTAGATAAAACACATCTTGTGGCCAAGCCCAAAGTCAAGGTGTAGGAAAATACTTTCCACCTATATGAGGCCATGCCAGGAGTGTGAAAGTGTAATACTACTAGGGATGTGAAAGGATTGAGGCCAATAATTCAATCTTCTACTGGAGACAAGCTTGGCAATTAGTTAAAATGGAAAGCTGACTAGTATTTACTAACTTTGCAACCCAAGGAAAAGAAAGTAGGATCTCTCTATGACGGAATTTCCTACCCTAATCTTTGAAGTTATATTAAAGCTTAGGAACATCCATCAGATAGGACTGAATTGCTCCCCCTTCCAGATTCAGCATGTGAAATAGGCAGCTTCTTACTATAGTGGTGGCCAAGACAGCCATTTTCTTCAATTTGGGAATACAAATGTATATATGTTAATTTTCAATTAAGAGTTCTAAACTTATTATCTGCTTGGTAGCTCTTCCATGTGACAGTCATTCCATCTGACTATTAATGTTGGCTTTTGAACTAAATTTTAAAGGAACAGCCAAAATGTAAGGGCCATGTACTTTTTATAACCTATTTGTGGTCTGGGCAAGAAAACAAAAATTATACAACTGTTCTTTTTGACCAGCCACAAGCATGTAATGAAAATGACTGTTTTGGCTAGCAGATGTATTAGAAGCTTTAAAGGTGTTTAAGAAAAAAACTGGAAAAAGGAGCCAGTGAATTGACCTCAAACAAAACAAGAACAAATAAGCAAAACACTTGTCAGCATTTCCCAGGAAGGGTGATATCTGGAAATGATAGAGATTATGGAAGCACGTTGCATTATGGGTCATGAATGTGAAGGTCAAGGAGTGGAGTCTTTGTGAAGTAGTATTAACTGCCTGGCAGGGCATTGTTGTAAAAAGATGCCACCAGAAGTGAAACAAGCAGCACTAAAAGTTAAAAAGTTTATGTATAAACCTCATCTGAGGCAACAGAAGCCATTTCTATAAAATAGTGTAGTACCTTTTATTGTATATGGTCCTAGAGTACATTAAAATAAGTCTGTTTGGGTCCATTGGCAGCTCATCTGAAGATTTTTATAGGAAAAACATCCTCTAAAGTATCGTAATACAGTGCTATGATGCTTTTTTCTTTTTATAAGGTACTGCCAGCCCAAATAGCACGAAACCGATGTGATTTTTGTCTATGTGAGGTGGTTAATTGCTTCCCAAAATATGGTTGTTGTGTAGATGTCACTAACAAAATATTATATAAGAAGCAATATTTGGGAAAATTTATTTTAATACCACCTTTTTCCTTTTTTACCCTAAAAGTATTTATTTTTTCATAGCATACATTCTGTGTCTCAGTATCATTGTTTTTCATAAAAGCATAAATTCTTACAGAAAATTTCCTTCAAGCTCCCCTAAGTTTGAAGAGACAAAGGAGATCTGTAACTATAGCTCAGCCCCAATCAGGGTGAAAGAATGCAGGGCTGACTTTATACTTGTAACTCAGAAAAAAGGTTATGCTTCCTGTCTCTTCACAGAGCTAGTCTCTTATGATTCCAAACCAGGAACGTGTACAAGTGGCGTATGATCTGGAACAGACTGGCGGATAATGGAATATTGAGACCTTGTCTATGATCAGCCATATTAACACTGGATAAATCTGATAACACTGTGATTACATATGTATCAATATAATATGCTGTTAATATATTAAAAACATTCACAACATGATGATTGCACAACTGTTACAGTACAGCCACATCAATCCTGTATCAAGTTAGACCATGTCAACTGGTTTTGTGTTGGGACACCTGTGTATAGACATAGTCTGAACTTTTCATAGTTTGTGCTAAATGATAGCAATCAACATCGGTATGGCACTTACAGTTTACTGATAACTGTCATGCCCATTAACATAGCACTGCAATAACTCTTTGAAGTGCTGAATTTGTGTCCTGTTTCATGATCGTATTTGTGTTGATATCTCAGTCAGTCAGAGTCCCAACAAGAAACAGATGGCACATTCAAATTAGGTTAAGTTGAGGAGTCTTTATTTACAAGGCACTACATACTCAGGATTGGGCAGGGTGTAGAGAAATCTCAGAAGATAGCACAAGACCCTAGGACTAGTAGCAGCAAAGCTGTCACCTCTCCTAGACCTGAAGCCATTGTTGGGGAAAGAGGTTTCTCAGAGCCCAGAAAAAAATGAGAGAGATCATGCAGATTTTAATGCCTTGGGAGGAGCAGAGGCTTTCTCTTAAGACAAAATTTGCCTTGAAATGATACTCAGGGAAAAAGAGATGAAGGGAAATCAGTACTCTGACCCAAGACTCTCCCTTCTCTGCGGTGGTTTGCTAGTCCTCTCCTTGGTCAAACACAAACAGAAAACCACAGGGCATAGGAGTCCAATGATGTAATCCAAGTCAGCCCCCTGGAAGGTGGGAAAAGAAGGGAAAATGGATCTGGAGGGATACAAAACAAACAAACAAACAAACAAAAAACCATAGCTAGCATGCTTCTTTATTGATATTTTCTTGCATGATACAAAAATCCAGATAAATTTGGTAAGAGGTCTATTTTACTAACAATTTTAGGGACCTAATAATAATACTCCTCCTTTGAATGTATAGCCTCTAGAATTGGTTCAGAAATGTAACTATGCCATTACAATTTCTATTAGTATTCAACAGTAGATTCATATCCATTCATCTATGACTGGAGTATCTGCCATTTGCTGGTCAGTTACTGTGTAAGGTACTTTGTAAGGTATAGAAATACACTTGGCGGGGTGCAATGGCTCATACCTGTAATCCCAAGGATTTGGGAAGCTGAGGCAGGCAGATCACTTGAGTCCAGGAGTTTGAGATCAGCCTGGGCAATATGGTGAAACCCCATCTCTACAAAAAATGCAAAGAGTACCTATGCATGGTGGCATGTGCCTGTAGTCCTAGCTACTCGGGAGGCTGAGGTGGAAGCATCACCTGAACCCAGGAAATCGAGGCTGCGGTGAGCCATAATGGCGTAACAGCACTCCAGCCTGGGTGACAAAGTGAGACCCTATCTTAAAAAAAAAAAAAAGAAAGAAAGAAATCAGAAATAAACTTAAGCTCAATGACCTACGTTCTAGTGCCAGAAAAAAAAAATGACCATAGTTGACTATGAGATTTTAAAGCAATAAACCACATGAGACATACTAATGAGTTCATAAGATCATTCAGAAATTGTTTATTATGAACACATAGTACTTTCATTATGGCACTGAACAGAGATCATTGTCCTTAAACACGTTAAAAGCAGAATCAAATCATCTGCAAATTAACATACCACTAAACTTTAAGCTTCTTGAGTGATTCTGTAATTTTTAAAATATCTACAGCATTTCAGTGTCAAGATAGTGCAAACTCAATAAAAGCTTGTTGAATTGCGTTAAACAAAACCAAAATAAATAGATTTTATTAAAACTATATACAATTGTCTTTCTAATCTCGTCTTCTCCATGAATAGGGAAGAAATAATTTTAGGAATTTAACTGTCTTCTATCTTAGTAATTCCTCTTATTTCCCTCTTAAGCAATGTTCACTCCTTCAAAAATATTTATTGAGCATCTAATATGTACTTAACACTGTACCAGGTGCTGTGAAGAATGCCAAGGAAATAGAATGCACTTCTAATTCTTTGGAGTTCCAATTAAATAACCTAAAGTTAAATCAGTTTGGGAGAGAACATTATGCCTTCGAGACTCTAGGTTTCTCTTGATTAGAAAGTCTTAAACATTTTAAGTGACTAAACAGATTAAGGAGAATTCAAGGATGCCTCTCACTAGTAAATCTGGATTAGTCTGGCAAACTTCAGACCTTAAATGCAAGATTTTTAATAATTAAAAGAAGAGAGAAAATGATAATTACAACATTTCTAGAATCAATGTTTATCATTCAACCTTCTTAATCATTTCCCAAGTATACCTGGTGATCAGGGTTTTATAACTCAAGAAAATCTTTCTATACATCCCATAAATCTCTTATTTGAAAAAGCTCTTCAATTTTGTATTTTGTTAAAACTTAAAAGCCTCCATGAAAATGAGACAAAAGTCAGTGACAGGCTGTAACAATAAAAATCAGATGTGATTTTCTTTTGAATAACATCTGTTTTTACAATCCTTTCATGTTAAACTTTATAAGAATTTATATTAACAGCTTTATTGACAGTTCAATCCTATTTTTAAAAGGATTTATTTTCCCCCAATGGTAAGAGTTTTCTTTTCTTAAACCTAACTCGTTGCAGATATTTCAAATACTACATTTCACATTATGTAAAGTATAATTTCTGGCCACCTCAATATGATTTGTAGCTCCTGAGAAACAATTTGTTTAGTACCGATATCACGCAGTGACATTGGTACAAAGGAATTTTCTTTATTCCACTGTATTGTTTTCAGTTTTATTCTATAGTTGTTAAATAAGACCATTAAATGTCTTTATTAGTCTTATTTCCTATTTAACTAGGTGGGTTTTGGATCTCTGTTCAGTAAAGCATTGTGCTCTTCAAAGCAAGCAATTGAAAAGCAAATAGTGAGTATTTACTGTAAAAGTTTAACATTAAAAGACATACACACAGTCAGGCAAGGTGGCTCACGACTGTAATCCCAGCAATTTGGGAGGCTAAGGCAGGAGAACCGCTTGAGCCCAGGAGTTCAAGACCAGTCTGGGAACCATAGCAAGACTCCATCTCTACCAAAAAAATTTAAAAAACATAGCTGGATGTGGTGGAACACGTCTGTAGTCCCAGCTACTCAGGTCACTGAGGCAGGAGGATTGCTTGAGTCTGGGAGGTCAAGGCTGCAAGGCTGCAGTGAGCTGTGACTATGCTACTGTACTCCAGTCTAGGTGGCACAGCGAGACCCTCTCTCTCTCAATAAAAAAAAAAAAATGATAAGATACACACACGTATATTCGAGTAGGTATCTCTAATCTCATTTTAATCATTTTATGTAACAACCATTTGCATAGTGCTTATAGCAGTCAATGTGTAAATGCTGACTCATCTTCTTTGACAATTCTACCTACTTATCAGAGTCCCCCTTAGTCATTGAAAGGAAGGTTAAAATCAAAAGAAGTTGTTTGCCAAAGTAATGAGAGAAAACATAAACACAGTCTATCATGTCTGGGACTGAACTAAAACCCTTCTGATATGTGGTATTAGCAGATCGTCTTTCATGACAGTACCAGTTATTTGAAATAAAACGATTGTTTGGAGTTATTATTCATACTAACAGTAGTGGTATTCTTAAAATGACTTCCTTATTTATCTTCACCTTTATACATTGTACTACTCCTCTAAGACCTATCTCAAATTCCTCTTCCATAGAACATTCTGCATTAATTTCAGCCAACATTGATTTCTCTTTTTAAAATTTGTCTTGCACAGTGAATTAGAAAACCAGAAATTGGAAAACCAGAAAAACCTATTAACTAAGAAGCAGAGAGGGGAGAGTTTCAACAAAGGGCCAATCTAAAGTGTTCTACTGTGGACACCATACTGATTATAGTTGGTGATTAAATCTTATCTTTCCAACTGATTATAAACTCCTCCAGGGCATACTCTTATATTCCACAAGGTGCTTATCTGGGTGCAGAGCATGCATGCAGTTGGTATTTGCTGATTTATCAATTAACTAAATCTTAACATATTATTTAAAAATGTAAAATAAAATAAAGTTAAATGTATCATTTTCCACCCCTCAATACCATTTCTGTTCTTTGTTTTTGTAGCACCATTATTATTTCCTGCATAGCGTTTTTTAAATACCATATTTTTTAAATGTATGTATTTGTTTATTTGGGTATACTTCACTAGATTTTAGCTTCACAAAGCAGAACTATTATAACCTCAGCCGCTAATGCAATGCCTAACAAACAGTAGGTTCTCAATATTTGTTGAATGAATGAGTGATCTACAGATATTACTTCATTATGAAAGATTCTGCTGAGTTATTTTACATCCATTTTATCCAAAACTAAAGTCCTTGAGGCAAAGGCTTAGAACATCTATGTTCTCACAATGCTCTGAATCAGTGCTTCTCTTAGTGTGCATAGCAATTGCCTGGAGAGCTTGTTAAAACATAGATTACTTAACCCCAACCCCAGAGATGCTGATTCAGTAGGTCCCAGGTGATGCTGCTACTGCCAGTCTCTGGAGCACACTTTGAGTAGCAGGGCTAGGATGTTATATGTACAGACACATGCTGAATAGTGGGATATGTGCTTACTTGCTGGCTAAATAATAAATGTTCTCACTGAGTCATAGAACTTTGAAATTTGCAAGGACTTTTGCTATTGTCTAATCTATGAATAACAAATAACCTGATACTGTACTATAGTGCTTGACTGCATTTAACCTGTCTGTGACCTCAGAATCCTCATGAGCAGCCCAGCACCATCACTCCAAGTGAAACTACTCTCTTCTTGAGGTTGTCCCATTCCATCAGTTAAAGATGAAGAACCAGGTTCCAAGAGTTGAAATCTCTTGACTTCAAAGATCCAAGAGCCCAGGTCTTCTCAATTCTCGTTAGTGTTTCAGCAGCTGAATACAAATTTATTAAGCTGTATCAGAGTAGTATCTATCAAATTGGAGTGTCCATAATATGCTTAAACAGAACTCCATTCCAATAACATGAACTTTCCTTCTGCTTTATTCATCATTGCTTGATATTTTGCCCAAAGAAGTTTATACCAGTACCTGTTAAATTACATCATAGCCTTCTTTGTATAAATCTTAGAGTAGTTTACTAAAGTACATAGCAAAGTTTTGTTGTTTCTTAGGTGATTTTAATTATGTATGTTTACTTTCAGTAATGCATCTTTTCTACTTCAATATTATGTTATGCTAGCTGTAAGTACAAAATAATTAAGAACAAATTATGACAAATTGAACCAAGCCACAAAAAAAGGAGAAACCAAATACCTTTGTGATTTGAGCTTTTTTCAGTCCTTGAAACTTTAAGAATATCTGTCTTTATTAACTTTTGCTTTTTGCTGATGGTTTCTCTCATTTTATTATAGCTTATAGCATTGTAAATTAATTTAACATGAAAGGATAAAAACGTTTCTTTTGAAATGTTTCTCATTAAATTATGGAAAAATATTACAATAAATAAAAGAAAGGAATGCCTCTGGTACCAGCTTCTGTTTGCTCAATTATTGCAGTACCCAAAGTGAATTATTACACAGTTAACTCAGAGGCAATATTATTGTCATTATATTATAAAATAGATGAGTTGCAATCTTCCAAAAAAAAAATACAGCATAGGTCCTTTGAAAGTGAAATACCTTTTTTGCCTTGTGCTTCATTTAAATATATACTGACCCCAGTTTTGTTTTTGTTTTTGTTTTTTAGAGTTCTTGCTAATGATGGGCCCAATGTTATATTAAGAAGTGCAAAGTAAATTTCAGCCAATTACTTTATTCAGGGGAGTCATTAAATTGAGGTGCTTCTGACATTTTGGAAGGAATGTACTGCCAATTAGCCGAAAGCACTACTCAATGTCCTTTCTACGGTTATAATCTCTCTAGTGTATTTTTAATTGAAGACAACCTCTATAGAGGAGGTGAGAAGTTGCTATTTATTGGTACCTGTTAGGATGGAATCAAGGGTGTGGAAGATAATCATGCATTTCTCTCTCCAGCTCCCCCACACAAAAAGAATGGTGCTTAATCCATCTGAAGCATTTGGGGAGTGAGGGTAAAGATGTAATATTTACCATGAGCCAAAACATCTTCAGAAGTGGAAAATGGAAACATATTTGAGTCCCTCAACTAAACAGCCTTTCTTCCATATGGAATTCAATGCATTAATGTTTTCAAATTCTATAGCTTCAAATTCTTAATATTTTCAAATTATGTGAGTTTATATCAAAACATTTAAGTGAGCTTTTAACAATGAGGCAAATATTGGAATCATTTGTCTATATAACGAATACTATTATAAAGCATATTAAATGTTATAAAAATCCTAATATACTAATATAAGCTATTATAAAGTACAAATAATTAAACAATATTTATATGATCAATGTTTTATAATACGATAAACACATTAAATAATTAAAACCTCTTCCACCATGCAAAAATGACTAAATAAATTTTTAACTTCTAAGGCTTTTCGAGATTACTGTGAAAGGGGGTATAGTTTCAGGAAAGGGGGTATATTTTCAGGAAAGGCGAAACTTTCCTTCAATGTGTAAACCATTAAAGAACATAATAACCTACTGAGTGTGGGTCTCTATGATATGCCCTGAAAAGTATGGGCAACTACTCCACACTCAATTTTATCTTTATGTGATAAGGCAAAGCGAATAATTATAATCCAATAGAGAAATGGTAAATCCCACCAAAGATTAACCAATTAGAGCAGTGTATTTTGTTAAAATGTACTTGAAAATGTCATTTGCACCTCTCTTATCCGATTGTTAAGAGAGCAAAAAGAAAAAAAAATTAGCTAATTTCTGATAAAACCCAAAAACTATGAAGCAAGAATTTCACACACCTGGTCATAAAAGTAGCTTTTTCCTCGACTTTCTAGATTTTATTTTATTTTAAATTTCAGTCCACATTTAAAATATTAAAAATTCTTAGTTTGGAAATCTATTGGAAAATTCCCAGATTAGATTGAAGTGCTCAGTAACTAAACTATCAAAATTATATGGCTTCAGTTAATTAATGATTTCCAAGGTTTTTAGTATACTGTATTACAAAACACATTAAGCATCTTAAGCATTCCAACCACATTTTTTGATGATTCAGAAAGCATCACAAATTGTTATATCTGCTGATAATAACTTATGTACATATTAATTAAACTTGTATTATAGACACTCAGAATTCTTCAGGCCAGAAGTCGAAAGGGCTTTCTCTAGTTTGTTTATGCTAAGTTGTTTAGAGATGACATAACTCTGAGCTAATTTGTCTATTGCAATGGTTCTCAAAATTGGGGGCGGGGGATATTTTTACCTCCACCAAGTGGACATTTAGCAATGTCTGGAGACATTTTTAATTATTATTACTGGATTGGAGATACAACTGAAGTCTAGTGGGTAGAGGCCAGGTATGCTATAAAATATCCTACAATGCATAGGATAGCCCTCTACAGGGAATTATTTAGGCCAAAATGTAAGTAGTATCAAAATTGAGAAACCCTAGTCTAATATAGTGTGTATTCACCTTTCCTGAAATGATGTCCTGTTTCACGGTAATCTCAAAAAGCCTTAGAAATTAAAAAATTGTTTAGTCATTTTTGCATGGTGGAAGAACTTTTAATTATTTAATGTGTTTTATTTATCATATAATGAAATGATGATATAAATATTGTTTAATTATTTGAACTTTATAATAGCTTATATTCGTATATTATTTAGGATTTTTATAACATTTAATATGCTTTATAATAGTATTATATAGACAAATGTTTTATTTTTTCATTTTAACAGTGATTTTTAACTCTACATAAGAAAAATTATGAGTTAACAATTTTTTAAATTATGTACTTGGTTTGAGGGTCAAATACCATGAAAATGTGGACTGAAATTTAAAATCAAATAAAATCTATAAAGTCGAGGAAAAGGCTACTTTTATGACCAGGCATGTGAAATTCTTGCTTCATAGTTTTTGGGTTTTATCAGAAATTAGCTATTTTTTTTTTCTTTTTGATCTCTTAACAATCGGATAAGAGAGGCACAAATGACATTTTCAAGTACATTTTAACAAAATACACTTTGAGCATCAGTTGAGTACAAGTTTCATTCTTTTGAAACTTTGATTTTCAAAAGATTTCCTGAGAGTTTTATTTTATTGGTGTTCTCTGGGACTTGGGCATCATAATTCTTACAAACTGCTCAGCTCAATCTAATGTGCAGTGAAGCTCTGGGAACTTTTGTTTTGTCTAGTATCCAGTTGGAAGATTCTATAGCTAGACAGCTTGGGTTTAAATCCCCCTCCAAGTCTTTACCAGCTACCTTTATGACCCTGGCAAATTGCTTAAACTGTGTGCCACCATTTTCTCCTCTATAATATGGAGGCAATAAAAATTTCCACTTTTAGATTTTCTATATGCAGTTTACAAATTGGCTTACTCTGAAGATCATCTGGAGTAAAATCTGGAGAAATATGATCCTTTATAATTTCTTCAACCCTTTATATATTTCAACATCAGTAACCAATGCTCTAAATATGGATATAAATTATAAGAATAAAAAATTTAAGACTATTATAATGGTCAAAACTCTCTTCATAGCTAAAAGTATTGAGTAATTAAACCAATTGAGCAGCTATATCATGTGCACACTTCTTTGATCCCTCCCATGATCATGTATTTGGCATTGTAATGAAAAGATATGTTTGTTTTCAAGAATAGACATAACTACCTTTAATAATATGATCACCCACAAATTTTTACAAACCCCTGGAAAATTTCATGAATATCAGGCTGTGCTCATAAAGCCTTAGAGATGAGATCACAATAGACTGAGTCAACATATAGTAATGAGGAGAATTAATAAAACCTCAGATGGGCATTTACAAATGAGTCAAAACCATGAGTATAATTAAATAATTGTAGTAAAAAAAAAAAAAAAAAAAGCCTTGGGTAATCCTTTCCGAAAATGTAATCAAAGTGATTGCATTTAGAAGACAAATATTTTATTTGGTGATTAGAAGATCTTTTATTATTCCATTATATCTTTGTGTGTGTGTGACACTTTTCAAGGTCAATTTTTACTTACAAATTGTCTCTAAAAATTGACTTGGTTATTAAATCATTGAAAATTGGCCATCACCAAATGCCTCATTAAAATATTTCTATGTCCTATATATATATGTATAGAATATATGTATAGAATGTATGTAGAATATATGTATACATTTATTTTTACTTTTTTTACTGTGCCTAGTAGAGAAATTTAAACTATATAGATGTAGAATATATGTATGTTTTAACTAGACATACTGTCAATACACTATCCCTAATATTTGGCAATATTAATACCATCTCATTGAGAAACATGGAATATATGCACATTTTGGATGTCTATTATATGTTGGGCACTGGACTAGTCATTGATAGTACATAGATTCGTAAGACTCAGGTTGACTTCAGCCATGTTGTCAAGAAGCACACACTCTAGTTTGGGACAGCGAGGAGAAATTTAATAAGAGAAATATATATATAAGGCATAATGCTCTAGCAGAATATGCAGTGGATAACTGCCCAATAGGACCAGGCAAGGCTTTTTAGAGGAGGAGGTGACATTTGAGTCAAGTGTTAAAGGCTAAATGGAAATTCACTGGTTGAGATAAACTCCTTAGGAGGAACTACTTTAATAGAACTTGCCATTAGCCCTGAAATAAATGGTGTGCAAAATCATTACCATCTGTCCATTTATTCAGTCTACTTTGCTCTTAACCTCAGAAAAAATTCAGAAATGCAATTAAAAAATTTGAGCCTATTTTACTGTCTTTTAAAATGAGTTAATTCAAAGAGGAAATTGAATATAATGAGAGAGAATCTCCCTCAGGGATTGGGGGGTGGGGAAATGCTATTGATTCTTCGCTTGTGTTTATTTTCTCCCAAAAATATATTATGCATAAACTTGATGATTAAAAATTCAGATTATTACATTTCTAAATTGGTAATGCAATTTATTGCATCATACATCAATCACAAAAATGCTCATCTTGCTGACTTTAATAAACTTCTAAATGAACAAAATGCAAAAGTTGTTTATACTATATTACACTGTAGTAGATTTGTTAAACTAAACCAGAACAATGGTCCATGAAAACTAGGCCTCTGACTCCAAACACGCACACCATAGGATCTCTCTGAGATTTTTGTGTCATTTCAAGTCATTAGAAAATTTATTCAAGTCATTAGAAAATTGTCTAATAAATTGTTGGCTTGTAACAGTGAAAACTAAAGTATCTATGGGGCTATTCTTGTTCTCTTCATTTTACTACAGCAGCTCTGCCCAGTAGAATAAAATGTGAGCCACATATGTAATTTAAATGTCTCTAGTGGGCACGCTGAAAAAATAAAAATAAAGAGGTGAAATTAATTTCAGCAGTATGTTGTATATAACCCAATATACCAAAACATTGTCGTTTTAACATGTAATTGTTACAGAAGCTATTAGTTAGATTTTTTTCCATTAAGTATTTAAAATCTGGTAAGTTTTACTCTTATAGCGCAACTCAGTTAGGATCAGCCACATTTCAAGTGCTCGGTAGCCGTATATGTCTAGTAGTTACCATATTAGAAAGTAGTTTGAGAGATCCACATTAAACCAACAGGAGAAGAACTTCTGGCCCTTCACTGATGAGTCATTCTTCACTGCTAACCTTGGAAGCATTCCCAAATGTAGTCTACAGAGTTTAAATAGTCTATCTTAACATCTCTCAGGGCTTCAATTTTAATGCTATAGTATTTTTAAAGAATGGTAGATATTCTTTTTTACAGAACACTCTGTAAGAGCAATTAGAAGTTTATGATGCATGTAATGCAAAATACAGGTCATTTCCCAACCTATTTTAAAAGCACAAAAACTATAGTCATTTATCACCTATGAGAATGTTGTCTTAAATGTCTTGGTTTGGATATTGAGGATGTGAGAACTTTGTGATTTAAGAAAGTAGTCTTTAAGAATAAGATATCAAACTAAAATTCATATCTAGAATGAAAGCCTTGTTTTTAATTGAAGATTAAAAACAAATCTGATTCAGATCATGCATAGGGGTACACTAGTCTAGGAAAACACCAGTCTGAAAATATATCCCACATTTGTTAAGTTACTAAAAGTTACTTTGCAACTTAACAAGAAAATTTCTTGTGGGTGATGTCGTTCTTGATTTTTAGGCAAACCTACCTACCTTTCTTTGCAAAGCAGCTGGGACCTTTTTGCATTGGAAGAATCATTTAGAGCCCAAATAAAATTAAATTATCAACACTTTGGAAAACAACTATGAATGAGCAATCAGAAACCTTACCTTAAGATTACTTGTGAATTGTGAATCAACAAAATAAACTCAATTGTTCGTTACTAAGTGTATTTCAATTATCAAGAGCCTTCTAGATTATAAGTAGTCTTTTTTTAGTTAGTTTACAATTAAGATGTTTGTGATTTGAAATACATTTGCCACAGGGAGAAATATAAATTACAATTAATTTCCTAGGCTAATTCAATTTATGACATACCAATATACATTATCTGTCATCTATAATTTTTCCCTTAGTGTTAACTTCTCACTGGAAGAATGAAAATGGAATATTATTACATGGCACATGGCTTGACACTTTTACAAATTTTAGCAATTATGTATTTATTTTGGGAGGCATCGTGTTTATTTGTTTTATTTATATAAATTTATGAGGTACAAGTATAATTTTGTTACATGCATAGATTGTGTAATGGTCACGTCAGGACTTTTAGGGTATCTATCACCTTAATAACATGCATTATACCCATTAAGAAATTTCTCATTCTCATAAAATTCTAATTATGTGAATTTAATTTAATCTATTTAATGTGTTTTAGGCAAATATAGCCAGTACTATAAACAGTTGATTTTAAGATATCATTGCTTACAATGAGACTAAGTAAAACAAAATGGGTCAATAAATATCAACCTAGATAACAATATCAACTAAATAAGAGGTCAAACATGGCAATATTTTTTGAAGGTGATTTGTGAAAGTGATTATAGCATTTGCGCTCATGGAAAATGCCTTCAGAGTTTCAACTAAGAATGCCAACAACTCATTCCTTTACCCTGATGCATATTGTCTTCCTTCTTACCCCCGGTTCCTTCTTCCCCTAACCTCTACTGGCTTTCCTTTGCTGATTTTGACAGAAATAGGACCCCCAGTAAGTCTGGGAGATAGCAGGAAATGGGATAGGATAGAACCTGGAATGATAGAAGAGCTGAGCCTGAAGGTGTGAAGAAAGGCTCCTCTTGACATCTAAATGGAGACCTAAGAGATGGGTTGGTCAGGTAGTGGGAAGGAAACATGAGGAGTATTCTCTAAGCCAGGCAACATACTGTGCGCAAGTCTGAAGTCATGGGAAAGTGATGAAAGAGGAATGCTCCTTGGTAAACCTAGAGTTTGAACTGGGAGAGATGAAGCTAGAAAGTTAGCAAGGGTCAGAATTTTTTTTTTTTTTTTACTTGCATGACAATGGTAAAAACCACTAAAGCTTCTGTGTTAAGCAAAGGAGTGACTTCATTTAAAAAGATAAATTGGATTGAAATGAAGGGCATAAACTGAGGCAAAAATATCCTTCGTTAGGTTATTGAAGCCCAGTTGAACACATTGGTAGCTTAAACTGTAGTATTGGTGTAAGTGGTGGAAAGAAGTTAATAGATTCCAAGGTTAAAAAAAGAAGAAACATAGACTTTGCTATCTAGTAATGGATTAATATAGAAAAGGAAAAAGTAAAATTTCTACTTTTTGGACAGCTAGAAACCTTCACTGAAGTAGAGAACCCAAAACTTAGATTATGTTGGGAGGGGCAGGGTATTTTAGTTGCACAGGTATTTGATTTACAGAAATGACTGAATGACAATATACAGAGATCAATTCCATTAAAAGAAGTTTTATTACTCACAGTTCTCAAGAGAAGGGTATGTACTACTCCATGCAAAGCCACACAGGAAAGCTCCAGTTGGTCAGCAGGCAGAAAAGGAAAGCATAGCCCAAACCCTTTATTGTGGTTTCCAAGCAAAAGAAATGAGTAAGGTAGGATAGGCAAGTATGAACAAGTTTAGGACTGGATAGTTCAAATAATTTCCAAAGTTTCTTGGCTGTAAAAGTGGTCTCTGGTTGTCTGGTACCAGGCCCTAGGGTCGGGGGAGAAAGTTAGGGTGGGGGAAATAATGGTTTGGTGTAACAACAGTTAGATGAAGAAGGTAGTTCTTTGGATCAGTTGGTTTGTATATGAAAAGCAATCCAACAAATCCACAAGGGAACAAGTTTACAAGTCATTTGCTGTCTTTAGGAATTAGCTAGACCTGGGAGGGGCAGTCTCTCCCTGGCCTTCCAAGGACCTCAAGATGTTCAAGCATTCATAAAATATGGAAATTTTTTAAAAACATGATTAATACACAGAGTAAATGCTGGGCATGGTTTAGGACAGTGGTTCTCAAATTTAAGCTCCACTGGAATCTCCTGGAAAACGTGTTAATATGCAGATGACCGTTTTACCCTTAAGCTTCTAATTGGGGAGGTCTGGAGAGGGCGCAGATAATTTGAATTTCTACAAAGTTCTTCCATGATTTTGATGCTGCTGGTGAGGGACCAGGCTTTGAGAACACTGATTTAGGACATGTCCTATTTCGGGAATATGCAAAAGGAGGACGAGTTCAGGGAATATTCTTGGGCCGTTGGCTGTGTGAGTCTGAAATTTCAGAATAGAATATTAAGCTGAAATAAAGATTTGGGAGCTCATCTACAGTCAAATAATAATTGAAATATTGAGAGTACGGTGGGGAGAAAGGTCCATGTACCAAGAAAAGTGAAAATGACTAAATCCCAAGCCTCGCTGACCATTGAGAATGGAGCTAAGTGAGAGGAGTTAACAAAGCTGACCCAGAAAAAGTCATAAGGGTCTTAGGAGGCCAAGGGAATAAAATACATTCACTGCCAATGAGAGGCACTTACGAATGGCTTGACTGGCTTTGCCAGCCTGCATGAACTGCTTCATAATTACTTGTATTGATTATAGTAACAGATACATATTTTAACAAGCAACTTAAGTAATACAACTGATTTTTAATTATCTTATTTAAACTGATAAAGGTTATATATATTCGTGGTGTACAACATGGTGTTTTGATATACCTACACATTGTGGAATGGTTAAATCAAGTCAATTATCATATGCGTTACCTCACATACACTTTATTTGTGGTGAGAACACTTAAAGTCTACTCTTAGCAAGTATCAAGTATATAATACATTGTTGTTAACTATAGTCTACATGTTGTACAATAGGTCTCTTGAACATATTCCTGCTGTCTAATTGAAATTGTGTTTCCTTCGAACAACTGATTTTTTTAAATAAAAAACGTAATATGTGTAAGTTAGAATTCTTAATGGTCACCTTAGGAGCCTGTATAATTATTCCTACGATGTTGTTACTATTCTGTGGCTTTTTCTTTTTTAACATCTTTAAAGGTATCAAATTTTTATATTTTGAAAGTAGAATTTATTTTTTGTCAGTCTTTAAAATCTTTTTATGTTGAGCAAAATATGTGAATGGTAAATCTAGATGCAATCAAGTTTTTAAATAAAAAAACGTCAATACGCATGAACATTTCTTTTGTAATTGCAAACTGTCTTGAAAGGCAGTTTCAAAAGGAGTTTAGTTCCTAAATTGTATCATTACTCACTGCGTTCAAATTCAACATTCATTTGAGTGTATAACCTTTTGACCAATTTGTGTTCAATATCTTCTTCCCTGAGAGTCATATAAATATACACACATCTCAGATCGGCTCTGAGAAACGTCTTGATTCAAACGTTCTTGATTCTAAGATTCATGGTACATAGGAACTCTATGGTGACAACCTTGTCAGCCTATCTTTAGAGTAGCTTTGGATTCTATTCAGAACATTTCCAAAAACTATTCTGCTATCAAGAATATAAACAGGAATAGTCAAGGGAAGATTTTTAAAGGGCAACATTTTCATGTAGGCATTTTTCTCACATTGAAAACTAGTTTACTAAATGCAGTGTATTACCTTCTCATTACAAGAAGTCTTTCACATTAGTATAAATGCATATGGCAGTTGTGCCAGAAATAAATTGCCTCTCAAACTAGCACATGGAAAGAAGAATTCTGAGATTTAGCACATATGTAGCTTTTAAATAGTATACTCTGTTTCAAACATTATGTGTTAGTCCACGTTATCTTCAGCCATTTTCAGTTGCATTTTTACTTTATATTCCTTTGTATATTTATCTTTGCTAATCATTGTCCTGAGATTCCTTTAGCTCTTGAATTCTACGTTTTTAATTAATAGAAAACTTTGTTTTTATTTTTCCCCTGACATAGTTGTTTTCTAGAAAGAAACAGTTGTAGGTTATAAATCCAACACTTTAGGGCCAACTTGAACATGCATCAGAGCTACTAGAGGACTTGTAGACATACAGATCGAATGGTCCCACGCCTAGAGTTTTACATTCAGTTACAGATAGGTTAGGACCTGAGGATTCGCATTGCTCACAAATTTCCAGTTGATTTTGATGACATTGGTCTGGAGACAAAACCCTGAGAACCATTAAAAAACAAACAAAACCAAACAAACAAACAACAGCAGCAACAACAACAACAACAACAAAAACGATGTACAGAGATTTTCTTCATTGGCTTTTGCCATTGAAGACATTTAGATGAAGAGACTCCACAAAGTGTAATCACTTAGCTATGAGTGGGGCCTGATAATTTGCATTTCTATCAAATTCCCAGGGGATACTATTGCTGCTGATTGAGAACCACACTTGGTGAAACACTAATTAAAAGATCATTAAAAAGCAAAAACAATTTAGGCCAGCAAAACCTCCTAAAGAATGAGGCCTAAAGACTTATTTTGTTTTATTTTTGCCAGAAGCTTCCTATGGGCAAAATTATCACCAACAGAGCTGAGGTTCAAACTTGTGTTCATAGCAAGCAAAAGGGACAATTTGGAAAAAAGCTGAGGTCAGCTTTGGGGTTGGTTTTGGGGTGGGAATGAGTAGGGAGGAAGAAATTTTAAAAAAAAAGAAAGAAAGAAGCCAAATATTAAGTTGTTCACAAGGCGAAGAAAGAGAAAAGGAGTAACTCGAAATATCTTAGACTGATTCAGCAAGTCAGGTCCCTCACAGAGAACAATGATCCCACCCTCTGGAGTTTATATGTTTACATTTTTTTTTTTATTATTTCATTTTTGTATTTGAGACAGGGTCTCACTCTGTTGCCTAGCCTGGAGTGCAGTGGTATAATCACAGTTCACTGCAACCTCTACCTCCTGGGCTCAGGTGATCCTCCCCACCTCAGCCTCCCAAGTAGCAGAGACTACAGGCAAGTGTCACCATGTCCAGCTAATTTTTTTGTATTTTTTTGTAGAGATGGAGTTTCACCATGTTGCCTAGGCTGATCTCGATCTCCTAGGCTCAAGTGATCTGCCCACCTCAGCCTCTTAAAGTGCTGGGATTACAGGTGTGAGCCACCGCACCTCGTTGGAGTTTGCATTCTAGTTGGGAAAATAGCCAATAAATTTGTGACTTATTTTCCTTTAAAAAAATTTATTCTGGCTGTTGTGTGACTATAGGATATGGAAGGTGCAAGAGTATGAGGCTAATACCCTGTTCTAACCTCCATCTCCTCTGAGCCTTGTTCTGTCAAGAATCTCCTTCTTCTGTACTTTTTAAGTCACTTTCCTACTGATCCTTTGCTGTCAGCTTACCACTCTGGTACCCTTCATTTTAACAAACAAACAATTGTCCAAGCTTACCGCTGCTGCTCCTTCACCCTTCCACCCCTGCCTAGTGTCAATTCTCTCCCTCTTCTGATGGTCACACTTTGTGAAAGTATAGCACAGCTCCATATGTGTTCCTGCAAAGGACATGATCTCATTCCTTTTTATGGCTGCATAGTATTCCACAGTGTATGTGTACCACATTTTCTTTATCCAGTCTATCACTGATGGGCATTTGGGTTGATTCCATGTCTTTGCTATTGTGAATAGTGCTGCAATGAACATATGTGTGCATGTATCTTTAAAATAGAATGATTTATATTCCTTTGGGTATATACCCAGTAATGGGATTGCTGAGTCAAATGGTACTTCTGGTTCTAGATCTTTGAGGAGCTGGAAGCCATTATCCTCAGCAAACTAATGCAGGAACAGAAAAGCAAATACCACATGTTACCACTTAAAAGTGGGAGCTGAACAATGAGAACACATGGACACATGGAGGAGAACAACACACACTGGAGCCTGTCGGGGGGTGGGGGAAGGGGAGGGAGAGCATTGGTAAAAATAGCTAACGCATGTTGGGCTTAGTATCTAGGTGATGGGTTAATAGGCACAGCACACCACCATGGCACACATTTACCTATGTAACAAACCTGCACATCCTACACATGTACCCCGGAACTTAAAATAAAAATTAATCATAGAAAAGAAATTTAAAAAAGAAAAGAAAATTTAGCAGAGCTGTCTAGCTCCCCTTCTTTACCCACAGCTCACTTTTCAGTCCATTTATCTGGCTATTACTCCTACCGAGAGAGCCAGGCAAACTGCTCTCACTAACAAAATCAATAGCCTACCCCCTGCCAAATTGCCTGACTCAGCTTCTCCTTGTAATTTTCTCGTTTAGTTCTCTAACACCCTCTTCCCCAGGTTTTCACCTGACCTTTCTCCATAGGACATTTGAGTCTCTTTCTTGATGATTCATCCTCAGCCTCTTCCATAATAAGTATGGCTGCTCCCCAGATCCTACCCTTAGCAATTCTTCACTTTCCATGCCACATATCTTCTGTGATCTCATCTTCATCCACAGCTCCAATTAGTATCTATAAGCAGATGACTCTTAAAGGATATGTTGCCTATGTACCCCTCTTGGCCCTTCTACATTGACATCTGTAACTCCCCAATGAACTTCTATATTTAGACCACAGGACTGGTACCTGCTGATGAGCACGGGTAGGGTGTACTGACTAGTGTTTTCTCTACTTGGTTGGGCTTTTGATAAAGCAGTTGTTAAATATTTTGAGTCTTACTCATGGCCACAGACATTTTAAAATTAGCATGTCCCAAACCGAAATCCCTTACTGCCTCTATTCTCTATTTCAGAAGATGGCACCACCATTTACCCAATTATTTAAGCTAGAAACTTCTGATTCTGGTGAGACTTCTCTCTTTTATGCACACGTCTACACTGACACAAAATACTGCAAATTCTACCTCCTAAGTCTGTCTTAAAATGGATTTTTCTCTATGATTCTCCATGGTTTCAGGCCCTTTTCACTGTGAAGTCAAGCATACCTGATTTGAATCTTGACGCCTTTGGCAAATTTTTAAATCTCTTCTAGCCTCAGTTTCCTCATAAAATTTTCTGTTTCTTAAGGTGACTAAAGGGCTTAAATGAGATTACCATACAGAGAGTAAGGTACATAAAATGCAAATAATAAAGAATAGTCACTATGACTGCTGATGATGATGCTGTTACTATTCGTATCACCTAGAAAACTCCGGTAACTTCTTCACTGGTCTTCCTGCATCTAGCATCACTTCCTCAGTCAGAGTTATCTTTTAACATGAAGGCTGATGCTGTCACCCCCATACTCATGTTTGAAATTCTTCAATACCTTTAAGATAAATTCCCACCTCCTTGGTGTAGCATGCAAGGTCACACATGACATAATCTCTCCAAGGCCCCATTTCTTCCACTCTCCTTGAGTGATATATGCAGCAGAAAATTTAAGGCTACCTGGATATTACCCACCTTATGTCCCAATACTTCCATCTGCTGCAAAGACCTTCTACCCAACTTCCCATCCTCAACGAATTCTTATTCTTTCTTTAAAGATAACCTCAAACTTCAGACTAGGCCTCTGGTCCACAGGGCATTACAAATCTCTCAGTAAGTTGTACAGGATGATCATGCCCTCTAAAACTTTTTTTCAGATATGTCAATGTTAAAGGTTTAATAATCACATTTACAGAAAAGGAATTAGCTACAAAATGGTGGCACGGGTATACAAGTATGTAAAGATACAGTTCTTACAATTTAGGATTATTGTTGATGTTTTAATATTAAAATAGTTAATCATACAGCAAAGTTGAAAGAATTTTACAGTCAGCATCTGTATATCCAGCACCTATATTTTGCCATTGAAATTTTACTATACTTGCTTTATTACATATTCATCATCCATCCCTCTCTCTGTGATTAATTTTTAATATTCTAATACTCTTACACTTAAATAGTAAGTTATCTTTTCAAAAAATAATGTGTTTTTACATAAATGAAGCAAAATAAACTTGCCCTTGATAAAACAATATGCATTATAGTGCCTTCTAATTCAGTCCATTGAAGTATCCATTAACAATATAACCAGAGAATATAAAACATGTTTAAAATACTCCACTGTATCCTATTAGATATAGACCATTAGGAAGAATTATTATAATTAAGAATCTAGGTTTGTCAATATAGAAAAAAAAAACCTATGTTCTTTATTCCAGTGGAATGTTTTGTGAGGAATTTTGTTCCCCTTTTTATAAAATTTAACTTTGACCTTTATTTTGTTAATGCACCATGGGTAAAGCTACACTATGACATGTGCTAAATAGACCTGGAAGTTTTCAAACTCGGTTTTTAAAGTGTATTTTACATTAAATCTTCATAACACCTTATTGATTAATTTAAATCCTTTACCATTTTAAGGAAAATTCGCAGACAGGCAGGTGAAAATTAAAACAGAAACAAATCAACATGGTAAGCAATCCTCCCCCCAAGCCAATCAGAATGTAGTCAATGTGTCCTTTTAAATTAGCAAGGCGCAGCTTCCCGTAAAGTCACAGCATGATTTTATATGCTGCAATAGTATTGCTAAAATAAAGGAGAAGGCGACATTTTCTCTATAATTTTTTTCTAGAAGTTTTCACGCAGCTTAGTATACTGCAATGACCACATTCCTCAGTTCCAGAATTAGCAGCACACCATTGTGAATGACTTAATTCACATTGTGATTACTCATTTAACAACATTCTTGAGGGTTTACAATGTGCAAAGCATTACATTAAGTAGTGTATGGCAGAGGTTCTCAAATGCAGATGATCTGTGAAGATTTCCTCAATAAGCAGACAAATAAGAACTATAAGGACAAAAAGAGAGAGAGAGAGAGAGAGAAATTATTTAAGCTTGTAGCTTGCCATCCTCCTTTCTTAGGACAGTGTACCATTTAGTCTGAGACTATGTCTTTCTGATTCTTTCCTGTTGTTGAAATACCCCTTCCTTAACAATATGATGGTAATAGTGGATGGTAAGTCTTGTTTTAATAATTTACCTGGCACAATTATCATTTTATATCTGTGTCAGTTATCTATAATAGTATATCAATCTATTACCAAACCACCTCAAAACTCAGTAGCTTAAAACAGTAAGTACTTCTTGAGTTCACTAATTTGTGGGCTGATGGTTTGTACTGGGTAGTTCATCTGCTCTGACTGGGCTCCCTTGCGAATCTGGAGGGTAGCTGAGATCTTAAGTGTCTGAAAGTGGCTGAGTCAACACAGCTGTATTGCTCACATCTTGAACATCCCTCCAGCAGGCTAACCAGCCCAAGCATGTCCTTTTTGTGAAGGCTGAGGTGAAGAGTGGAAGTGCAAACATGTAAACAATTTGTTGAGCCCCTGCCTCCATCAAGCCTGCAATATCCCATTGGCTAAAGCAAGTTTTATTTCCCCTTGTGGTAGGCAGAATGATGGGCCCCTCGGAGATGTTAATCCCCAGAACCTGTGAATATGTTGCGCTCCATGGCAGTAGGGAATTAAGATTCCAGATGGAATTAAGGTTGCTCAGCAGGTGTCTTTGAGATGGAAAGATTATTATGGACTATTCAGATGGGCCTAATCTAACCACAAGGTTCATATAAGTGAAAATGGAAGCAGGACAGTGGGAATCTGAGAGATGAAGATAGCCACACTGCTGGCTTTGAAGATGGAGAAAGGGGCTGTTAGCCAAACAATGTTGGTAGCATCTAATGCTGGAAAAGGCAGGGAAATAGATTGTCCTCTAGCTTCTTCAGAAGGAATATAGCCCTGCCAACACTTATTTTAATCCATGAAACCCATTTCAAACTTCTGACTTCCAAAACTATAAGATAATCCATTTGTGTTGGGTTAGGCCAGTAAGTTTATGGAAAATTGTCACAGAAGCAATAGGAAACAAATATACGCTCCATTGTTCAGTCTTTTGAATAACACATATACTATTATTTACTTAATGTTTTTCTTAAAATCAGCTCACTTTTTTTCTGCTTTTAGCCTTAAGTGATAATTCCCACAAAATTATAGTCTGATGTTGTAGCGTGTTTTTTTCTTAATACACATAAAACTAACTGAATATTAAAATTTAAACTATAAGCTGTTTATCTGTGTAACATGGTAAATTGGCTCCCTACCACTACTGTTAAAGCACATTTGGGAAATATCGATTTAGGTGGTTCAAAGGAGCAAGTGATTGTGCAAAAACAAGAATTTATTAGAGAAAGAAGCATTTGGCCAATGGGTAGAATTGTTGGCAAAGGTAGAAGAGAACGACAGATTATTCAATATGGCTCTAGCGAACTCTTTGCACTTTTATCACACAATTTGAAGCTTACTAATCTTGACATGTCTTAATATTGTTGGATTGTTCATTAAACTGGCTGAAATGTTCACAAGGACTCTCACCTGTCTTCTGGCTTAAGCTGAGATTTATCACACTTCTTGGAAACATCTTCTGATCTCCAGATCTCCCTCAGCTAAGCTATACAGTCTTTTCTGTAAGAAAGCCCAAACTTTTCTGCAGTGTTCCTCAGTCTTTTTGATATCATGATGAACAGATTAAGTTGATCTGTTCACCATGATATCAGGTAAGTCGGCTGAAGACTAAGCTGCCTAACCATCCCAGGGCTGAGCAGGATCAATATCTGAGATACCTATAACCCAATCAGGACGTGTGCCTTAGCATACCATTGGAAAGCCCTGTTTTAGAGCCTTTATCAGCTGTGAATTTATTGAAGGCAATGATTTTGTCCTGTTAATCATTCTATTCGTAATTTACAACACAATACATGATAGTTGTTAATAATTGTTGGTTGAAATGAAGTTAAATAAATAGCAAATGACTTGTCCTAGGTCACGCATTGCACAGATTTGTTTATCTTCCCTTTGATGCTCTGGAGTACCAGTTGTATCTACCCAGTAAGCTTCATCTGTAGGCCAGCCTCATCTTAGTTTCTGAATTAGTCTAAGTGGCTCCAGTAGCACATCAAAAATCTTGCTTTCTGATGGGATTTGTAATTCAAATTCTGTGACTTACAGACTTGGTATTCAATATGTCAGGAATAAACCTGGGGTGTGCCCAAATGGTTTGAAAAATCCCAGCCTTCCTGATTTCCTCTCTTCTCTTTCTTCCCTGGCCACCCTAATAGTCTGATAGTTTTTGTTATTTGGATACTCCTAAACTCGTGGCAATTTTTCTTACATCTGTTCTCTACAAGCTGTCACAAGTGAGTGGAGGCAGGATGGCATGGGCTGCAGTGGAAAGAACAGGAAAATAAGTTAAAAGCCCTGGATTAAGTAAATGCTCTGTAGTGGGATTTTGGGCAAGTCTCTTAACTTCTCTCAGCATCCATCTCCTCATCTGTGAAATAAGATTAATGACACCTGTCTTGCCTATACTTCAAGGTTGTTTTGAGGTTCACATGCATTTTCTACCTCATATAGCCTATAAATCTCTGATGCCTACAGATAACCTATAATGTTCTCCAGTAAGTTTAATATTTCCAGGATTTTAAAACTCAATGACTAGCACTGCTCTGATCTAACATAATATATTGTGTCAATATGTGTGGGAGTCTCTCTGGTTATTGATGTTAATGGAAATTTGTATAGTTTACCTAAAATATGATAAAACTATAATATTAACATATATCATCAATGTGTTTCAGGTGATTTTTTCAATATAAAGACAATTTTGGTTCAAAATTAGGTAGAACATTTAATTTTTACTAATTTACAAATAAAATGATAACATCAGAAGGGCCACTTCTTTTAAAGATAAGTTGTAGCTCTCACATTGATAGTAATCTGTCATTTAGGACAGGGAATCCAGGTAGTTTGAAAATTCATTGGCATCATGGAACTAAAACAATGGCTTTTTAAACATGTCAATTTCATTTTTCTTTGGTTTACAAATGAAGTAGTGATATTACTGGGTATATATGAAGCATACTGATTTACCAAAAAATAGTAACAAATTTTGTAAACCCTTCACCTAACCATTATTCACTTTTCCCAGCCACGTAAGAATCCTTTATCTTTGTCCTTAGATTAATCGCCTTTCTTTATTTAACCTTTTCAATTCTAAGTTCAGACAAGCTGCTGTGGTTCTTTAAAAGGCCACACAAAATAAGTATTGTCCAATGCTAACACTTTGAAGTGTGATATTGTAATTACTACCAAGTGAACATTAATCACTACTAGATTAGAATGGAATTACCTGTTATATTCACATTAATAGCAAATGAGCTTTCCCTGATTGATGTTGTTATAATGAATACAAAAGGAATTAATAATGATCTGGCACTCACCAAAAGAGGGGTAGTCATTAAGGACATGTCATCAAAAGGCGGGTAATACTTTACAAAAAACAAGTATTAATTAAAGCAATATCACAGTAAACGCCTGTTGAATAACTTATATCCACATTACAAAGATATTATATGGTTGAGATTAATGTGATTGCAATACACTTTATAAAAATTAATAATGACTAACCCTTTAAAATATTTAGGAAGCAAATATTTCTTTATATTTGCTAAATATCTATGCCAACTATTTAGCTTTTGTGAGTGACTTCTATTTTTTTTTTTAAGCATGGGAACAGTGATGGATAATACAAAGCATTATATATAATATCTTAACTTATATATTTTTATTTGAAAAAATATATTTTGTCCTTGGGATTTTTACTTGTTAGAATATCCTAAAGGACCTGTAATTGTAGATGTAAAATTGACTAATTTCTGGGTTTTAAAAAAAGTATTTGAAAGCTGATCTGCTGTGAACATTAAACCAGATGTTAAGAAAAATGCTAGTCAGAAATGAGACTTGGGAGGAAAGAAGCAGAACTAAACTTTCCACATATGGTTTCTATGGAGTAATTGAGAACATACATATTAACAGGGATAAAAAGTCAGGCCTTCTGATTCAAGATGCTTTCTGTCTTTAAAAAGAAAGGTAATTTTTGAAATTTTCTGTGGCAACCATCCCATAGCAGAAAGCAAAGAGTTTTGAATTAAGTGATCAGATTAATCATTCTTATAATTTTACTACATCGAACATTATTTAGAAAATTTTGAAATGATATTAAAATAGCTATAAAACATATTTGTCTAACGTAAGAGTTAGGATTTAAGCCAGATTAAAATAAATATTTATGTAGAAGAGTGTATGTAAGAACTGGTGAAATATAAATGAGGTCTGTATTTGAGTTAATAGTATTGTGCCAATGTCAGTTTCCTAGCTTTGATAATGTACTATGGGTATTTAAAACGTTATCGTTGGGTGAAGCTGGGTGAAAGGTGCGTGAGAAGTCTCTGTACTATATTTGCAAGTTGTGTGAGTCTTAAACCATTTCAAAGTAAAGTGTTATTTTAGAAAATATCTAAATATATATTTTAGAAAGTATTATCTTTTTCCCTATAACTAGTAGCTAATTAGCTCAGTGTGAAAGAATATGTAGAGGTGGAACTGCTAAATATATTTCTGATCTAGACTTACTTGATGATGCTTGAATTAGTAAGTGAGTATATGTGCCAACATATGCTATGATACATATAAATATGTAAGATTAAATGATAGGAGCTAATTATTTCTTGGCATGTTGCAATGGGTCCATTTAAAACTGTTTATGTAGGAAACTACTGTAATTATAAAAATGAGCACAGTGAAACAGCCCAGTATATTAGTTGAAATATAAAAGTCGTTGTGTCCGAGATTTGAAATGCCTTACAATAAGCTTGGCACTTACTTACCTTCACACAAAGCAGAACCATTTTATTGTGATTTTAGTGTTCCATATTATATGGTACAGTATCAGAGGAAAACTCTAAAATATGCACTCAAAATCCTGATGTGCCCTTCTTTCCAAAAATGTGGCACCACGATGAATATAACCTTTAGAGTTAATATCTAAGGACAAACCCAGCAGTTACACCAGCGTGATTTAGTTCCTGCTGTTACAATTATTATTATTTTATTAATTTCACAATTAAGTTGCAGAGTTGAGCTCGGTATAGTTCCAGCTGTGGCTTTTTTTTTCAACTGTCTCAATAGTTCATAGATATGGTCAAATGTTCAATAATAGTGAAAGCTTATAGTCCACATATTATTTCTGTAGCACCAATTTTATGTGAAAAAATTATCTATCTAAATCTCAGAGAATTTCCATAACTAGTTTTGTTATACATCTACAAAAATAAGTTAAAAGAAAGAGCAGACTTTTTAAATAGCTACATTGGCCAAATCCACCTCATTATCATCAAGAAGATACTGAAGCACCATGTTTATACAACAAGACCAGGCATTTAAAAAGAGGAGGAAAAGTAGAGACAAAATTTATTCAGCCCTCAGGAATCTTTCATTCTAATAGTGTAAATTTTACAACTTTAGAGGGACTTATTAACATATATCATATTTATCTTGATACCAAATATATATTTTGTGATTGCATTAGAGCCATGAAATATTACACAGGTCATTTGAACATAGCATTTTCATAGAGAAGGTGACATTTGCAAAAGATTAGGAGAAATGTAACTTTGTTAATAAAATCATAGTTTCCTTTGAATGTATATTTTGTAATTGTATTAGAGCCATGAAATATTACACAACTCATTTGAACAGAGCATTTTCTTTTTTTTTTTTTTTTTTTGGAGTCTTTTTTTTTATATATACTTTAAGTTTTAGGGTACATGTGCACAACGTGCAGGTTTGTTACACATGTATATATGTGCCATGTTGGTGTGCTGCACCCATTAACCGTCATTTACATTAGGTATATCTCCTAATGCTATCCCTCCCACCGCCCCCACAATAGGACCCAGTGTGTGATGATCCCCTTCCTGTGTCCAAGTAATCTCATTGTTCAATTCCCACCTATGAGTGAGAACATGCGGTATTTGGTTTTGAACAGAGCATTTTCATAGAGAAGGTGACATTTACAAAAGATTAGGAGAAAAGTAATTTTGTTAATAAAATCGTAGTTTTCTTTTGTCTCTTGAAAATGAATTAATGTTAATTTTATGTCTGATTTGGCCAAATACGATGTGGAATTTGCTAAAGACTGAAAAAAGAAGACACATCAAACAAAGGGTTGCAAGTTAACAGACCACATTATAATTAAATGAGGAAAAAAGGTAAAATTGTTAAGTTCCCAGAGAAGTCATTTCCCCTTGGTTTGGTGCATTTCACTTTGGTGGTGAAGTAAATGGCCATCTGGGCACTTTTCTAGCTCTGTCCGCAGGTAGCACTGGGTATTTGTGGACAAATAGCACTAGTTTCCTTGTTGATAGACTTCGGAATTCTAAATTCCATTTTACATCCTTATTTCTATGTTTCACTTAAAGTTAATCCTTTGCACTGGAATTATCCTGCAGTGGAGGATAGTAATGAAAGTGTAGACTCTGTTTCTGAACACTAGCTATGTCACTTTCAAACTGTGTGATTTTCCTTCAAGTTTCTCAATCACTCCAGGCCTGGTTTCTAAATAGAGAAATAGGAGTAGAGATTAATACTGTGAAGATTAAATGAGAAAACTTATATAAAGCACTTAGTACAGTGCCCTGCATATTGTGAAGGCTTGGTATGTTGTTAGTAGATTCATTTTATTACCATTATTAATAATACTGAACGCTGGCTGTTGGGGAAATTGATTCTGTCCTCTTGTCTCATAGTCAAAATAGGTTAAAGGGCCTTCTATCTTTTATTTCTGGTGGTGCATTATAATTACTAATAGTAATGTGCTTCATTTGTATAAGATCCTTTATAGTTTACAAAGTGCTGTTTTATGTAATCTTACTAAAATTTCAAAAATAGTTTTAAAAAGCCAGAATTCACAAGAATGTGACTCAGAGAAGTAGATGTTTTTCTAAGTAGGTCTTTCAGTGTAACTGACTCAAATTTTCTCATGTTTCATATACATGATATCATGTCTTTTGATAAACAGAATGCTAACCAGAGTACAACCTTGTATGAACATATTCGTTCAGCTTGGAAAAGATCCAGAGGTACAAAGGTTGGGATAATCTAGATCCCAGTGTAGAAGTTAGCATACACAGTACAATTTCTAGTGTGTCCATAAACAATATGTTAAAGTATTAGTTTGAGCCATATAGGATTGCCAATACTTGAGTGTTATAGAGCTAAAAAAAAATTAGTAGGAATTTTTGTATGCTTTAATCTAATCATTAAATTAGAATTGTGTGACTTAAAGTTATGAATGGTTTCTGAATATTTTGCAGTAAAAAATAGTGAGGAAAATAAATATAGGTAATAAACTAGACCTGAGATATTTAAGGCTATAAAGAATTCTAACTTATAGAGAGAGGAGTCTTTATTTGCAACCTCCCAGTGGCTAAATTTAAATTATCACGAATTTCATCCTCTCCTTTACTTCACCCTTGACTCATGCAACTAGTCAAATGTCTTTTTCTTGCTAATTTTTTTCTTTCTATAGATCACTTATCGGGATTTCTGGTTAAAAATGATGTCTCTTTAACTTTTACTAAAATGAGAATAGGGGAATTAAAATGATATTTACTCACAAAGAGAAAAAAATCTGGGAGGGAAAACAATAAAATGAAAAAGATAAAACATTTTGAAATATGCAGAGAATGGAGGAGTTAGCATATCTGGGAAACCTGAATTCCAAGTACTTAGAACTTGGGAAGTCCTAGGAATGTGAAGCACCAGCTACTACAGAAGGCAGAGATGAATGTGAGGTAAGATAGTGAGACTGTGAAGAGAAATCATTCAGTAAAAAATGCACTATCAAGCCAATTGTCACTGGTCTAGTGGAATTTAATCCCACCGGGGAAATTCTAAATGGATTGAAAACGTGTGTTTAAGAGTTATTCTTTCAAAGGGGCAAGGGAGCTGGGGTATTTATACACAAAATCCTGCTAGTCATTGGTTTAGGACTGCTTCCAAGGGGGGAGTTATTTTCCTAGCATTTCTGGCATACGACCTTGGCAAGAAAAATTATTTTGTGCCCAGAGTATGTCTAAAGCCATTAGGGAAAAAAATGTGGATCCTCATAGCCAGGCCTGCACTAAAGTGGTAAGGATGTTTTCTTTTAGAGATATAGCTCTAAGAAAGAAATCTGAAGGTGGTTACCTCTTATGCAAGAATTTAATTTGACGGATTCAAGGTGTGTTGGTTAAGAGAAATGGGGAAGGGTTGATTCTCATGGCTGTGGCATGATTCTACCATAATGAATATTTCTTTTATTAAGCAGCATTGCCTAATGCAATGATATGAAACATTTGTTATATGTGGGATCACTTTTATTTTTATTTTTAAATCTATTCCTATTCTTTTCATTTTTTTTTAACTTTTATTTTAGGTTTGCAGCTACATGTGAAGGTTTGTTACATAGGCAAACAGGTGTCAAAGGGGTGTGTTGTACATTTTATTTCACCACCAAGGTATTAAGCCAAGTAGTCAATAGCTATGTTTTCTGCTCATCTCTCTCCTCCTGGCATCTCTTTTAAAAGAAAATAATTTTCAGCAATTCTTTAGAATAAGTCTTGGCCACCTAAAGGTTTCCAGGACTCTAGTTCAGGGAGTAGTTATCTAAGTCAGTAGTCCTTAACCTGATATAATTTCATCCCCAGAGAACATTTGGCAACATTTCAAGACATTCTTGGTTGTCACATTGGGGGTGGGGATACTGCTGTCATCAAGTGGCAAGAGACCAAGGATGCTGCTCAACACGTTGCAATGCACAAGACAGCCCCCTACAACAAAAAATTATTTGGTCCAATATGTCAGTAGTACCAAGTTTCAGACATCCTGCTCTGAACCAGGACTGTGATGTGAATTCTCTGCACTGATGAAGATATTTTATATCTGTGCTGTGCCGTACTATAACATATGGCTATTGAGCACTTGAAATATGGCTAGTGTGACTGTGCATCAGGTGTGATGCTCCATACCGAGGAAAGAAGTAGGAATAAGATACGGTCTTTGAAGTCAGAGCTCACAATCTAGTAGGGGAGGCAGATTGTTAAAAATTACAATATTTTTAAAACATTGTAATAGAACATGGTAATGTTATAACAGAAGATGAATAACATGCTAAATTTGAGGCATCAGGACTCAGACAATTAAAAATTCTCTGAGGTGAATTTCCACCCTTACCTCAGAATATTGTAATGTTTAAAAGCTGTTTTCTACACACACACACACACACACACACACACACACACCCCTTTAAATCCTTTGTCATGTAACTCACTGCGTCTTATTTTACCCTTTTGTCAGAGAATACATATAAAATATTGGAATCTGTTGGGAAATTCTGCTTTATTTAACAATGCTATTGAGTTTCTCAAAATAGTTTACTAAGGAAGTCTATTAAAGTATCGATTTTTTCATAAAGGATAATACAAATGGCATGACAGTCTGTTTAACATTTTAATCAAGCTTAAAATTAGTCTTGCATTTGAAATAAACTTGCCCAGAGAAATTGTTGAAGAACTTAAGAGAAAAACAGCATTAAAAATTGATGGCCCAGCCAGGCTGTGAGAATATTAAAAATCCAAATCTAAAATATGGTTAGCCATTGTCACATCTTTCTTTGAAGCTTAAGTAACTCAATATTCCCTGTAGGATACCCAGTGATTCAAAGTGACACATATACTGTCAGCTCATTTTCCTTCCCAGTATGCTGGTACAATTTGTAGCCATAGAAATATATGGAAAAACCTATTAGTCTTGAGTGCCAGAACTTACCAAAAGGAATCTTTGTCATCTAAACAAATAAATTAATGATAACACAAGATAAACAATCCTATTAAGTTATACTGGCCTGAAAAGGGAAAAACAGCCAGTTTATGAATTTAGAAAAGAAGATAAATGAGATTAGCCATATAGCAACCACTCAGATAATAATGTGTTTTCTCTGCTTACTAAAAAAAGCATATTTGAGAGAAAATTTTCCCTTATAGAACAATTCTTAATAATATACGTAGATACTCCTTTCCTGGGATGTAGAGTTTAATCCTCCCCTAACCCCCTCCATGAACGTTGTAACTTACTTCCAGATAATAGAATATGGAAAAGTGGGAATAACAATGGAGAAGAAACCAGGCAGGCACCAAGTTAACTAAGTAGTCAAGTATAACATCGCCAGTGATAATATTGATATCATGTCTCCTGTGATATGATGTCATGAACAGGACATGTTCTCTCTCTGGTATTCTTCCCCAAAACCCGTAACTTCCTCTACTAGGGAGAATACTTCAGTCAAATCTTAAGAGACTTCTACAATATACCTGACTAGTCCTATTCAAAAGTATCAAGGTCATGAAGAACAAGAAGAAACTGAGAGATTGTCACAGACTAGAGGAGACTAAAAAGACCCAATGACCAAATGCAGTGGGAGATTCTGGATCGGATCCTGAAACAGGAAAGTGACATGAGTGGAAAAACTGGTGAAATCTGAATAAAGTCTAGTTTTGTTAGTAGTATCGTATCAATGTTTGTTTAAATGTTTAGATAAATCTATCATGGGTACAGAAGAGTTATCATTAGAAGTTGTGTGTCAGGCACTTAGAAAACTTTCAGATACATAGGTACCTATTGTAAGTAAAATAATGAATCAATGGGTCATTTTATGTTTGTATTTTATATAAGGCTACTTTTCTAAAGAAACAAAATTGTGACTCCTATAAAAATATAAAATGAATATGTGTAAAACATTTTATTAGATCATTAACTGATGAAGGAATTAGTAAGATGTTAGTTACAGTTGGTTCAAAGGAGAGTCTGAAGAATTGGCATATATATATATATATAACAATCCAGAATGCTGATATGAATTTTATAACATATACAATACTGATCACTATCTGTAGGGCAGGAATCTATTGCACTCCATGAGAAAATTTTACTGGCATCTAGTGAACAAGAATCATTTGTATCACCATCAGCCCTCCACAAATTGACTTTTAAATGTACAGAATTGCAGAATAGCCTAACCGAAGTCTAAGGTACAGACCCTTAGGTAATCAGATAACCCTAAAGTTTTTCTAAGGAATTAAAGGGAAAAAGACATTCTCAGATTAAGGAAAACAAAGAATTTCTTGCTAGCAAATCTGCTCTCAAAGAATGACAAAAAGACATTCTCTAAACAGAAAGGAAATTATAACAAATGAAGTCTTGGCATTTCAGAAAGAAAAGAAAATAGTAGAATGGGTAAAAATAAGAGTAAAATAATAGACTATTCTATTTATCACAAGTTTGAAGTGAAAATTTTAACACCACCTGATGTGGTTCTCAATGTATGTAGAGAAAATACTTAAGACAGTTATGTTTTAAAAGAAGACATACCTAAGTGGAAGTAAGAGGCCTTCTACACTTCACCTGAAGTCAATTCCAGTAGATTGCAATGTTAATGCATATTGTAATGCCTATCAAGACCACTAAAAAACTATACAAAGTGATACGTTAAGAAAATACTATAAATAAATTTTGATGGAATCTTAAGAAATGTTCAAATAACCCACAAGAAGGTAAGAAAAAAGAAACAGAAGAATGAGAAATAAAGAAAACAAACAGAAACCAAATAATAAGTTGTCAGATTGAAGCCCTAATAGATCCATAATTACCATACATGCAAATGGTCTAAATATACCAATTAAAAGAGATTTAGCCACGTGGATTGATAAAAGCTGATCACACAATATGCCGTCTAAAAGAAGTTTATTTCAAATACAACATAGGTAAGTTAAAATTAAAAGAATAGAAAAAGTTACATCATGCAACAATTAATCAAAAGAAAGCAGCAGCAGTGATGTTAATATCAGATAAAGTAGGCTTCATTGCAAAGAAAATTACTAGTGACAAACAGGGACATTACATAAAGATTAAGTGTCAATTCACTGGGAAGACATAATAATCCTAAATGTGTTTGCACCTAACAACAGAGCTTCAAAATACATGAAGCAAAAACCAATAGCGCTGAAAAAAGAAACAGACAAATCCATATTTCTAGTTACGGACTTCAACACTCCTCTCTCTTCAGTTGATAGAACTACTAAATGGAAAATAAGCAAGGATAAAGAGAACTGAACAACACCATCAACTAGTAGGATCTAATTGAAGCACTCCTCCCAACAGTAGCAGAATACATATTATTTTAAAGCTCTCATGGAAGATTCACTGATATAAACCATCTTCTGGGCTCCAAACAACTTCAGCAAATTTAGAGAATTCAACTCATATGTTCCCAGAACATAATGAAACCAAGGTAGAAATCAATAAGAGAAAGACAAAAGAAAAACCTCAAAACACTTGGAAATGAAGCAGCACACCTTTACATAATTTTCCCCAGGTCAAAGAGGAGGTTGCAAAGAAAAATTTTTTAAACACGAAGAACTAAATAAAATGGAAATAAAACATCAACATGAGTGAGATTCTAAAGTGAAGGGCAAGCATATGTGTTGTCTATTTTTAAAGATTAAGCTTCCTTAAGCTCAGGGTTTCTCTCCTGTGACGCAATCCACTGTGTGTACAGGTAGCTCCTGAACTTCTTTGGGATTGCTCTGTGGGAACTGGGGCTTAGAGAACTGGCTCAATAAAATGTTGGTTCGTTCACTACTGCTTTGCTGTGAGTAATCTAGTCTTTTTCTCTGGCAAAAAATAAAAAGTGAGATGTAGTTAAAGCAGTATTGAGAATAAAATGTATAGCATTAAATTATTTAGTTAGAAAACAGGAAAGGTCTAAAATCAGTAAATGAGCCTAGAGATAAAAATCATCAACAAAATATTAAATGGTGTGCATCAAAGTTTAAAAAAGAGTGTCATACCATAACTAAATAGGATTTAGTATTGAAGGCTGGCTCAACATTTGAAAATTAATTAGTGTAATCTACCATATCAACAAACTAAAGAAGAAAAAATCATATGATTATATCGATTGATGCAGAAGCATCTGACAGCATCCAGCATCCATTCATGATGAAAACTATCAGAAAACTGGGAATAGAGGATAACTTCCACATCTTAATAAAGAGTATCTACAGAAACCTACAGTTAATAGCATAATTTTAATAATGGGAGGCTTCGTGTTTCCCCCATGATTGCTAGTGAGGGAAGGATGCCCAATTTCACTGCTCTTTTTTAACATAGTTCTGGAAGTTCCAGACACTACAATAAAACAAGGAAAAGCAATAAAGCATGCATATTGAAAAGTATAAAATAAAATTATTCCTATTTGCAGATGAAATGACTGTATATGTAGAAAATATCAAAAATTCTACAAAGCAAAAGCAAAAATAACCAAAAATGCTCATAGAACTGAGAAGAGAGGTTAACAAGATCCAAAACTATGAGAACAACACACCAAAGCTAGTCACGTTTTTATATACAGATACTCCTCATCTTATGATGGGGTTACATTTAGATAAACCCATCATAAAGTCAAAAAATCATAAGGCAAGACATCATAACTTAGGGATTGTCTATATTGGAAATGAAGGTGTGAAAAGTGAAATTAAAAACATAACACCATTTATAATTGCTTACCCAAAAATGAAATACATGGGTATAAATCTAACATACATGTACAGGATCGGTATGTAGAAAATTATAAAATGCTGATGAAAGACATTAAAAACAAACTAAGTGGATTATATGGCATGTTTATAGACTGGAAGAGTCAGCATAGCAAATATATCAATTCTGCTAAAATCAATCTAAAGGTTTAATTTAGTTTTTATCAAAATCTTATCAAGGATTTTTGTACACATAGACAAGCATACTCTAAAATCTGTAAGAAAAGTCACAGGCCATAGGATAACTAAAACAGTTTTTTGAAAAGGTAAATAAAGTGGGAATAACCTCTCTACCCAATATTATGGCTAAGAATATAGTAAGGCTACCAATATAGTATGATGTTGCTGGAGGGATAGTCTCATGGACCAAATGAAACAGAATAGAGAACCCATAAACAGACCCATGCAAATATGCCCAATGGATTTTTGATAAAGTTGCAAAAGCAATTCAGTAGAGAAAGCTCGCCTTTTTGACAAATGGTACTGCAGAAATTGGACATCCCTAGGGTGGAAAAGAAAAGTACTTCAACCTAAATCTCACACCTCATAAAAACTTAATTCAAAATAGATCATGGACGTATATGTAAAACATAAAATTATAAAAATTTAGGGAAAAATGAGAAAATCTTCAGGCTCTAGGGCTAGAATCGGCATTGAAAGCATGATATACACACACACACACAATCAATTGGACCCCATCAAAATTTAAAACTTGCACTGCAAAAGACCTGTGAAGAGGATGAAAAGACAAGCTACAGACTGATAGAAAATATTTTCAAGCCATATATCCAAAAGATGGATGTCTAAAATATATGAAGAACTCTCAAGACTGCAAGGTAAAACAAGAAATAAATGATGCAATTAGGAAATGGGCGAGACACATCAAGAAACATTTCACCAAAGAGGATATACAGATAGCAAATAGGTGCATGAAAAGATTATCAAAAACATTAGCCATTAGAGAAATGCAAATTAAAATTATAATATATTCCTACACATCTATCAGAATGACTAAAACAAAATAGTTACAACACCAGACGCTAGCAAGGATGTGGAGAAAATGGATCATTCACTTATTGCTGGTGGAAATGTAAAATGGTACAGCCACTGTAGCAAACTGTTTTTCAATTTCCTGTAAAACTAAACATGCAGCTACCATACTACCCAGCAATTGCACTCTTGGACATTTATCTTACAACCTGTACAAACATGTTCATACCACCATTATTCATTATAGCCAAAAACTGGAAAGAACTCAGACAGTCAACAATGAATGGTTGTCCAAACTATGGTACATCTATACATACCAGGCAATACTATTCAGCAGTAAAATGGAATGAAATATTTATACATGCAACAACTTAGATCAATCTCCACGGAATTATGCTGAGTAAAAACAGATCATCTTAAAAGATTACATACTGCATGATTCCGTTTATATAGCAGTCTTGAAGTGACAGAATTAAAGAATGAAGAACAGATTGGTGATTGCAAGGAGTCCGGGATAACAGGGGAAAGAGAGAGAGAGGGAGAGAGATGGATGTGACTCCAAAAGGGCAACACAGGAGGCATCCTTGTAGTGTTGGAACTGTTCTTTACCTTGATTGTGTCAATGTCAATATCCTGGTTAGGATGTTGTACTATATTTTTGCAAGATTTTACCTTTAGGGAAATGGGGTCGGGGTACACTGGTTATCTCTGTATTATTTCTCACAACTACTTGTGAACATACAATTATCCCCAAACTAAAAGTGTAATTTCAAAAAAACAAAACAATTCAGAAATTTTAAGACTTCAACAGTCATTTATCTCATTTGTTATTTTACTGTTGAGAAAACAGGCACAAAAAATTGAAGTGACTTACTTTCATGCTTCACCTAAGTCTTTTTTTGTTTCTCCATCACTCAGTTAAGAGTTTCTGTAATACAGAAACTATGTCTTGTGTTCTTTTAATTCCCATATTACTTCAAGCAATGTTGAACATACGTTAACGTGGTAAAACTTGTCTGAGTAAATGAGAAAGATAGAGATCTATGTCTGTAGGCAAGTACTGTATTAACATGTTTCAGTCTGATATAACTTTCCACATACAAAGTACAAAAGAAAATCTGTTCAACTTATCTGATTTAATTAAGATAGTTAAAGGTGAGAATTTAGGGGATCTTATTTGATTGTTTTTAATTTTACTTATTTTCCACTAGGTGATTATTTTTATGATTCAAAAATGAAAATTTACAAAAAGGTATACAATAAAAATTATTTCTCCTACCTCTGTGCACTGTTGACTCAATTCCCCTACCCACCACCAGTCAGTATTGTCAGCTGTTTGTATATCCTTCAGGAGGTATTTATGAATTTCAAACAAATATGCATAAGTTTATGTATATATGTGTATGTGTGTGTGTGTGTGTGTGTGTGTCTGTTTTCTATATCTATGCATCTTTACATTAATGGTAGCATATGATACACACTTTTTTCTGAATTATACTTCTCTTTCAACAATGTATCTTGGACATTTTCTTGTATCAGTACATAAAGAATGTATTTGTTTCCTATGACTGCAATAGTGAAATACCACAAACTGGATGACTTAACCAAAAGAAGTCTGTTGTTTTACAGTTGTGGAGGATAGAACTCTGAGATCAAGGTGTCAGGAGGGTTGGTTCCTTCTGAGGGGTCTGAAGGAGAATCTGTTCCATTCCATTCCCCTAGTTTCTGATGGTTTGTTGGCAATCTTTGGTGCTCCTTGTCCTGTAGATGTCTGCCTTCATTTTCACATGGCATGCCCCCTGTGTATGTGTCTGTCTCCAACTTCCCCTTTTAAGGACAGAGTTGTATTGGATTCAGGCCCAACCAAATGACCACATTTTAACTTGATTATCTCTGTAATGACCCTATCTCCAAATAGGGTCACATTCTGAGGTACCAGAGGTTAGGACTTCAACATTTAAATTTGGAGAAAAGTTAGACAGAATTCAACCCATAACAAAGAACTTAACCATTAGTTTAATGGCTACATACTGTTCCATTTTGTGGATGTATCATAATCTATTTAAGCAGTGCTCTGAACATTTTATTGGTTTTCACTTTCATTGTTTTGCCTTAATATTGGTATCTGTTTCATAAGATAGATTTATAGTATTTTAGCCTTATGAAGATTTTATTTAAATCTTGGAATTTAAATTCCCTGTAAATTTCAAGTGCCTTGAAGGCAAGATATATTGAGAAAGGGAGACTTTTAAAGTTCATATGAAATAGTAAATAATTACAAGTAGCTCAGGAATGCATGAAAAATAATAAATGTCTCTGCATTAATGATAAAGGAGGGGACTTGCTTTATCCAATATTAAACTTGCTGTAAAGCTACTGTAATCCGAATGGCATAGTATTAGCACAAAACGAGACAAGTAGATCACTGAAGCAAAATTGAGAGTCCAGAAGCAGATCAGATTGTTTTTGGAGGCCGAGAATGGTGGCTCACGCCTGTAATCCCAGCACTTTGGGAGTCTGAGGTGGGTGGATCACCTGAGGAGTTCGAGACCAGCCTGACCAACTTGGTGAAACCCTGTCTCTACTAAAAATTCAAAAATTAGCTGGGCATAGTGGCAGGTGCCTGTAATCCCAGCTACTCAGGAGGCTGAGGCAGGAGAATCACTTGAACCCAGGAGGTGGAGGTTGCAGTGAGCCAAGATCGCGCCATTGTACTCCAGCCTAGGCAACAAGAGTGAAACTCCATCTCAAAAAATAATAATAATAATAATAAATACATAAATACAAATTGTTTTTGGAAACATTATATGGCAAATGTGTTATTTTAATTCAAGGAATAAAGGTGTTTTATTCAATAAATGGTGCCAGCACTCTTTGCAATTCCTCTTAGAAAACACAGATTGCCTCCTAGCTTATGCAATATAAGAATACATTTCAAATGCATTAAAGTTTTAAATGTAAAAGCAAAAATTATTGGAACGAGAAAGACATTTTCTAAACAAGACACAAAACCCAAAAGCTATAAGGAAAAGATAAGAGTTTCTGTAATACAGAAACTATGTCTTGTGTTCTTTTAATTCCCATATTACTTCAAGCAATGTTGAACATATGTTAACATGGTAAAACTTGCCTAAAATAACAGAAGACAAAGTCAAAAGAAAACAACAAATAAACTAGATGTATTCACAACATATGTGATGTAAAGAGATGCATACCCCTAATATACAAATATCTCCTACCAATTTGTTAATTAATTAAATTAATATTTTTAAAAGACAAACAACCCAGTACAAACTGGTCAAAGTATAGGAATATGCAATTCCCAGAAGAGGATATCCAGATAGCTAGAAAAATAAAACTATGATAATATGCTTACCTTCATAATAGTAAGGGATAGTAAAATAAAGAAATAAGACACCATGTCTATCTAACAGATAGAAATTAAGAATGATAATTTTTAATGGAAGAGAGCACTCTTAGATATTGCAGGTGAAACGCAAATTGCTATGGTCTTTGAGGAAAGAAATGTGGTATGATCTACGAAAATTTTAAATGCACTTACCTTTTGATCAGTCACTCCATTTCTGAGAATCAATGCTACAGAAGTAAAAGTACCAATACGAAAGGCTGTACATAGAGGATGTGTATTTCAGCATTGTCTATGATGGTCAAAAAGTAGAAATCAAGTAAATACCCTTCAGTGTGAAAGTTATTAAATACATTATGGAATTATTTGGACATCCCAGAATGAATTATTATTTAGTCTAGTTTGTCTACTGTCCTGAAAGAATGGTGATGACATCTTTCAAAAAACAAAACAAGTTTCAATAAACATATTGCATTTTTAAAATGAAATACAAAATTAATCTTATGAGATTACATAACCATGAAGGAGGAATGGAGAGTTATCAGTTATCATTATTTGTTACCTTGGATTTTCAAAGGAGAATGAAAGAGAAACAAATAATGTATCAAGTTGCACAAAAAGTGAAAAGATGGAATATAAATATTACCGCAAATATATAACCATTGAATATGTGTATGGACAAGAACTATAAGATAATATAGAAAACTGAATATGTTGGTTTTATTATGAGGTGGTTGGATTGAATGTATTTTTGTCTCCAAATACTGTTGTTTTAATATGTTGTATTTTACAAAGAAACATGGGCTGAGCAGACAGGGAAGCCCTGATAAGCATAGTACCTGCCATGTGGCCATTCAATAAATGATAGTTATTGATTATTATTAATAGAGTCATAGTACAGCAGTGCCTACCTTAATAAATTTAGATTGATGCCCAGCAGCATTGAGTTAGCCTACATTTTAAGGACAAATATTATAGCTATTATATACTAATGGTAAACCTGAGTCTGTAACTAGTACTGTTGAAGGAGGACGACAGAGTAATATGATGTGTATTGGACTGGGGATGGAAGGGTAGTGCTTAAGGCACAGCAGATTTTCACTCCAGCCAGGTTTCCTTAGGACCTCTCCAATGAACAGGGTACCTCCCTTCCTGTTCTTTCTACCCTCCCACGCTATTTTTGCTTTTTCAGTTTCAGCCCAAAGGGGAAGGAAGTATGACTGACTCCCCATCAGTCCCTGAGGTGAACTAGGATTTTGTGAGAGTGTGGGAGCTGCAAATTTGGCTTCCTGGAGATAGGATTTTTGCCCCCAATCTGGAGAAAGTTCCTGAGGCTACAGCTGCTCAAGCTTATGAAGTAGGAACTTTGATCCCTTTTATCAAAGGTTTTGTAAAATTAGCATCCAACTTGTTAGACAGTATATGGCTCATTACAAGATTGCTACAAATTCACACTGGGCTGTGTCTAAGAACAGGGCAAAGGAAGCCTTTGGAAAGTGTTATACAGTTGACCCTCAAAGAATGTGAGGGTTAGGGGCGCTCAGCCCCACACATTGAAAAATCTAAGTAGAACTTTTCACTCCCACAAAACGTAACTACTAATAGGCTAACTGTTAACAACTGTTAACTACTAACTGTTGACAGAAGCCATACTGATAACATAAAGAGTGATTAGCATATACTTTGTATGTTATATGTAATATATACTGTATTCTTGCAATAAAGTAAGTTAGAGAAAATACAATGTTACTAAGAAAATCATAAGGAAGAGAAAATATATTTACTATTAATTAAGTGGAAGTAGATCATCATATAGGTCTTCATTCTCATTATCTTCATGTTAAGTAGGCTGAGGAGGAGGAGGGAGAGGAGGGGTTGATCTTGCTGCCAATCTAAATGCTGGGCCCAGCCAATGGGTATAAGTTTTAAGTGTGCACATATTGGTGAACACTTACAGATCACGGCACTGTCTGTTCTGAGTGTCTATTTTGAAATGTCCCTATCCGTAACATAAGTTGCAAAGGAGTTTGTGGGCCCACTGAATTCTACCACCGTGATCATTGTGAAGCCCATTCAGCTTTGGGAAGAGCTTATCTCGGTACTACCTTAGCCAAGATTGCATTGAAGATATGATAACTCAGACATAATGTCTTTCATAGTTCCTTTTGTAGTGCTCATAGATTCAGTTCTGTAATAATTAGAGATTTATGTGTCCTACCTGTTAGTAATTGCATCATTCTTTAAAGACAGTGTCAACCTTGCTATACAGTATGATTGAAGCCTTGACATAACTTGGGGGTTTATTGGCATTTTGAAATCCCAGGCCCCACTTCAAAACTGTTGAATCAGAATCTGCATTGTAAGAAGATCCCCAAAAGATCTGCATGCACAAGCCTTGAAAGAAAAGAGAAGCCATCTAAGATTCCTCACCTAAGATTTGAAGAATTTCCCACTTATGCAAGAGTAGGGGTGTGATTTCTCAGGCAGAATATCTAACAGAAAACAACACTTATGAAGTGTTTCCTGTAGGAGCTAAGCAGGTGTGGCCAGAAAATGGCAGGCTAAAAAGGAGAAGAATGACTAGGAAGCTAAGCAAGGAGAAAGTCTCAAAGATAAGGAAGTGGCTGGTAGTGTCAGGGACTACCAGGCAGCTGAATAAGCTAGGTGTGAACACTATTTCTTGGAGTTTCAGCAAGTAAGAGGTTCATTATGATGCATCAAACAATTTACAGTGGAACCACAGCCAGGAAGTCTTATTGTGGTGAGTTGGGAATTAGGGAAAGTGTTATACAGTTGGCCCTCAAACAATGTGAGGGTTAGGGGTGCAAGGGTTAGGGGCACTGAGCCCTAACCCTCAAGTAAGAGGTCCATGATGATGCAATCAAAGAATTTACAGTGGAACCAGAGCCAAGAAGTCTTATTGGGGTAAGTTGAGAATTAGGGAGGTGGAAATAAGGAAAGGAGATGAAGATATGAAAGAAATTTGAGAAATGACGCAATAGCTAGAGAAGAATATAAGAATACAGAGAGCCAGCAACCCATCAAAGGAAGGGCTAGATTCTGATTTCATGAGCAAATTGCCTACTAATTACATTCACAATATCATAGGAAACTGTGAACTCACTTACTGAATAATAGCTGAAAAGTATCTTTGCTTTATAGAGAGATCACTGTAGATGAAAGTCATCTTCCATTGGTGAGATATTTTTCAGTGTCGTCTCTTCGTTTTTATTTCTAATTTTTCTTAATTTGAATTATTTCTTCTGATGATGGAAATTATATGGTAATTTTGTCTCTCCTGTAAATTATTTTAAAGATTTGAACAAACTCTTTTGGCAGGCTTGAGTGTGTTGTGACAGCTTGGCTTAGATATACATTGAATGTCATTGAATTCAAACTTGTCACCAACATAGTTAGATAGCCCATAGGCATTCTACTTGACCATTTCAAGGAGATCTGGAGATGCAATTGTAGGGGAAGAAAGAAGAAAAGAATTCCAGAAGCAACAAAGCGAAAGATAATTTGGCTTGCAGAGGAGAGGTCTTTCTATCACAGTAATAATGTCAATTATATGTACATATAAATATATACACACATATATACACGTATATGTATAGTATATATATACACACACACTTATACACGTATATATAGTATATATATATATACACACACACATATATAACTCAGACGTAATTCTTTCCTTTCATAGTTCTTTCTTTTGTGCACATAGATTCGCTTCTGTTATAATTACATACTTATGTGACCTATTTGTTAGTAATTGCTTCAATTTCTTAAAAGAGTATCACCTTGCTGTACAAAGTGTGACTAAAGCCTCGACATCTCTTGGGAGTTTTTTAGAATTTTGAAATCCCAGGCCCCACTTTAGAACTGTTGAATCAGAATCTGCATTGTAAAATGATCCCCAAGGGATCTGCACACACATCACAGCTTGAGAAACACTGCAGTGTCACACATATTCAACACCAAAGAGAGAGAAAGAGGTCATAAGCTCTCAGGTGGAGACTAGTTCCATATATATATATGCATAGAGAGAAGAACAAACTCTACTGTCCAGGAAGGTAAAATTCTACTCAATCATATATTCACCAAAAAAGAAAAGGGTTTCTCCATATAATATGTATTATTCATATATTGCCACTCTTCAGAGCTCTTCATTCCACCCTAATATTATCTTTCTCAGATAATTCATATGACACTTTGTTATCTTCCAATATTTTCTGTCATTGTTGTAAGTGAAATTATTCAGGCTTTATCTAAGAGAGTAAATCAAACCGTATGCCTGTCTCATTCCAATTCTGCAATATTTTCATTCTAAAATGTCTAAAGCAGCCTTGAAAGAGAAGAGAAGTCACCTAAGGCCAGCTAGAGGGGATATATAGCAGGGAATGGTGGAAACTCCACTCCTCTTAGCCCAATGGGTTTTTTTTTTTTCCAATCTGAATTTGTATGTGAGTATCATGTCTATGCCGATTTTATGTATACATATGAAACTCAAATCTGTTCATTGTGCTAGTTAGAATCTTATTTCCCCCTCTTTTGCTACACTCTACCCTTTCTCTTTCCCCTCCTTTGGCAACCAAGACACTGAGTTATTAATAAGCAGATTGGAGCAAACATTTTGATGCACTATTGTTTGATAGATTTGTTGGTTCATTCAATGAGCATTAATGGAGCGCTTGCTAAGGGTTAAACAATGTACTAATTGCTAGATTTAAGGATGAAAATGATAAAACCCTTGGCCTCTAGAGCCTAGAGTGTAGTTGGGGAGACAAATGGGCAAATTAGTCACAGGACACATATTTCTTGTTAAAACAGTTGTGCATAAGTCTGTGTACCCAAACTGGAGATGACTCTATTTCCAGTGTTGCCCTGGGAAGCCTAATGATCAATTTAATAATGATGTTTGGGGCGAGAGGATACTGAGACAATTTGCTTCTAGCATAGTAATTACCCATTGAAGTTTGGGGCATCTTTATTCAAAAGAGTTTATAGGCCACATGAGCCACTGTCTTGCCTTTTATAGGGTCACATCTAAGTTTTGTGTCACATAATGGCCTTGGCCTTCTTGGCTTTCTCTGTGCTCTTTGCCTGCCAATACCCTAATTATTGAAGGACTGTCTCTCGCAGCTCCTCAACCATGAGCTGTTCCCGATCCTCCATGCAGCTATGTTTCTCCTTTCTTCAAACCTCTTTAGCTTTTTATTTGTACTTTATTTGTACTAAATTGTATTTAGAGCTTTGGAGAACATTCTTCATCGTTGTAATTAGACTGTAAACTCCTGAGAGTGTATTTTTCATCTTTGTAGCCCCCTGCAGTATCTAGCAGAATGCCTTTAAACAAATGGGCAGTAAATAAATCCCCAGAAACTTAAATTAAATTTCTCCAAATTGCATATTTAATTTTACAGTGGCATTTATTGATAATATACATTGAAATAAAGGCCAGAGCATAATCCTATCTGTTTCTGAATATTATTTATTTAAATATTAACTTTCTAATCCAATTAGTTAGGTCTTTCAATGACACTTTAGGTCTAAATTTATTTTTGCATTGTTTCAAATGTCATCAAATGATTCATCTCTTGTGTTTTTTAATATTTTTGGAATGAGTGCGTGAAAATGAGCAAGTGTCATCAGAATATGATGCCTGGGTTTTTTTTAATTCAACATTTCTTTGATCATATATTTATAGGCTTTTTCTCAATTCCTTTCTGGATGTGGCCTCACAAATCATTTCAGAAGTCAATCCATTTCAAGATTTTTTTTTTTTTTTTTTGCTTTTTTCACTTCACAGGAAATCAAGTTCATTCTTTAAAATGTAGCAAATGATTAAACAAATTCAATGAATGATCTTCATCAACTCTGAGGTGTTTTTCCCCTTGAAAAATTTAAATTATTATTATTTTTTAAACTTCACCTATCATAAAGCTTTTAAAATTTCACCTGTGATAAACTTCCTCTGTCATCTGGGGAATTACTTTGATGCAATGATGGCCTTCAACTATGCTACCAGGCCCCCTATCCAAATCATGAAACAGAAAGGCTCATAGACCAAATTAAAATACTTGAATCACAGAGTTTATTAAAATCACAGTGAGAAGCAAATGGGAAAGATATGTGCTAAGTTAACACACTTAGAATAGAGTATAAGCAGGCTGTGAAAACTAGAGTACTTGAATTCTGCAGTACCCAACATTATATGTCTTGTCTGTCTCTGTATTGCATCAGCCTTCCCCAATTATGGTGTGCTTACAAGGACCGAAGTTGACTTCCCAACAAGGGAGTCCAAAATGGGTGGTGCCTGATTCAATGGCATGTGCTTTATCAGAGACACAGAGACAAGAATGCATGGCCACAGCTGTAACTTGCCAAAATAGCCTGATGACTAGCCATGTAATTCTCAGGCAGAAGACTTATGGCCCTAGAATAGGTATCACCTATGGATGCCTGAATTAAGACTTAGTGAACATTAAGTGCTCATGTATATTTATTTGATCTTGAATATTTAGTGCCTCTTATATATTTGGTCTCATGTATATTTAACATATTATGAATATTTAGTACCCAGGTGCCTCATGAATATTGGGTATCTTTTGGTCCTTCTATCCCTCACTATCTATGTTTAGTACACACATGCTCTGCTTGCTAACTACTTATCTTCTAATTAACACATTCCAAGAGCCACTTATGTGTATCTCTTTCCACTGAGTTCTTCATTCAATGACATCAAGTTAGTTGCTTGGAATCAGCTATTATGAGAGCACTTACACCACAGAAATTGGCAAATGCTACAATTAGTGCCACCGCCATCCCCTAGAGCCAGTTATTTGACATTTACTAGCATTCCACTACTTACATGGCCCTTCATGCTCTCATTCCATGTGACCACTCAAGCCTTATCCGTCTTTACTGAACTCTACAATCAAATAAAATATCTTTGTTTCTCGCTTCTGGCCCTCCATCAAGTCGCTCCCTCTCCTAGGAACAATCTGTGTCTCCTCTGTCACCGTTGCTTAGCTAGTTGATAATCCCTTTTCAGACAGCACCTCATAGATTCCTGAACATCCAAAACCAGATCTCCTGCACCTTCAGTGTGCTACTTCAGTACATTTGTCTTACCCTTTGCCATATGGTATTTCAGTTGCCCATGAATTTGTATTCCTCTCTAGATCTTAAGCTTTGTGAGGTCTTTTTGTACTTTTTTGTGCTTCTGTATACCTACTACATAATAAATATTTAATTAAAGCATTAATGAATAAGAGAATGGAGTAAGTGAATGAGTAGTCAATAATGATTAATTTGTATCAAAGTGATAACATATTTTATACTTACAGGGAAAAGACCAGAGGGGGAAAAATGAAAAATAATAACATATTTTATATATGACCTTGTATGGGGAAAGGAACATAAGGTCACTGCCTGGCCTGCTTCTTTTATGCAAATCTTAATGTAAAATATGATCAATGCCTGGCTGGGCAGAAGTACAAAAACCCAGTACTAGTGATTCTCCCAACCAGCTACCAGTTGTACAGATCATAGCCAGATTTAACTACTGTGAAGCGGTTAGGTTAGAGGTGACCTCTAAGGAAATGACACTAATGACCATTAGCATCATCTTGGAAGCTTAAAAAAATGCCCTAGCTGTACCCCAAACCAATGATATCAGACTTTTGGGGTGAACCCAGACATCATTTTTTTTTAAATCTTTAATGATTCCAATTTAGCCAAAGTTGAGTCTCAACAAACCAAATTCTTCTTACTCTCATATTCTCTTCTTCTCACATAGGTAAGAATTAACAGCCAGCTCTTCTACATGTTTCTTAGACACATATATTGTTTAAGTGGTAATTTGTGAACAGTGCATATGTCAGCAAAGCGTGACTGAAAAAAATATCTGCTCCCACACATTCTGATCCCATCTTGACACTGCATGGCTGTTGGCGAAGGCAATTTCAACAATGAAGAAGTGGGAGAAATGACTACATTTTATGTAAATATGTACTCATTGAAAATCAAAAGAACGTATGCAATGATACAGTTTAAGATTCTAAATGAAGGACAATACTTAAAATAAGAGCCCTCTGTAATCAAATTTCTCAGCAGTAAAAAAAACATTGTCTTTTCTTTACAGCTATTAAACATATGGCTGTGAAAATGTTATTCTACGAGCCGTAAGATTTGAAATCTGACTTTATGTTAATACACAGAATTTACCACACAATCATGTATGATTTCTAAATGGATTTAAAGAGTAGCTATTGCTCACCTTTTCAGCCTACGGGTAATGATGGTGCAATGTCAATTACATGATACTCTCATGGGCGTGATTATATGATGATTGTTAACACACTAAAGTACTTAAACAGACATAGGTATTGATTTTTATACGTACATATTTAAAACAAACGAGGACTTAAAATGGCCTGTAAAAGTCTTTCTACTCGGTCTTTCTGGTTTTGGGCAGAGAACAAATAATCCCTTTCAGCTATTAGGTTGGTGCAAAAGTAATTGTGGTCTTTGCCATTGCTTTTAATGGTAAAAAAACGCAATTACGTTTGTACCAACCTAATAGTTATCTACTTCCATCTTTAACAGGCCCTACCCAAGGCTGTGTGGCATATAAGTAAGAAATGTAAATGAAAATCTCAAATGCTAGATCTGTCCAGGAGACCACTAATGAGAGAGGAAATGTTAACATTCCATATGAACTAAGCTCAGCTTAGCATTTACCCTTCCTGCTATTCCACTAGAGCAGTGCTTCTCAAAAGTTGACCTGTAATGGAATCTGCTGAATGCCTTGTTAAGACGTAGCTGGCTGGGCCCCATCCCCAGAGTTTCTGTGTCAGTTGGTCTGGGATGGGGCCTGAGAATTTGCATCTCTAACAAGTTCTCAGGGGATGTTGCTGGCCCTTGAATCACAACTTAAAAACCTCTGCTCTGAAGAAAGGGAAAGCTCTCTCTGCTGGATTTCCCCAAGCCTTTTTCAGATTTTCAGGAGACTTCTGTGCACTAGCTTGCTTCCTTCTTTCCCTACTACTACTACTACTACTACTACTACTACTACTACTACTACTATAACAAATAGCAACCTCTAGCATATTCTCAGTACTAAATACCCAGCATTATATATACATCACAACAATCCTTTGAGGAAGGTAGTATTATCATCTCCATTCTGCAGATAAGGAAACAGATAAGGAATTTGCTGAAGATCACAGAGCCAAATGAGACTCAAACCCATGTAACCCATGTCTGTTTGACTTTAAAGCCCTGAATCTTAATTTGTTCCAGACAAGCCCATGATGTGCTCTGATTTTCACCACTGAGATGTTCTGAGTATGAGGCTGAGGGCAGCAGTAGGGCTGGAAGGAGCAGCCCAGTGGAACAGGCACTGTGCTAGTAGAACAGTAGTGGGGTGGGGCCTGCACTTCCTAATAAAAGAAGGAGACGATGACTATTTCCTCCTTCTCCAAGGCCGTCCTGGCTCCCTTTCCTCTGTCTGCTTGGTAAGAAGCAGCTTTGGGTTATGTGTGGTGGCTCACACTTGTAATCCCAGTGCTTTGGGAGGCTGAGGCGGGAGGATCTCCTGAGCCCAGGAAATTAAGACCAGCCCTAGCAATCTAGTGGGACTTCATGTCTAATAAAAATAAAAAACTTAGCTGGGTGTGGTGGCACACACCTGCAATCCCAGCTACTCAGGAGGCTGAAGTGGGAGGATCGCTTGAGCTTGGGAAGTTGAAGCTGCAGTGAGCCGTGATCTCACCAGTGCACTCCAGCTTGGGCAACAGGGTGAGACCCTGTCTCTAGAAAAACAAAAAGCAGCAGCTCTGAAAAGAGGATCTAGCAGTTTCTATATGCAGGAGAGCATTTGCGCAATCGTTCCTGGGGCTGAATCTGAGAAACTCACAGTGCACATTCAGATACTATTTACAATCTTCTAGGAATAGTATAAATATTGTGTACAGGACACCTTCATATTGTGAAACACAAAAAGACTTCAGACCTTAGATTATGTGTCAAAAGTTAGGCACCAATGATTTTTTTTTTTCCATTTATTCTTAAGTGGCAAATCTTGATATTAACATTTTTGGTACTTTTCTTTAGGGAAATTTCTTCTCTGTTCTGAATATATATATTATAATTCCTCATTTACAATTTTGCCTGCAAATGCAAGTGAGTACAGATCATCCAGTTATGAAAATGCTCTGAGATTTGAGACTAGCTGTTTTAGCTTTAAGAGCCCTGACCTAGACTTTGAAACTGACGTGGTTTTATATGTATGTGGTTGGAATTAAACCCAAAGCACATCTTTTAAAACTCTAAGGAACTTCTGTGCCACAGCTTTCCCTCAGTTGGTGAGATTTTACTTTGAAATTTAAGGGATGAGTCTAGTTTATATGCAAAGAAATGTAGGGAGCTTTGCAAACCCAATCAAATCCTTTGTGTACAGTGTGTGCATCTGTTTATTTTGCTGTCATTTTGAGTCCATGATCCTGTATACTGTTTTGTGGGCACATATTGGGGGTAATATCAAATACCATGTAGAACAGATGCTGGAGGTATCCTTTCCATATCCTCTTAGCTTTGGGGTGGTAGATGGACACATGGACCAAGCCCAAAGTGACAGGGTATTAACAGGAGCAAGACTCAACCAATAAGGGAGAGTAGATGGGTAAAAATCTCAGCTTTATCTGAGATAATTTTGAGATATATTCCAATGATCCTCAGAGCATCCCCAACAGCATTGAGCCCCAGTTCCCCAGATTAGTAATCTACTCAATAAAGAACTTTTTTTTTAAAGACAGAGTCTCACTCTGCACCCAGGCCGGAGTGCAGTGGCGCAATCTCAGCTCACTGCAACCTCCACCTCCCGAGTTCAAGTGATTCTCCTGCTTCAGCCTCCTGAGTAGCTGCGACTACAGGCATGCTCCACCACACCCAGCTAATTTTTGTATTTTTAGGAGAGATGGGGTTTCACCATTTGGCCAGGCTGGTCTAGAACTCCTGATCTCAGGTGATCCGCCCGCCTTGGCCTCCCATGTGCTGGGATTACAGGCATGAGCCACCACGCCCAGCCCAATAAAGAACTCTTGATTGTTTCTTCCTCTTCCTCTCCTCCTTTCCTGTTCCCTACAGTGTTTCCTAGGATCAACCTGAGTCTGCTTTACGGAAAAGCCCAGACTGAGTCACCATAACAGGCAGAGGCATTGTTACTTTAGGACTTTAGTGGATATAGTTACATGGGAGAGATATACTATGTATGTATATATAACCTTTATAATATTAAACCATGCTATATTCAAATTATTTACTGGCCAAGATTTCTAATTTATATCAAGAACAGTTAAAATTGGAAATAGTTAAAATACAAATAAAATAGCTAAAATTGGGCAAAATACCTGACCCAATGCTTTAATATCCGCTTGCATAATTAAATGAGTAAAGAGGAAAGGAAATTATTAGCAACTCTATCTTTAAATGCAACTGATGTCCAAGGAAGTCGTGAAGAAAACTCTTTGTGTTGATAAACTGAAGGCCTGTTCTAGCAGACTTCTGTGTTTATTGTTCTGTTGCTGACTATTTTATTCCAAACAAATGAACTTGCTTGTCATTATACCCCACCCTTCCCTAGTACAGGGCCCCCATTCTTTGAAACAGTAACTCATTCAGTTCCAAGGAGAATATGAAAAGGGAGGGTAATATATAAAAGAACTGAAATGAAAAGTGGCCTAAGTGTGGCACATTTCCATTGTGGAGTCCATGGCAGTGGAGAATTGATGGCAGAGCATGGTGGGAGATGTGAAGCATCAATTGGCTCTATTTCCAGGGGATTCCTGAGGTTCAGTTGCCACCCTGGAGGGTGGCAAATGCTCTTTCTCACCTTCCTTGAGTTATTGCTTAGATGACTCAAAATAAAAAACTGATGAACTATAAATGGGCTGTATTACTTGTTTTTACCTGCTGAGCAGCTCAGATATTTCAAAATAATCTCAAACTTAACCTATGGTGTGGTTTCTGTGTTAAACCAAATACCGTAACTTTTAGTTGAAAATACTGTGTAAGCCCACACAATCTCCTGTTCACAGATAATGTTGTCATCAAAGATTCATGATGTCAAAAACTCATAAACGATTCTTTTAAATATCAAGAATAACTTATGCTGTAAGTCATAATTTCATAAGCATGAATGTATAAACGTGTTTTGTGTTTGCAGTTTTCATTTAGGTTGTTTTAAAATCATACATTTTAGCTTAACTTAGGAGAAATATATCTTTTGTGACAACAGAGGATATTCAGAGAAACGTGAAAACTAGGTGATGTGTTTTATGAAAGAAGGCATAAAGTATATCAAGCATAAGAACTTTGAATTCTATTTGTGTTTTTTGTGGCTTTAGAAAAGATTGTTCTGGGAATAGAGAGTTCCATTTGGGAAACCTCGCACATACACAGTAGCAGAGTTAAAATACTGACTTGGAGGGTTCATTTGAAAAAGCCTATGGAATTTTCGCATGTTGGGAATAGGTTTATATTCTTAAACATTGCACTCAGGGTTTCTATTCAAAGCAAAAATAACTTTGCATAGACCTTGGCCATTCTTTCACATTCTAAAATAATCGATTTTTTTTTTCAGGGTAGTTGTTCTCAGTCCTGATTTTCTGACACTTCGGATCATCTTTAATTTACACTAACAACTTTTAGAAGAGTCAGATAATAATGTAACATAAAATGTAAATGAGTGAAATATACATTTTTTAAAGGAGCAGATATGGAGGGATCCAATGTACTTAATTGTTTGCTCTCTTTGTCTCCTTGCATTCCTAGAAATGTTTCTATGTAGTTTTCTCATTTCACACAATTTCAATAATCCATGCCCTCCTCATTTTTATGGGCCTTCATGATGCTAAAAATGTTACCAGAAATTATTTTGTGTTAGTCTCTTTCTTTAGCACATTCATACATAAGTTTTAACATTTAACTGGCATATTTTTAAAGTAATACATGTTTTTTTAAAAAAAAAATCAGTTATGTTTGTGTGTGTGCATATTTTCTTCTGTGGCCAAATGTTGCACGCCCTAGTCCCTCTATTTAAACAATGAGTTTACATAACAAATGTTACATGATAAACATGAAGACATTTAGTTTGAGAAAAATGATTTTCTAGTTTACCCATTTAAAAAAAGCTGAAGTAACCAGGAAGAGGAGTGGCAGAACATATTAGTCTTTTTCATAATGCCATCATTAAACAAAGATACTTAATTTCCAGACCTGGCTCAGTGGCGCAGCCTATAATCCCAGCGCTTTGGGAGGCTGAGGCAGGCAGATCACTTGAGGTCAGGAGTTCAAGACCAGCTTGACCAACATGGTGAAACCCCATCTCT
>NW_012107497.1:2910494-2924970 GCF_000951045.1 Mandrillus leucophaeus
GAGGTCAGGAGTTCAAGACCAGCTTGACCAACATGGTGAAACCCCATCTCTACAAAAAAAAAAAAAAAAAAAAAAAAGCTACATAATTTCCAAATGACTTCAGTGGGACTGAGGTGAGGGAAAAAAGGCTCTGGAGTGATTTCACTCTCTATTCCTCTCCTAATTTCCTAATTTTTTTTCTGTTCCTTTATAACGACATTTTCACTACTTTTAAGCTTGGGAGTTGAGGAATCATGACCAGAAGAAAAGGAAAGGCAGGAAGGATGTTCAAGGGTCAAGGTGCTTAAGAATGACCTGGCAAGCTTGTGAATATGCAGATGTCTGGGTGCCACCACAGAGATTCTGATTTAGCAGGTCTGTGGCAAGGCCTGAGATTCTGCATTGCTAACCAGCTCCCAGGTGATGACGCTCATGCTGGCAACCTATGAACCATTGAGTGGCACTGTTCCAGGGGGCATAGCAATGAGAAATTGAAGTCAGAAGCACCAAGATCTGGTGCTACGAAAATACTCTGGTTCCTTCCCTCTCAATTGATTCACTTGTTGGTGTGATTTTGCAAAAATCCCTGAACTTCTTAAATCCCAGTTACCTCAACTGAAAAGTATGAGTGTTGCTCCAGATCTGGTAGCTTTCAGACCATGCAAATCAAATTCAAACCATGCAAACCATCCAAATCATTCTAGAAAGTTCTACAAGGTGCCTCAGAGGCCAAAGGGAGAGATGGGAAGAGAGATTGAATGGGCTCTTTCCAAGGTTCCCTAACCCACTTTAATACTTTCATCTTTTATCTCTTTCATATATATATATCATATATATATCTATATCTATATATCATATATATATATATAACTTTTGAGTATGATTTCATTTAGAAAATAAGATTTTATAACAACAGATTTAAAGAAAAATTCCAAGTCTGAAAATGACTCATTTATTTAAAACTGTATAGAACAAAGACATTTAGTGCCCAATTCCAAAAATTCTCTGATCCTTCTACAGCATGCCGAGTATGCCGCAAGAGTGCCAGCAAACACGTGCTTACTGCTCAAAAATGTGAAATTAACTGCATGCACCAGGAGGTCCCTAGTGTGGGGTGGTTTTAGCTAACCAGACTGAGGGAGTAGAGGGCAACATCGAGCCTTTCTCTGCAGTCACGTCTGATTCATTAAAAATCCAGCTTTCCCCAAAGATATATTAATTACCTTCTGTTTCAGAATTTGTTTTTAGAGCATAATTCTTAATTATATCTCCAGCCATTGTGTGAGTTGACCATTTTGGAACTAAAAAGTTATCCTATGAAATTCCACCTCCAACTATTGCCACACTGTTAGTTTGTCTATTTCATACACCATGCCAATCTTAGCATGGTGCTAGCATTTCATTATAACCAGCTTTCATTTTTAATAAGACCATGTGTATATCAAATTGTAGACTTCAGTCTTTGTATGAATTGAAAGCTATTAATCTTCCCAGGGTTAGGTTATGTTAAACAGATTGTAATGTTCTTCTTTTTATTATGTTCTTTAAATCCCCTTCATTTCATACTGCACCAATACATTTCTACTATCTTGGAATAAATTAATTCCAGTTACGTGATGGAAAATTTTAGTGTAAAAATATAACCTGCAGTATAATTTTTTCTGTCAGAATACCAACTAGAGCTGGTATGTTTCATTCTAATTAGAAATTTGAATTATCTCTTTGATTTTTAACAGTGGGAAAGGAAAATGAAGATTGATATCTTTCAATAGCCATTCATTCATTCTTCATTCCTTCATTCATCCACATGTTAGGAATAGTCTATGTGCTCAGCACAGAAAGAGTGTTAAAGATATGAAGATTAATAAGACCAGATCCCTGCCTGCAGGCATTTTCTATTCTGTGTCATAGATAGGCGGCTATTCTGTTTAGAGGTAAAGCATGACCCGCATTGCCTCTGACAAGAAGCATAATGTCTATAGCAGCTAACTGCCGGAGACAGAAGGCTAGAGGGCTGCCCTGGTAATTGGTATGTCAAGTCTTCAAGAAAGGAAACCAGCTATTCCAAAATCAGTGGGCAAGAGGAAGTTGTAAACTTAAGTGAAATGACTAAAATATGAATAACTAAAGTTTGGAATCTGGTAGAAGGAGAGGACAGCATCAGTCAGCACCTTAGTTTAGGAAGGTGGTGTGGCCATAGTAGGCTTTATTTAGAAAGAAGCAATTCTTAAATACCAGCTAGGGTCCAGTTCCTTAAGGGGAGAAAACTGGCAAAATATAAGCAGGTTTCCAGGGTACAAAGCCGCATTCTAGCTTCAGCTCAAGCAAGGCCCTAGGGTATGAATCACCACCAGAGTAGCCCAGCCAAAATGACTAAGGGATCTAAGCTGGTTGCTAATGAAAGAGGTTGCAGCTCAGGGCAGCTCTGCTGACGCCCACTGGATACTGGGATTACATTGATGTAACACATGGAAACCATTTATTATGGTATGTGGCACAACACAATTAAGTACTCATAAATATTTGCTGATAGTGCTGTTGTCATTGATGTTTTTGTTGTTAGAAGACTCGGGAAAATCATCTAATACAGGAATCCATCTGTTGGCGGGGCTTGGGCTTCTAATATTTGACTGGTTGATTTTTGTTGACCCAATCTTAACAATATTATACACAGCCATTACTTCAGGAAAGGCAGTTGTAAAGAATGGTAATAACTTCCTGTAACTTGACTGCCACTTTCCAGCTGAGTCACCTCTATATACCTCAGTTTCTTTGTATCCACAATGAAGATTAGCATAATGACCTCATAGGGTTGTTATTAGAATGAAGTGAATTACTACACTAGACATATTTAGGACAGTAACTCGCACATAGTGAGTGCTCAAGGAAATCTCAGATCCTGCCTGCTAGTGGGGGGTCCAGCTCCTGATACATTTGGGGGGCAAGTTTAAGGAGTTCATTGATTTAGAGATGTAAGGGCTGATCTTTCAGCCTGCAGGTCTTCAGCAACTGTGGCTGGTAAAGTCCAGAGTAGCCAAAGGCTGACAAATCCTTGTTAGAAATCACAAATGCCCATTCTCGCAAGTTCTGTGGTGTTTTCCATCCTTTCCCTAGAATACTTTCTTTTTAAGGCAAAGAAAAGAATAATTACTGCAGATAGCACACAGTATTTTTTCGCACCATATTTTCAAAAATTATGATGAGAAAAGTGTATCATTCCTGTGAAGAAACAGCATAAGGAAAATGATTTGAGAAATCTAGTAGAAAGAAACATGGTTCTTAAACTGAAACAAGTGTCAGAAGGAATCCCAGAAGGCAGAAGGAATATAGTAATCATGATGAAGTCTAGAGCTCACACCAGTTAACAGAATGGCAGCAGCGATATTCATCTCACGCCTCTTCCATGCTGTCCCTGAGTGAGCTTCTACTGAATTGCCTGGCTGGTTAGGATTGGTTTCAGCAGCAGAAGGAATGGGTTGCCAGCTGAAGGCTCTGGTTCTGATCCTGGATGGGATCAGAGAAAGCAAGATATGACCATCACTTTTGACCTTGGTCTTGAATGTGATTCCATGGAACAACCATATTTTACAAACCCAGTTGAAGGTTTATCCCTTTTTCTATTCAACACAGGGAGAGTCCTTAGAGCCCCAGGAAGACTTAGCCCTTTTTCATTCTAAGAGTAAACCACATCTAGGTTTCCAGAGATGAAAAGACCAGGCTCTGATCTTCCTCCTGGAAGCCCTTGCCTATTCAACAAGCGTGAGTATAAAATGCTATTGCCTTGGAATCATAATTCAGTTTTCACAGTTTGGGCTATGTCAGAACCATTCTTGCCAACTCCCTGTTTTCTGAGAACCCAAAACCTGCTTGTCTAGAATTTTAGAATCTACTTGACTCTTACAGGGGAGAAAAGATCTCTTTTCTCACCCATCACTAGGTTCATGGCTGAGACACCTATAATGAAGGACAAATCAACAACATAAAAGCATATGAATTTATTTAATATAAGTTTCACATGACACAGGAGCCTTCAGAAATGACCCAAAGAATCAGGGAAAAGTGTATATTTTTATGCTCTGGTTTAAAGAAAAGTAGATAGTCATACAGAAGTATGACTGGACCAAGTGGGTGTGGTAATAAACTGGGGTGACCACAGCAAGGCCTGTTTCTGCAGAACCTCCTGTGTCCCTGTGTTTTCAGAGATAAAAGTTTTCCTTTCCTTCCAGTATAAAAAGTGCATCTCTGGTATGATAGTCTTATGACCTGCTTCAGGGGAGAAGGGGGAAGGAGAAGGTGACAGTGACCTTCCTCACCTTCCTGCTTCTGCTGTCTTCTCAAATATCAAGCTGCCATATTTTGGATTTTGGAGTAGCATAACTTGAATCTTTTTTTTTTTTTTTTTTTTTTTTGAGATGGAATCTTGCCCTGTAGCCCAGGCTGGAGTGCAATGGCACAATCTTGGCTCACTACAACCTCCACCTCCCAAGTTCAAGTGATTCTCCTGCCTCAGCCTCCTGAGTAGCTGGGATTACAGGTGCATGCCACCATGCCTGGCTAATTTTTTGTGTCTTTAGTAGAGATGGGGCTTCACCATGTTGACCGGGCTGGTCTCGAACTCCTGACCTCGTGGTCCACCCACTTCGGCCTCCCAAAGTGCTGAGCCACCGCTCCTGGCCACATAACTCAAATCTTATCAATACCTTAACCAACTGACTTCTGTCAATTTTCCTCTTCTTATCTAAATCCTTGAGGGTCACCCAGACTTCCCAATGTCTTTTGAAACTTGACCTCTTTTCTGCTAAATTAAGGAAGATGCCTAATTTCTTTAACATTGCCAGATTCCTACTTCTTACTATTCTTCATTGCTAGCTGAAAATTTACTTTGGCAAGTTCACAAAGAAAATACTTATCGGTTCACTGTTTATATTTGCACTCAAGATAACACTTGAGACCCTGCTACTCTAAGAATTTAGTGACAACTTTCTTCATCACTCTTATATCTTATCTGTCATCAAGTCTGTTTTCCTCATAAAAATGCTTTTAGCTCTTTAAATACTTTTCATATCTATAATAGCTGGGATAGGCTAACCGCTATAATATATTAAACATCCTCCAAATGGACTATTAAAATGACTTAAACAAAATAGAAATGTATTTCTTTCTCATGTAAACAGTCTAAGGTGAATTCATGTTAGTTGGTGTTGGATGTGTGTGTGGGAAGGGAGGGGTGACAACCCACATAGTTATTCAACAATACAGACCAGGCGGGGCGCAGTGATTCACGCCTGTAATCCCAACACTTTGGGAGGCCAAGGTTGGCGGATCACCTGAGGTCAGGAGCTCGAGACCATCCTGGGCAACATGATGAAACCCCGTCTCTACTAAAAATACAAACATTAGCTGGGAGTGGTGGCGGGCACCTATAATCCCAGCTACTTGGGAGACTGAGGCAGGAGAATCGCTTGAATCCGGGAGGTGGAGGTTGCAGTGAGACAAGATCACGCGACTGCACTCCAGCATGGCGACAGAGTGAGACTCCATCTAACAAAGAAAAAGAAAATGAAAAAAAAAAAAACAAAAAAACACACAGGCCAGCAAGGGTCTTCCATCTGCAATAGCCAGTTGCCAAGTTTGCCTTCCTGAAGATATTCAGCCAACCCAAAGGGGAATGAGCTAGAGGACTGCACATGAGAGGTGTCCCATGTCCTTTGACTTACCTTCCGCTGACTAGAACTCTGCCCTGTGGCCACATGTAACAGCAGAGGGGCTGGAAAATGAAGTCTGGCTAGGTACCTAAAAAGAGGCAGAGAAAGGTTTCAAGAGCAATTAGCAACCACATCAACCTTATTCATGCCCTGCCCTCTATTCGCAGTGGCCCTGCAGCACTGCTCAACTAGCTTGCTGCATTGGACTCTTATCTCTTATCTAGTGCTTTAGATCCGTCTAAATGTTCTGCTACTCTTATGCCTGGCATATGTTTTCAAGATGTGACTAATCCTCTACAGCTTGAAGGAATAAAGGTCAAACTGCTCTGGTGAATGCACAATGCCTCGTCACCTCTGTAGCCCCATCTTCCCTGACACTTTCGCAGACAGAACTCCCTTTACTCCAACCTGTGGGAAACTCTCTTATTTTCTAATTCACAATAATAGCAGCAAATACAATATGACCAGACACAGTTCTGAGCAGTATATTAACTCACGCATTTCTCACAATAACTTTATAAGGTTGACAGTAGTAGTATCCCCATTTCACAGAGGAGGAAACAGATACAGAGAAGTTAAGTAATTTACATGTGTTCTCACAGGTAGTAAGTGGTACAGCTTGAGTGCATGTGACTTAAAGCATAGAGGTTCTAGATTCTTAATCACTGTATTGTACTACTCCTCCCAATGCTATTGTACATGCCATTCCGTCTTCCTGGAATACCCTTCGTCTTTCTTCATCTAACTTCCACTCAAACTTTAAGGATCAATTTAAGCATGCCTTATTTTTGGTAGCCATGTTTGACATCAGCCTAATTTAATTACTACTCATCTATGTCCCCAGAGCATCCTTTGTATTCCTCTATATCTCTCTGCTATAGCAGTAAATGTACCACCATTCTGTAAAATCTTTAAGGGAATGTTTAGCTTTATATTCCCAATGCCAGCACAATTTCTAGAACAGTGTTGTCCAATAGAAATAAAATGAGAGCCACATATGTAATCTTAAATATTCTAGTAGCCACGTTCTCTAAAAGTAAAAGTGAAACTAGTATTTTATTGAACCGAATATATCCAACATATTATTTCAATATGTAATCAATAAAAAGTATTAATAAAATTTGCTTTTTCCATTCTAAGTCTTTGAAATCTGGCATATGTCAACTTAGACACTGTATTTTCATTGAAAATATTTGGTCTCACATGCACATGTATGTTTATTGCAGCACTATTCACAATATCAAAGACTTGGAACCAACCCAAATGTCCATCAGAGATAGATTGGATTAAGAAAATATGGCACATATACACCATGGAATACTATGCAGCCATAAAAAAGGATGAGTTCATGTCCTTTGGTGGGACATGGACGAAGCTGGAAACCATCATTCTGAGCAAACTATCCCAAGGACAGAAAACCAAACACCGCATGTTCCCACTCATAGGTGGGAATTGAACAATGAGAACACTTGGACACAGGGCAGGGAACATCACACACCAGGGCCTGTCGTGGGGTAGGGGGAGGGGGGAGGGATAACATTAGGAGATATACCTAATGTAAATGATGAGTTAATGGGTGCAGCACACCAACATGTCACATGTATACATATGTAACAAACCTGCACATTGTGCACGTGAACCCTAGAACTTAAAGTATAATTTTAAAAAAAGAAAATATTTGGTCTCTGTTTACATTTCATAAAATTTATAGTTGAAAAAAAGAAGATTCACATTCCTAAGTTGTTCCAGACATACATAAACGTTTTTCAATAACTGAACCAAGTGTCAATTTTTAAATTTATATTTAAATTTATTAAAATGGATACAAATTTTTAAAACTTCAGTCTCTCCGTCTCACTAGCCTGATTTCGAGTGCTTGGTAGCTACCTACTGCTAGTGGCTCCTGTGTTAGACAGAGCAGCACAGCCCTGGAACACAGTAGATCCTAAATCGATGTTTGTTGAAGAAATTAATCAATGACAATGTAGAAAATGTGCAGTGATTATGTCAGAATCAATAGTTCTCCACCCATTTTATCACACACTCTCAAAAGGACCAAGTTTTGTATCACTACATGATATTCCTCTTACTTCTTTCTGAGCAGAAACAATTTTGGAAATTAAGATCTTTTTCCAATTTTCCAGACTCGGTATTTTAGCAGCATTTCGATTCATACCAACAATGCCTTTCTACCTATTTTCCTTGCTTCTTAATAAGCTCACCTTGTGCAAAGGTCATTTTGTAGGTCAGTGTAATATTGTACAAGAAGGGTTTCTAAGTTTTATGGTATTATAAGAACTACTTGATTTCCTTCTACTTTTCAGAATGGAAAATCCTCGGAGCAATTTTCATGGAGAAGTGCTGCATTTAGGTTATTTCACAATTCCCCAACCCTGAGTCAAATATAGGTTGGTGTATGAGCAGCAGTGTCTCTTGGCTAATCAAGAGCGTCTCCTTTTGCTACGCACAGTGTTAGAGAAATGGGAAAAGTCAGCTGGGTTTAGAGATTAGGTGAGAGACTCAGGCATATCCTTTGATAAGTCATAAATCATTTCCTGTTTAGAAAAGCACACGTTTAGACGCCCGTAAAATCTCCAAATGAATGGTGTTTTACTTTTCCTTCAAAATCTCACTGGAAAAAGGTACTTCTGACTTTCCAAGTGAGTAAAAATAATGACTCCTGATTACCATGTATGTTTAAACTGATTTGCAAAGCAAGTGAAAAAGAATCTAGTGAGTAGTGATAAGCATCTTTTAGACATCAGAGGACATACTGATTTAAAGGTCTGTATCATTTTATAACTGGTATCTATTGAGATTCAAATGGTTATTACCCTATGAATTTGTCTTTTCTATTTGAATTTACTTATTTTAGAATATCGATTTGTGAATATTAAATTCCTAAGTTTTCTGGCAATCCAATGTTTGTTTTGGATATCCAGCCTGGATGCAGAATAGCTACAGAAAGTTATCACCAATTGACCTCTGTATTCTGTTTCCGAGTGACAGTTGTCAAAAATGTGGGCTTATTGGCTACCCCTTCCACCCCCAAGAAGTTCCTTGTACTTCCTTTTTCTAAACACACACATCATTGTTCGATGCCTGACTTCTCTACTAAAATGTAACAACCACAAAGATAGGGACTATGCCTTTCCTGTTTACTGGTGGATTTCTGGTATCTAGCACCATGACCAATGTTAATAGACGTTGAATCAATTCCAGTTGTCACCTCTTCACACTGGGACAAAAGTCCTTGCAAATATTCTGCTGCCATTTGTAAAGATTCAAGCCAAATATGTCTCAAAACGATATTACAGATGATATCTTTGTTGTTCCTCTGATAATTTCTCTTCCCCATGCATTGCTTAACTTGACTGACAATGACCCCTACCACTTATAACATGTGCCTTTTAGGTAGTGCACTGGGCACTACATTTTATGTGATAGTTTTATGATGCTGAAGACTATTTCCTGTGATCATGCTGTGTTCTCACATGGCATACTCAGATTTATTTATGCTGTTGACCAAAGGCAGGTAGTTAACCTTGAAAATAGGTTAAAATATGAAAGGCAGCAAATCTTAGGGCTAGAATTTATAATTTATCTTTAAGGAATCTTGAAACCAGATGTGAAGGAAGGACATAGGCTAGAAGTACAGAAATCTGGGTTCTGCTCCAGCACTGATATTAAGAGCAAGTTGCTTTGCTTTTCTGGACCTTAATTTTCTCTTCTGGAAAATGAATAGATTAACTGGAACAAGGAAGGAAAAAATGTGAATGGCTTCCGTTTCTGTCTTGTTTGCCTGTGAAAGACATGGCTAGTCAGTCAGCATTGTATCAGAACACGTCTCAAGGCAATGTTCCAGGTAGCTACCGCTCACTAATGAGAGTTAGCATATAGGTAAAATGTCTTTGTCATCTCTAGGCTACTTCATGTTTAAGATACTCTCCAGCTTTAAAATTCTAATAAGTCTATTAAATAGACTGAAATTTCAGAATACGAGAATAATCATCCCTCACCATGAAGAGACAGTCTGAAGAAAAAATGATAAGAACAAGTAACCCTTCTCTTTTACTACAATTCAGGACTGCCATGAAGAGCCATCCAGATTGTGAAACATACAACTCATGATGTGAATGGTACTTCTTTGTTTTTCTCAGTGTACAACTTGCACAGCTGTTCATGGCCCTCTGCTTCCACAAATTCTTTTCTAAATAGCTGTACCTCAGTTCTTTGACTTCTAGTTTGTCTAATTTAATATATATTTGTAGATTTATGATATATAAAAAATATCTCCATGAAGGAAAAATGTGATAGCTCATGCTTTTCATTATAATAGAATTTTATGAAATGATTTCTTTTAAAAACAGAAACATATGTACTACTACCTCACAGGACATTAGCCCTTGTATATAAATCAATAATAACAACAAATTCAAATTACCAAGGATTAGAAAAGACTGCTGTGGGATGTCTTCTGATGCAAGCATACATTTATTTATCCATTTCTTTCATGAATATTTATTGATGTTCCAAACACTAGGCTAGACACTAGAGACACATCAATAAATAAAGGAAATAGGTTTGATCTCTATCTTCTTTGATCTGTAGTTTAGTGGGGGAGGAAGGAAATTAAACAAGTAGCTACTACAGGTTCAACATCCCTGATCCAAAAACCTGAAATCCAAATGTTCCAAAATCCAAAACTCTTTGAATGCTGACATGATATCACAAATGGAAAATTCCACGGCTGACCTCATGTGACAAGTCACAGTGAAAATGCAGGCACACTACGTAGAGTTTATTCAGCATCCCCAAGGGAAAAAAAGATCCTCTCAGCCCCCGTTAGCTGCAATATTTCTTTTCCACCCACACCCAGATTCCCTCATACAAGCACACCCACAAAAGGTAACAAAAATGACACACATGCAGGCTAGATGTGACAGTGGCAGGTACCCTACGATGTCTGGCCTGGGGCCAAAACCTATATGCTTTAATCACTGTGTTTTCTGGTATATTCTCTGGTGGTGTCAAGATATTGTTGAAAATGCCCTAAAGACCTGCATGATAGCCATAGGGTAATGCAAATATTCCAAAACCTGAAATTTGAAATACTTTCAGTCCCGAGTATTTTGGATACGAGATATTCAGCCTGTAGATGGTAAGGGTATTACTATGATAGTGCTACGGGAGTACATCAAAGTCATTGACCCTGGCTTGGTAGGATGCAGAAGGCTTTCCCAAGGAAGCCTTACCTCAGCTGAGACCTGAAGAGAAGCAGGAGTTAGACAGGTCACGTTGGGGATTTGGAAGAGGTGGAGTCCCAGCAGATGGAATACTATGCATAAAGGCCTGGAAATGAGAAAGTCAGGTTATTTCAAGGGACCAGCTTAGCAAACTGGAGGCAAGAAGATAGCTTCAGCACACTATTGAAAGTGTCCAGGTGAGTGATGATGATAGTGTAGACTAAGTTGTGATCCCTAGGTATGTGAGCTGTACCTACAGAGAAATGTTCTAGGCTAGAGATCTCTAATTGGATATTTAATTATCAGTATATAGGTAATTAAAACCTTGCACGTGTTTGAAATTGTTCAGAGTAAAGTTTGCAGATGAGAAGAGAAGAGGGCCTAGGAGTGAACCCAGGCAAACAGCAAAATTTCAGGGGTAAGTAAAGAAAAATAAGCTTTCAGTGGAGACAGGAAAATTTGCAGTTCAGTAGATAGGAGACAAACTAGGTATGTGTGATGTCACAGAATCCAAAGGAAGAGAGGCTTTCAAGAAAAAGTAACATTTAGAGGTGTCAAATACTACAAAAGCATCATGAAAGATAAGACCAAAATATATTCTATTAATTTAGCAACAAGGAGGGTATTGACAACGTTTATGTAAGTAATTTCAGTGTTAATTATGAAGAACTCAGTAATTACTCTGTGGTAAATAAAGAACCAAGATTGCAGTAGGTTAAGGCATGACTGAGAATTGAGAAAGTGGGGGAGCAAGTGTAAAACAATTATTTTAAGACTTTTGGCTGTGATGGGAAGAGTAAAAGGGCCATAGTAGCAGAAGATGGATGTAGGGGCAGGAAGAACGCACTCTTAAAAGGGTAGTGACTTATACATGTTTAAATGGCAATGAGAAGAAGATGGTAGAGAGGGAGAGGTTGAGGATGCAGGAGAAATTGAAGATAATCAATAGCGCAGGTACTTGAGAAGGTAGAAAGATGAAATTTAGAAATTAGCTTCAGAGAGGAAGGAAAGTACAGCTTCTATTACAACATGAGGGAAGAAGGGAAGGAGGATGGGCATAGCTACTGGTAGTTTTGTAGGTTTGGTGAAAGCTTAAGGTAGGATTGTTGTATCAGATTTATTTTTTATTGAAGTGGAAGCTGCAGCTAAATGCACGGTGATGAGGAAGGTGTTGGAGTCTGAGATTTAAGGTGAGTGGCAATTTGAAAAAGCTGCTGCCCTAGGATATTATTTAACAGAGAAAATGTTGAATGCACAATCAGTGAGCAGTTTCAAGTCCACTCTATTCTGTTTGCAGTTTTAAGTACATTTCATTGCTTCCGAGTTTATGAAAAGTGTTTCAGAATCTTCTTGTGCTTCTTATTTCTACCTCTTTTCCTTCTGTTTTCTCACCTCCCCAGTTTAAACCATCCCTAATTTTTTACAATTAAATATACAGCAACTGCCATGAAATTTGCTGATAAAAGATACTGCAAAATCAGTTTTGGATTGGGTTCATTAGTTTACTTATTATTATCAATCCTAGGCCACTAAGCAACCTTGCATAAAATGCATAAAATGAAGGGATTCTACTGGAAAATGATAGTTTTCAATTATCTCATTAATTTCAGGCCATGTGGCTTGTCCAAATAGATATTGTAGGCCAAGAAAAGCCTATCTTGAGATTTTTAACTCCCAGGATAGGTTTTCTACCTAATCAAAAAAACCTAATAACTATTCAATCTCTTCTTAAATGGTTTGGTTTTCTGTGCAAACAGTTTTACCCTTTTAGCTAATTTTCTAGGTGTTAAATTAAGAAAATTCTCTCAGATGCTTGTTCATCATGTACTAGGATCCCCGATGTGTTCAGAGTTGTCCAACTTTCAAAGGGCTTTGCATTCAGAGTACCTAATCTAAACCCTGATATCATTCTTTTATAACAGAAAACCCCGGATTAGACTGGGACAGTGTCTGTCATGTTCATCACGCATCTCCCTCAGTATTTGTAGAATGAATGAATGAATGAATGAATGAATGAATGAATGAGTGAATGGACAGTGGCAAACTATAGTCCTACCACCACACTTTTGGTAGTGAGGAGAACTGCTGTAACTTGGAAAACTGGAGGGGGAAAAGGTGGTTAAAACAATCATACCGCAAACTGGGCTGCTATCAAGAGAAACCAGAGCTCTATTATCTAGGTACCTGCCAAGGTTACCCACTGCTTGACTCTTATTATTAGTCTTCTTTGATGTTCTCCGGTACTTGATGTCTTTCATAACTAATCAGTGTATTAATGTATCCAATCATTTACTTGATAATTTTGTTGAAAACAAAAGCAGTTGCATACCAGCTATCAAGCTGGAAGCTGGAGATACAGCCGCAGACAAGGCAGATGTGGTCCCAGCCCTTAGGAGCTCCCAGACTAGCAGGAGGTTTCCCCTTCCAGTGTTTTCTCTCTGCTTTTCTTCAAAAGGAAAAGGCTGATGTGTATAATATACCATATCTCTTTGAAGTTCTCTGATTATGGATTTTGGATTTAAACCAGTTCTTCATCCATGACTTTATAGATTGAAAATCCAGGATTTTGCTGTGTTGCTGTGTTCTTGTTTTGTTTTGATGTCCCTGTTTTCTCTAGATACAATTAGAAATGTCTAGGAAGACATGTTTGGTTAGTATGGGAGCCCCACAAAGCCATTTTTGTAAACATAAAATCAGTATTAAATATCAGGTATTAAATACAGATGGAATGAATCATTTCTCCATAAAGGAGAATTTAAAGTAAAATTCAAGAAAGTGAATTCTTTCCCATTTGCATTACAGACAGATGCAGAAACTTTAATCATCATTCACTAAGAAGGATATGGCAGATAATACACAATAGATGTCGTAGCAACATTCACTCACATTCTTTTTTTTTTTTTTAAGAAATCTTTCTTTCAAGAAGCTATTCTAGGATCTTTCTCTTGACAGTGTCCTAGTTCTTATCTTTGCTACACACAGGCTCACAAAGTGTTTTCTTTGAAGGGCATTTTGTTATTGGCCCTTTTTATTTTTCTTTTCCGTAGCAAACAGAACTGAAGGTGTTTACTCCCCATGGTGAGAGGGCACTTGGGTGCACAAACAGTGGTGTGAACCACTGGCTTTTCTCTGCTTGTCATTCCCTGAATGTAAGAAACAGGTGCAGTGATCAATTCACCGCGTGCAGTGAACCTCAGGCAGAAAGAGAACGTCGTGTCACAGACCTTTTGTTACTTGCGGAGAATGAGTGGGAAGAAAGGCTGCCTCAGCTGCTATGGGGAATGCATAAGGACCCAGTCAGACGCTTTTGGCCCTTTTATTGACTGCTATAGGTTCATCCATCCTAATTTGTCTCTGGCTGTCCCAGTTTATCCGTGTTATTCTTGTGCTACTTTATTTTATTTTATTTTATTTTATTTTATTTTATTTTAGAGACAGAGTCTTGCTCTGTCACCCAGGCTGGAGTGTAATGGCATGATCATAGCTCACTGCAGCCTCAAACTCCTGAGCTCAAGCAATCCTCCTCCTTCAGCCTACTGAGTAGCT